>NC_041232.1:75908405-75926881 GCF_002837175.3 Physeter macrocephalus | reverse complement strand
AAATGGGTGTTGAATTTTGTCAAAAGCTTTTACTGCATCTATTGAGATGATCGTATGGTTTTTATTCTTCAATTTGTTAATATGGTGTATCACATTGATTGAGTTCCATATATGGAAGAATCCTTGCATCACTGGGATAAATCCCACTTGATCATGGTGTATGATCCTTTTAATGTGTTGTTGGATTCTATTTGCTAGTATTTTGTTGAGGATTTTTGCATCTATATTCATCAGTGATATTGGTCTGTAATTTTCCTTTTTTGTAGTATATTTGTCTGGTTTTGGTATGAGGGTGATGGTGGCCTTGTAGAATGAGTTTGGGAGTGTTCCTTCCTCTGCAATTTTTTTGAAGAGTTTGAGAAGGATGAGTGTTAACTCCTCTCTAAATATTTGATAGAATTCACCTGGAATGTCCTATAAATATCAATTCAATCTATCTGGTCTATTGTGTCATTTAAAGCTTCTGTTTCCTTATTAATTTTCTGTCTGGATGATCTGTCCATTGGTGTAAGTGAGGTGTTAAAGTCCCCCACTATTATTCTGTTACTGTCAATTTCCTCTTTTATAGCTGTTAGCAGTTGCCTTATGTATTGAGGTGCTCCTATGTTGGGTGCATATACATTTATAATTGTTATATCTACTTCTTGGATTGATCCCTTGATCATTATGTAGTGTCCTTTCTTGCCTCTTGTAACAATCTTTATTTTAAAGTCTATTTTATCTGATATGAGTATTGCTACTCAGCTTTCTTTTGATTTCCATTCGCTTGGAATATCGTTTTCCATCCCCTCACTTTCGGTCTGTATGTGTCTCTAGGTCTGAAGTGGGTCTCTTGTAGACAGCATATATATATTGGTCTTGTTTTTGTATCCATTCAGCGAGCCTGTGTCTTTTGGTTGGAGCATTTAATCCATTCACATTCAATGCAAATATCTATATGTATGTTCCTATTACCATTTTCTTAATTGTTTTGGCTTTGTTTTTGTAGGTTCTTTTCTTCTCTTATGTTTCCCACTAACAGAAGTTCCTTTAGCATTTATTGTAGAGCTGGTTTGGTGGTGCTGAATTCTCTTAGCTTTTGCTTGTCTGTAAAGCTTTTGATTTCTCCATCGAATATGAATGAGATCCTTGCTGGGTAGAGTAACCTTGAATGTAGGTTCTTCCCTTTCATCACTTTAAATATATCGTGTGAATCCTTTCTGGCTTGTAGAGTTTCTGCTGAGAAATCATCTGTTAACCTTATGGGAATTCCCTTGTGTGTTATTTTGTCATTTTTCCCTTGTTGCTTTTAATAATTTTTCTTTGTCTTTAATTTTTGTCAGTTTGGTTACTATGTGTCTCGGCATGTTTCTCCTTGGGATGTGTCTCGGCATGTTTCTCCTTGGGTTTATCCTGCCTGGGACTCTATGCACTTCCTGGACTTGGGTGGCTATTTCCTTTCCCATGTTAGGGAATTTTTCAACTCTAATCTCTTCAAATATTTTCTCTGGTCCTTTCTCTGTCTCTTCTCCTGCTGGGACCCCTATAATGCAAATGTTGGTACGTTTAATGTTATCCCAGGGGGTCTCTTAGGCTGTCTTCATTTCTTTTCATTCTTTTTTCTTTATTCTGTTCTGTGGCAGTGAATTCCACCATTCTGTCTTCCAGGTCACTTATCCGTTCTTCTGCCCCAATTATTCTTCTACTGATTCCTTCTAGTGTAGTTTTCATTTCGTGACTGTATTGCTCATCTCTGTTTGTTCTTTAATTCTTCTAGGTCTTTGTTAAGCATTTCTTGCATCTTCTCAATCTTTGCCTCCATTCTTTTTCTGAGGTCCTGGATCATCTCCACTATCATTATTCTGAATTCTTTATCTGGACGGTTTATCTCTCACATCTTTTGTACCTGCATTCCAGCACCTTCTCTGTGAACCCTCCATTTCATTTCTTCCTTTCTCCTCCCCATACCCCACTCCCTCTTCCATCAATGCTGGGCCAACATAACCACCTCATATGTGCTCCCCTAATTTTGTACTTATATACAGACAGTAATTTTTTTCCAGTGAAAAGAGCACAAGCTTTGATTCAATTAACTACAATAAACCATAGTGATGAATAACAGTTGTTGAGTATCTACCATGTGTGCTCACTGTACAAAGCAATTTGCATGTATTATCTAATTTAATGTATACAGTAACCTTATGCATTAGTACTGTTATTAGTCCATTTCATAGAGGAGAAACCTGAAGCTTAAAGACATTAACGCATTTGCTCAGTGCTACACACTTAGCCAGGGTCAGAACTGGACCCAGATTTAAAGACATTTAGGTCCCTGGCTTTGTGCTTTAGGGTAGCAGGTATTAAGAGACACCCCCACTGGGGCGGAGGGGCCAAGATCGGCATGGGATGTGCCTCCACCTCCCGAGAGCAAGCACATTGTGCAGTACCTCACCTAGGTTCATGGTGCTCTGTTTTGTTGACTCCACCACCTTTATTTAAGTCTCCTTAAACAATTTCAACCTTGTCCTGCCCGTGTCTCAGAGTATTAAAAGGTAGAGGATGTTTGGCAACCAAGAATTGTCTTTTCTCACCAACCGTGGAGAAACCAAGTTTCATTTTCATAGGAAGGAGGATATTTTCATACTTGATCCTCATAGAGCATTTCTTGGTTTTCTCAACTGGATTATCTAGTTCTACTCCCCTTGTCTGAAGCCTTAAAATATTCTATTATTTCTCTTGAGACATTTATTATACTGTTCTTAGCGTTAGTTTGGGGGGTGGTGTTTTCTTTATTTCCCTCACTGGACTGTATTCTATGCAATAACTGGGACCACACAATTTTTCCTCTTTTAGTTTCCTGCAGCCTCTCACTATTCTCAGCTGAGGTCAATAAAGAAAATCCTGCATATTTGTACAGAGCAGGGTTTCCCAACCTCGGCACTGTTGGCATCTGGGAGGGAGAATTCTTTGCTGCGGGGACTGTCCTGTCCACTGTAGGCTGGTAAGCAGCATTTCCGGCCTCTACTCACTAGCAGTCCTCCCCCCAAATCTGACAAAAATGTCCCCAGACGTTGCCAAATATCACCTACGAGGCAAAGTCACTCCTAGTTGAGGACCACTGGTAAAGAATATCAGCATTCAAAGGATTTCACATAAAAGATTAAAAGTTAAGTGAAAAAGGTGAACAAAGGAGTGATAAATAAAATATGGCTTAAATTATTTGAGTTGTGTAATTTTCAATATTTATTTGGGAAATTTAAAACAAGTCTCAAAATAAATGGAAGAAAGGGAACTAACACTTATATATCATATCTACTTGGTATTAGGCACTTAACTCCTAGTGACTCATTTAACGACCCACAAAATGTAATGAAGTAAGTTATTAGTAGGACTCAGGGAAGATCCTGTTTTCTCAGATGTTCTCCACTGAAGACTCACCATCAATGTAAAAATAAAAGAACAGCAGAATAGTTAAACCCATGGGCTATAGAGGTAGATAGTGGATTCCAAGCCTGGTTTTGCCACTTACTAGCTATGCGACTTGGAGCAGTAACTTAAACTCTCTGAGCTGCAGTTTACTCACCCATGAAGATGGGTTTAATTATAGCAACTTTTTGAAAGGGTTTTGTGAGGATTAAATGAAACAATGCCTGCAAAGTGCTTAGAACACTGCAAAAACTTGGTACTCAAGAAATATTAGCTTCTAAAAGTACTAACTGTACATATAAAGGTGCACATGAGTTGCTAGCTCATCAATTATAAAATATAATCCAATTTCTGAAGCATTACTGTATATATTTATCATGTCCCTGAGAACTATTGATGTTCATCATCTTTTCATGTCCTTATTGTCCTTTTCATTGTCCTTATTCATGTCCTTATATGAACTTTTATGAAACAGAAACAGAAACAGACTCACAGACACAGAGAACAGACTTGTGATTGCCAAGGGGGAGGGGGTGGGGTGGGATGGAGTGGGAGTTTAGGATTAGCAGATGCAAACTATTATATACAGAATGGATAAACAACAAGGTCATACTGTATAGCACAGGGAACAATATTCAATATTCTGTGATAAACCATAATGGAAAAGAATATTTTTAAACACACATATATATATGTATAACTGAATCACTTTACTGTATAGCAGAAATTAACACAACATTGTAAATCAACTATATTTCAATTTTTAAAAATTGAGTGTTTGTCTTTGAGTTAATTGTCATTTTATATACAAGTCCTTTACGTAATATATGTGTACAAATATTTTCTCCCCATTTGTGACTTGCCTTTTTTTTTCCCAGCAGCTTCTTTCAAAGAGCAAACGTTTTTAATGCTGATAAAGTCCAATTATATTTTTTTTAATTTATCATTTGTTCAGTTGGTATTCTAAGAAAGTTTTGCCTATCCTAAGATAAAAATTTTCTCCCATATTTTCCTCTGGATGTTTTAACTTTCACACGGAGGTCTATGAGCCACCTCAAGTTAAACAAAATGTGGTATATCTGTACAGTGGAGTAGTACTCAGCATTGAAAGGGACAAATCACTGACACACACAGCTTTAGATGAATCTCAAAATCATTAGGTTGAGTAAAAGAACACAGACACAAAAGAGTGGAGATTATCTCATCACACTTATAAAAAATATTCTAGAAAATGCAAACTCATTTATAGTGACATCTAAAAATGGGGTGACATTCTTAAGAGTACGAGTCTGTGACTCCTGCAACCTAAGGAGACTGCTAAAGGCCCGGACTAGTAAGGGGTTACCCATTGCTCCCATTCAGGCTTTTTGGAGGAAGCAGGGAAAGGGGTAATTCAAAGCAAAAATTCTCTATGATTCCCATCCTAAAGAGATTAGAACAGCCAGGAGAAGGATGGAATTTGGAACCAATCGAGACCCCTGATATGATCCAGATCTTTGAAGGGGACATGCCTATCGGGAGTGACATCCCAACCAAGCCTCTAAAATCCTGATTTCTGAGTTGAGGGCCTTGCTCTCAATGACATCCATCTCTTTTCTCCCTTCTTTAAAAAATCCCCAAACTTGGTAGTACTTCCATTCCTTCTTCTGTGAAGCAAAGATGGTATTGTGGTTAACTGAATATTTAGGCACAAAGGTCAAGGATTCCGATTATCTTAAGGCTGGCCCAATACATGGTTTAGGATTTAGGGGCTAACACTTATATTCCAAGACACTTAGGAAATGTCCACCAAAATGTTTGAAATTCAAATTTAGGAGTTTCTATAGCAAAGACAAATCTGCAGTTGGGCATGACCCCATTTTCTCTATGCCACAGTCCCTCAGTGTGTGTTGAGACTATCTGATGTATTGTGGCATAAAAAACGTTTAAAACAGCTATTTTAGGTTTTTCGTGACTTGCCAAGCTTAATTCTGGTTTGAAGTTAGCGGGCAAAATGTCTATTGAGAGTTTAAAATAAATGATCGAATGAAACAAAAAGAGGTGAAGAGAGGGGATATTCAAACTGATTAATTAAATGGTTTCATGACTTTTGCCATCGGGCATCAACCCATCAGAATGACTGTGGATGCAGAGTTAGGGCAGGATCCCAGAGGCCCCCCCTGCTGTAACAGACAGTAAAGTTACTGGATGACTGAGTGACTTGGAATCACTCATCTCACATGTACGCTGATGGGGATTAGCCAAACTGATGCTCCTTGGGAAGATAATTAATATAGATCAAATGTAAGGCACAGCAGCAAACAGCCCGGCCTAGCTCACTGGCTATCTTGATGATGACATGATATCTTCAGGGCATACTCATATTCTACAGTTTTTGTTTTGTTTTGTTTTGTTTTTTTGTGGTACGCGGGCCTCTCAATGCTGTGGCCTCTTAGGGAAGCCCTACAGTTGTTTTTTATTTTAATATTATTGTATTTGAAAACTGCATAGCAATTGATCAGACTGCACAGTAACAAATTAAACAGTCCTGGGCACTTTGGAAAACACCATTAAATAAACCAAACTGAAAAATTCTAGTAATGACTCAGTTTTTTTTTTTAATATAAATTTATTTATTTATTTTTGGCTGTGTTGGGTCTTCGTTTCTGTGCGAGGGCTTTCGCTAGTTGCGGCCAGTGGGGACCACTCTTCATCGCGGTGCGCCGGCCTCTCACTATCACCGCCTCTCTTGTTGCGGAGCACAGGCTCCAGACGTGCAGGCTCAGTAGTTGTGGCTCACGGGCCCAGTTGCTCCGCGGCATGTGGGGTCTTCCCAGACCAGGGCTCGAACCCATGTCCCCTGCATTGGCAGGCAGATTCTCAACCACTGCGCCACCAGGGAAGCCCCGACTCAGTTTTTTAATCAGAAAATTAGACATTTATACTTAGAAAGTATTTGTAAGAATTCCTTTCTACTGCACGTATAGGTAGACCGGTGGTTCTCAACCAGGGGTGATTTTGCCCCCGGGGGTGCTAGCAATGACATTTTGGGCAGTCATATCTTGTGAGGAGGTACTGCCATTCATATCTAGCAGGTAAGTGGCAATAGAGGCTGCTCTATAGCTTTACACCTTTCAATGCACTGCAGAGCTCACCATAGCAAAGAATCATCTGGCACACGGCGTCGGCAGTGTTGAGGCGGAGAAAACCTGAGCCTTGAGTGGCAACCCCTTTATGAATAACCATTTGGAAGCTACAGAAGCATCAAAGAAAACACCAGGGGTCAGTAAGAACACATGAAGTGTCACCTCCTAAGTTAAAAAGAGTTCCAAATTGATTCTAAAGCATTTTTTTGTGCGTATTGTAGGAAGCAAATAAATATATTGATGTTTTTGAGAAACAGGTCTTTTCACTATGGGAGAAGGGATGTACAAGCAGGAAATGGGGCAAGGTGAGGAAAACACCTGCGGGGCTGGATTTCATTTGTTAATATCTGTGTGAATACATGAATATATCATATTTATTATATTATATATCGTATCATATTAATTTTCTATGTCTACTTACTGAAAAGTCTTAGAAATGAAGATATCCATAAAGTCAGGAGCACTCCTGGCCCCCAAATCTTGTTGTCTAAATACATTCTCTGCTAAAAGGAGCTAGAGCTTCTCTAAGAACTGGCCGATTCTAGGAATGGGACAAGGAAAGCACAGGATAAGCCTGGGATATCTTGTGGGGCGTCAGAGCATGACGAGGCCATGTCCAAAGGACATGGGATCTGGCTTGAGGGAGCTTCCAATGGCCAGATTTAGAGCAATTTGTACATGATAAAGAATAACAAGCTAGTGGATGTAATATCTTGAACTAATTTTTAAAAGATATAAATTAATGAGAGAGAAAATACTGTTTTTAGAGGAATGTTAGCTAAATAAACATAGAAGGAAGGGTGGAATTTTAATATATGGTTTTATGATCTTTAATCCCAAATGAAGTTGTTGTTTCCGGCAAGGATCTTCAACGAATGTTAAAACCACTAGATGTTGGGGAAGAGTGTACTCACTGTCTCAAAGTATTGCCCCGTGGGTTATTTATAAAATACAGTAGAGAGATCTGTCAGTCCCTCCTTCATGTGGTGATCAAATTAGCTCCACAAGAGCAGACAACCAGACATCACGTGCCCCCAGTGTTACACATCACCCGTGTAATAATCTTGCCAAAATGTTTACCCTGAATCTACTATGAGGAAACCATTTAAAAAACCAAGATGTGTGACTTTATGCAAGACCTCTGCTCTAGACCCTTCAAAAAAAAGTCAAGGTCACAAAAAAAACCAACAAAACAAAGCAAAAAATCAGGGACAGATCCAGATTAAAGAGATTAATGAGACACCACCAAATACAATGTGAAAACCTTGAGAAAATTGAAACATTACCATATATTATGTAATACATTTAATTAAAACTAATTTTCTCAGTGTGTTAATGGTGTTGTGATCTGAAAGGAAATGTCCTTATTCTCAGGCATATTAAAGGATTTAGAGAAAAGTGTCATGGTGTCTGCAACTTACAATCAAATAGTTCAGGAAATATGTATATACATAGATAGATGATAGATAGATAGATAGATAGATAGATGATAGATAGATAGGCGGATAGATATAAAGAATATGCAACAAAATGTTAACTTTGGTGAATATGGACAAAGAATGTGCAGATGTTCATTATACAGTTTTGAAACTTGTCAAAAAAAAAAAAAGGGAAGATTTTACTCCAGTCAATGGCAGTTGGAAAAAAAAAATGAAAGTTTTTACCTTTTGTTACAACCATTACTGGTAAAATATTTTTTCTTCAGCTCTATATGTTTTGAAGGACTCCAATGTACAGACAAATGCCTTTTTAACATAGAGGATAGTGCTTTGGATGTCCTTTCTGCTATAGATGGTTTGTCTTAAGTTTCAAAATATAAAATGAGATGTTCAAACCCCTGACTAGGAAGCAACTTTCCTTGGGCTCCATTTGAGACACACAGCTTTCCCAGTCACATTGGTTAGACTGCAGTGACTTACCCAAAGGAAGGGTAATGGACATGATATGATATCATTTACTGTATACACACACACACACACACACACACACACACATATAATACAGTCATATACATACATATGTGTATATAATATGTATATATATGTATATATAAATATAAGATTTTTTTCTAGATTGTATGATATATTAAAAATAGGTGATGTTCCACAAAGATTATCATAACGTTCAGGTGCTCTACCACTTTGATAGGCTGGAGAACCACCAATACAAAAGTATATTGACGTGTATATCAGCACTTCTTAGCCTGGGATCCATGGACAATTTAAAGAAGTCTGGGAAATTGCATGTAGAGTTTTGTGTGGATGTGCATGTGTGTCGTTTTTTTATGAGAAAAGTTTGATAGCTTTCATCAGATTCTAAAAGGAATCTATGACTTTAAAAAGCCCACTAAAATAGAAGGCATCCCGCTAATACACAGTGTATTTATTGTAGATTTATGCTAAGCGCGTGTTCTCTCAAGCACTCTGCTTCATGACAGTGTGGCATGCACTGCTTAACTCATGCAAGCTCTTGAAACAAACACACTGCTTTTCATTAAAATTAAATCATCGTGTCAACCAAAAAGGAAGAATTTTGAATTTTATCCTGTATTCATATTTCTGCCCACCATACTACAGTTGGGAGTTTTCTAATGATTTGGTACCTTCGAAGAATCCTCAGGTTCAAGTTCACTGAAGAATTCCCTCAGGAGGACATTTTTGTTGTCCAGGGTTTCCGCCTACTTACTCTTTGAGCCTAACTCTATTTTAAAAAAAATTTTTTTAACTTCTACATCTTTGCATCTAGCAGTTTCCAGAAAGATGGCTTCTTTCTTTAACCTTCATGAACCACCCTCTGCTAGCTTCAAATTTTTCTTCTACATCTTCTTCACCTCTTTCAGCCTTCATAGAATTGAAGAGAGTTGGGGCTTTGCTCTGGATTAGGCTTTGGCTTAAAGGAATCTTATTTTATCTTCTATCCAAACCACTAAAACTTTCTGCATATCAGCAATAAGTTTGTTTCACTTTCTTATCGTCTGTGTGTTCACTGGAGCAGCACTTTTAATTTCCTTCAATAATTTTTCCTTTGTATTCACAACTTGACTAACTGCTTGGTGCAAGAGGCCTAGCTTTTGGCCTGCCTCGGCGCTCAACGTTTCCTCCTCACTAAGCTTCATCATTTCCAGCTTTTGATTTAAAGTGAGAGACATGAGACTCTTCCTTTTACTTGAACACAGAGTCTATTGCAGGGTTATTAACTGGCCTGATTTCAATATTGTGGTATCTCAGGGAATACAGAGACCCAAGGAGAAGAAGACAGATGGGGGAAATGTTGGTGGGTGGAGCAGTCAGAACACACACAGTGCTTATCAATTCAATTCACTGTCTTGTATGGGTGCAGTTTGTGGCACCCCAAAACAATTACAATAGTAACATCAAAGATCACTGTCACAGATCACCATAACAAATATAATAATAGTAAAAATGTCTGAAGTATTGCAAGAATCACCACAATGTGACACAGAGACACAAAGTGAACAAATGCCGTTGGAAAAATTGCACCGGTAGACTTGCTCCATGCAGGTGTTGACTGAAAAAAATTGAACAACCTAAAAGTTGAGAATTATCTCTTATTTGGCAGACTTTCTGAGGACTCAAGCCCAGGAGGCAGCCTCTCAGATATCTCTGAAGGACCACTCTGAAGAGGTAAGGGAGGAGCTAGGATATATAAGAGTTTTTGCAACAAAGACCAGGTAATAGGACCATCAAAAGATTACTGTTACCTAAAGAAAACCAGACCTCTCAAGTTAATGAATTTAGCACTTTTCTATGTATGGGAAGATGCAAGAGTCTGAGCTCATTGAAATCAGTCCTTTGATAGGCACCATAGCTATCTGGGGCCAGTATCCTGTTCTTTCCCATCTCGAGTCCCCCTCGGGGTGCACCTCTGGGGGTGGCTGCAGCAGCCGAGGGCTTGGCATGGGCAGCCCCTTTGTCTCCATCCTGAGTTCCCTCAGGGCTCACCATTGTTGGGGAGTGGTGGTGGCTGATGGCCACAGCATCTTTTGTTTACTGATATGGCGGGCAACATTTTTCTTCACACGGGGTTGCCACAAACCTTCCATTTGTAAAAAACACAATATCTGCAAAAAGCACAATAAAGCGAAACAATAAATATGGTATGCCTTATTAAAATTGCTTATCAGTATCATGCGGTGTGGCATGGGCTGTTAATATTCTGTAGAATAGGCACAGGGGTGGGGGGATGGTTCTCTTCTAGAAAATTCTATGTTTCGATGGAGAAAATGTAAGGTTGTACAAGCTACAGTCCATAGCTTTTATGGTTCTCTGTTTTAGAAACAATTTCTAAATAGAATACTTGCTTCCAAACAGCAATTTAGAAAAACATTTAAATTTTATTTCTCAGACAATATTATTCTCCATTTGGAAGTAGATGATTTTCTGCTCTGAAATTTTAATTACTCCCATAAAATTAATTACAAGCGTTTACTCCTGATCCTTTGGCCATCTGAGTGTCTTGGTCTAGCTGATCTTGGGTAGCCTTGGCCTGCAGCGGCTTGAAGTAGGATTTCGGTTTCCGGCCAGAGATCGAAGTCAGGCCTTGGCCCTGAGAGCACTGAATCCTGGCCACTAGACCACCTGGGACAGTGGCCAGTGACAAGGCCCCTGGCCCGTTGGCTTTGTAGAAACGCATTCCCACAAAGAGACAGAAAGTAATGAAACAAGTAGATTGTTTATGAGGAGGAAAAAGGGTACGTGTGACTAGACTCACACAGGCAGGCTCAGAGGGAGAGCCGGGCCCTCATGGTAGTTTGAATCACTTACGTGGGGCATTTCTGCCAGGTTTCTTTCGGCCAATCTTCTTGCTTTGCCTGGTTCTGAGTCCGTGTTTTATCTCAGGGTCCTCCCACGTGTGCATGCGTCTCTTAGCCAAGATGGAACCTAGTGAAGAAGCCTAAGGGTAGTCGACATCAATTACTTTGTGGTGGCTCCTCCTCCCTTTTGACCTCTGAGGAGCCTTTCTGCACATGTGTAGTCAGGAAGGTCTCCTGGACCTCGAGAATGAGAGATATGTGATCTCTTTGTCTTTTATCTGGGCAGGGCTCAGCTCTTCTCTGCCCCTGCCATTCACTGGAGGCAAAGTCCAACTATTACCCTGTTCCTGTTGTTATTTTTATCTGGAAGTGTAAACAGGAGGCTGGCTGTAAGTGTCTAACCTGGAGCCCATCTATCTCCTGCCTCATAGCAAAGCTTATTCTAAGTGTTCAACTTAATGATTTATTCATTATTTTGGCAGATTTTCCTCCCCTTATCCCTTGTTCTTAATTTTTCAATGTCAAGATCATAGAGATTAATTCATAAGATATTTCATTTCAAATTTTATCTTTCATCTTATGCCAAATTTTTCTTAAAACAGAGACATAATGATTGAGCACATGTCTTCTAGAACAGAGTTGCACATGGAACAGCCCTCAGGCTTTCCGCCCTGGAGTGACAGCTGTGTGAGGGAGCAAAAGTTTTCTTGTGCAATAGATGTCCTTGTTGCTCTGCTGAAGGTGGTGCCATGCTCCCTACGGATGCGCAAACCACAGGTGGTGGCTCACCGACTTATTGACCAACCTTATTAATACTCTCATCAATTCATGTATATATCCAAGTATAGCTAACCATTAAGGGAGCAAGTAAGCTATATACAAGGTGAGGCATGTAAACATGTAAATTTTGATGAATAGAGATGAAATATTTTATCAAGTGTGAAAAGAGGAATTTCTTTGGACCTATTATTCATGCTATTATACAAATCTATTGTCAGTTTTGCCTGTCTGTATGTAGTTCACACACATTCCAGACTCTTTTCAAATATATCTTCTTTATTTGAAGTAAGGGCATTTTTCTTTAATCCATGCTCTCTACCAGAAACCATTGTTAATTAAAAAAATTATCTTCCGAAATCAGTGTTTGCTAAAAGTGATTCTAAATGATATTTAGATTTCCAAATTTTCTTTATTGTTTTTTACTGGTTGATTTTCATTGTATTCTTTTCCCTTTTACACAGATTCATTCATTCTCTCTCTCACTGGATGGATATTTTTCTTCTCTTTTATTTTGACTTGTCCTCATTAGGCAGCTGGAATTCACAGAACTCTGTACAATTTCAGTCATTGAATATTAAGAAATTTAATATACTCATGGGTGTTGGTTAGTTTATGTGACTCTTGGTGTGTCCTGTATGTAACATTCTTATCTAACTATACCTGTTTTCAGGGAATAGAAATTGCTATCTAATTTCAGTTGCATTGCAATTCCTTCTATCAAATGAATCTTACTCTCTTTAAAACAAAATATATTAATCAAAGATGTCAAATTATTTGTATATTCAGCAATGATTTTATGATTAAAGTTAAGCTGTAACACATTACAATGGAAAGAAAAATGTCTTATTCTCACTTATGTTAGGCATTATTTAGTATCATTGATCATTGAGTTATACCGCAGTTTGAGGGTAATGAGTCTGTAAAGGGATTAGTGATATTCTAGTAGACCCAGAAATTTTTCTCTTTCCTCAGAGGAGAAGCTAAAAGAAACATGGCTAAGAAAATGAAAATGGAAGAGTAGAAGATGGCAGAAGAATGGTATGAGGTGAAGAGTATGGAAATGTGTGGCCATGAGAGAAGCAGTGATGCAGTTTGGAGGGAGAAGACAGAGGAATTTGAGGAATAAAATAATGAGTGTACAGTAAAGATGAAATTAAAACCCCACACTGTCCAATCAACAATGAAATGCAAGTCTAGGGAAAAAAAGTCAAAAAGGTTTGAATTTTAGAAAAGAAAAATAATACTAATGGAGCAAGGCACCTAGATAGGTAACTGATGCAGAATTCAGAAAATATAATCAATGGATTCATTCAGGGACAAAAGCATACATTTAGTAAATTCATTTGTGAAAGAAATACTAAAATTATTTAAATATCTCTTCTTTTTATCGATAACACTTTTTTTCATGAGTGGAGTCAAAGGCACTACATAAAAAATCATGGCCAATTAAGCTTCATGATTCTACTTGTCTTGTGGGGAAGAGCAAGGGCTGGCATTCAAGAACCAATCAGCAGAGCTGGCTGCCACACCCTCCAGAAACACGTCCCTGGCAAGGAAAAGCATTGGGGAGGAACACTTGTTTGTTTTGTTTCCATTAGAGACACAATGGTTAAGTACTCGGCCTCTGTGCATTCTGTTTGAACTTTTAGAATTTTCTTTTTATAGAAAATAGTTCACAAGACCATATGAGTCCCACTTCTCCCAATTACATTTTTCTTTTCTTTTTTTCCTGTATAACTGACCAGGGGCATGGATGTAAAAAATTGAAAAGAAGAAAAATGCCCAACATTAAAATGAAAAAAACCCCAAAGTTGAAACGTTTCAACATAGTATGTACTTTGTCCTTCCCCCAACTTTTTCTTAACTTCCTTGCCTTGGCGCGCATGAATTGTCTTCTTGTTCCTCTTTGGCTGCTCCTGGCAGTACTACATTTGGAAAATATGGTGACTCAGACATCAGCTTAGACAATGGAAGTTATTTACAAGAAATTCTGGGAATGTGTTGTTAGGATGTTCCAAGTCACTTGTAGAGCACAGGGTGTGAAAAGTTACTCAAAGCAAAAAACTCCAGGTGACCAGTAAATGTTTAATAGTACAGTATTACCACTATTTCCTCAGCAGTTATACATGACAGAATTTTTGGTCAGTTCTATCAAAATATAATTGCTATATCCAACCTCTAAAGCTATTAAAATCTAAGTTGTGAGGTAGTAAAGATTGAGAAACAATCTTATTACAACGAACAGGTGTCATTGGAATGAATCACAGGTTACCAAGCAGATGACCTGTGGGAAGTGGTTAATATTAGATTTATTATGTCAGTAAATTTAAAGTTGAATGGTAAACACATTTTTTAATGTTTTTTTAAATGTTCCAGTTTATAAACTGGAGTGTGTGCCCATCTCACTTAAAAATAGTGACTGTAATTCAGATTTTAAATATCTGGGTGAAATGCTCAAAACTGTTTCTCTGAATCACTCCCACCAGATAAAACTAAAAATACAGAATGATTGCAAATTATACCACAAGTAATTAGTATCAGGTAATCAAACTTGCAGACAACATGAAGAGGAAGTAAAATTCCTCCCATGAGAGAGGTAGAAAGCAGACCGGAGAAAAAGGATGACCCAAAGAGACCCTCGACAGCTGCCCGTTCTGGCAGCATGTGATTATAAAGTGAACAACTTATCAGGCACTTTAGTGTGTGTTAACTTTCGGATCTCCCAGCAGCCTGACGGAAAAGGCAGGATTGGAAGGTCCATCTTGCAGAGAATGAGACTGAGTTCTGAGAGGTAAGTGTCTCACCCAAACTTAAACTTGTCACCTACTAAATGCACAGAGTCAGCATTTTAACTGCGATCTGACACCAAATCCAGAGCTCTTTCTATTTTGTTCTCAGTGGGATCCCCTGGGGAGGGGCTTGAGATGATGAGCACCAGGAAGCCAGGAGAAAGAAGAGCTTGATGACAAGAAAGTGGGAATTAAGTAGGGGGGAGAGACACAGGAAGCAAAAAGGAGCACAACATGAAAACACATTCACTTACTTAATGATTTCAAGTATGAAACTTCTTTGTAAACTTGAGAATGTGTTCTACAAGTGTTATTTCTGAACCGTGCCCATTATGTGAAAGGAGGAAAACAACTTTCTTCTTTTTCTTTCTGCTCCATTTTCTACCCTAGGCGCCTGGGTTCTGAGTCTCAGAATGTAGACTTCTGAGCAGGACAGAGTTGATGGTGATCACAAGTTGGGGTCTGGTATCAAACTTTCTGGGTTTGAAAATCCAGTCAGTCACTTGCCACTTGCGTGTTAAATTACTAAACCTAAGTCTCTGTTTCCCATCTTTAAAATGGAGAAAACAATAATTCCTGCCTCTCAGGGTTTTGGTGAGAATTAAATTAGGTCATTTGTGTGAGTTCCTGGCACATACCATACACCCAGGAGAGATTAACTCCTCTTACTAATATCATTAGTTCAGCTGCAGGTGATGTAAACAAGAACTAACTTGGTAACCTAATCACACGGAATAATATCATTTCTTTAGAAAAAGGTATTCTGAGTTTTAGCATCCTATAAACGAGGTTCTGAGTGAGTTGAAGGCTACCTAAGAAAGAAGTGGTATCAATAACAAAACAGAAGCAGATTCAGATACAAAGGACAAACTAGTGGTTACTAGTCGGGAGGGGGAGGGGGAGGGTCAAGATAGGGGAAAGGGGTTTAAAAGGTACAAACTACTAAGTATAAAAAAATAAGATACAAGGATATAATATACAGTACAGGGAATATAGCCAATATTTTATAATAACTTTATATGGAGTATAATCTATAAAAATATTGAATTACTATATTGAACCCCTGAAACTAATATAATATTATAAGTCAGCTATGCTTCAATTAAAGTAGATATAAATAAATGGTGAATTTTATGGTATGTGAATTATATCTCAACAAAGCTGTTAATTTTTTTAAAAGCAGGAAAAAAGAAATGGTATGGATCATAATTTTTTAATAAATGCAATTAATAGCATGCTATAACTTGTTTAACCAAAGTAAACCAAACCAAGAAGGGATGGGATGCATATTCTACATGATATAGTTGAAAGAAAAACATTGCTAAGAATTATGGTGTATCTCTTTTAGTTGCACCTATACTGAGTGTTTTCTACAAGCTCATAAAATCCAGCTAATTTCAAGAATCAGAAAGTTGTTTGAGTATAAATTCAGTCCCTTCCTTAAGGGTTGCAGACTCTACCATAGAAGAGAATCATCTTAGTTTCCTTGTGTAAGATAAAGAAGAGAAAAGGGTGATCCACCTTGAAGAGTACAGGATTTTCCAATTTGCTTGTTTGGTTGTTAAGTGTGAACTCTGAACCAGTCTCAATAACCTCTAGCATAGCCTTATGGATTATCTTGGAGACCCTGAGGCCTCCTCCTGCAGTTATGCCAGACAAATTAGTCCTTGAGTGGTTAAAGACATCCGTCATTCCCAAAGCTGCCAGTATGGAAGTCAAGTCTTCATGGTACCCATGAAGTCTGAGCTGGGGCAAGTACAGAACCACAGCTGTGTCTTTCATGTTGGGTGAGCCTATCCAGTTGCTTAGTTTCTCGTAAGTGATTTCATTGGTAACCTATGGGAAAGAAAGCAAGAAGCAAAACATGAACATTTTAATTTTTTTTAATTACTTTTTATTGGAGTATAGTTGCTTTACAATGTTGTGTTAGTTTCTAGTGTACAGCAAAGTGAATCAGCTATACATATACATATATCCCCTCTTTTTTGGATTTCCTTCCCATTTATGTCACCACCGTGCATTAAGTAGGGTTCCCTGTGTCATACAGTATGTTCTCATTAGATATCTATTTTATTCATAGTATCAGTAGTATATGTGTCAATCCCAATCTCCCAATTCTTCCCACCCCCCAACATTTTTATTTAGAAAATAAAATTATACCAAAATGTGAAATATCCTAAGGGCTGGATGTGAGGTTGTAAATAGGCAAGGCTACTTCTCGTTGTCATTTTGCAAAGCAGATTCAATAAGAATAAGTGGGGGAAATGCAACTGTGTGCAATAACTGCACATGAGGCATGTAGCCCTGGGATCTATGCCTAGGCACACCATCCAAGAGTCACTTGGAAAAGCAACAAATTATCATAGGGAATTTCTACTTTTATTCTTCTCATGATCTCTCTATAAGTTGCACTATTTATGTATTGTAATAATAAAATTTATATAAGTGCCTACCCTTCCTATTGACCACATTAAAAGACATCTTTGGAACCTGAGATCCTCAGATTCTGACAACATAAGTTGTAATTCTAGGCTGATCAGTGTCAATTTCTACCTCAACTCCAATCAGAATTCTCATTAGTCAGGCATCCATAGAGACCGAATGTATACCAAACTAAGTAACATTTCTAGATCATTAGAATCAAATAAACTTAAATGAAAAGAGACCATAGAGGAGACCTTCCAAGAAGCATCTGTGACACCCATCAGCATCTGCTTGAGAAATCCTTAATCAATGACCCACTTCTTTATAAACAGCCTGGTTCAGTGGTTGCACAACTCAGCTTGCAGGAAAGACCTTTCCCTTTGTGACCATAAATCTGCTTCCCTGTAATTTGTACGTATTAGTTTTAGTTCTCACTCTGGGAGCCACACAAATTAGTCCATTTCTTCTTCCATGTGACAATTAAGTATTTTAATACAATCAACATACTCCCTAAACTACTGCCTTTTTCTCATCCATTCCCCATGTGAAACTATTTCTGGCTTCTCCTCATTAGGTTGTCCCTACTGAGGAGGTTCATATTTTCCATGACTCATTTGGACTATGTTGTGGATGGAATCTATCAGGAGGTAGGTAAGCTAGACAACAAAAAATGCAATCTCATGCAGAAAAAAAAAAACTATTTTTCATGGAACTGACATTCATCAGATACCACTTTCAACTCATACTCATTTAAGAAACCAGGGATGACTGCCCTCATCCATGGTGGTAAATTAATGTTAGGCATTATAATTGGGGAAAATTAGTTGGCTATCAGGATCTAGACTCATTTCCCCCACTTTTCCCTCTTTAAGATCATTTTATCAAACTGTAATTGTACTTCAGAATTTGTCTACTTTTCAGAAACTTTTAAGTTATTCTGAAATGTTCTACTTTTATGACTCAAGTCAAGTATATTAAAATACACCAGTTTCCACTAAGATCAGGAACAAGACAAGTTTGCCCACTCTTACCACTATTATTCAACATAGTTTTGGAAGTTTTAGCCACAGCAATCAGAGAAGAAAAAGAAATAAAAGGAATCCAAATTGGAAAAGAAGAAGTAAAGCTGTCACTGTTTGCAGATGACATGATACTATACATAGAGAATCCTAAAGATGC
>NC_041232.1:75891772-75907294 GCF_002837175.3 Physeter macrocephalus | reverse complement strand
TAAGTCAGAAAGAGAAAAACAAATACCGTATGCTAACACATATATATGGAATCTAAGAAAAAAAAAGGTCATGAAAACCTAGGGGCAAGACAGGAATAAAGACACAGACCTACTAGAGAATGGACTTGAGGATATGGGGAGGGGGAAGGGTAAGCTGTGACAAAGTGAGAGAGTGGCATGGACATATATACACTACCAAATGTAAAATAGATAGCTAGTGGGAAGCAGCCGCATAGCACAGGGAGATCAGCTGGGTGCTTGTGACCACCTAGAGGGGCTGAATAGGGAGGGTGGGAGGGAGGGAGACGCAAGAGGGAAGACATATGGGGATATATGTATATGTATAACTGATTCACTTTGTTATAAAGCAGAAACTAACACACAAGTGTAAAGCAATTATACTCCAATAAAGATGTTAAAAAAATAAAATTAAAATTAAAAAAGTAAAATACACCACAAGGCTTCCCTGGTGGCACAGTGGTTAAGAATCTGCCTGCCAATGCAGCGGACACAGGTTCGAGCCCCGGTCTGGGAAGATCCCACATGCCGTAGAGCAACTAAGCCCGTGTGCCACAACTACTGAAGCCTGTGCACCTAGAGCCCGTGCTCCACAACAAGAGAAGTCACTGCAATTAGAAGCCCGCGCACCTCAATGAAGAGTAGCCCCCGCTCACCACAACTAGAGAAAGCCTGTGCAGCAACGAAGACCCAATGCAGCCAAAAATAAAATAAATAAAATAAATAAATGTATTAAAAAATAAATAAATAAAATAAAATACACCACAGTGTTGATCATGTAATTATGTGGGTTATATTAGATGGGTGCCATTTCATTGACCTTTCAGAAGATCATCAAATTTAAGAGCTAAAAGGAACCTTAGAAATCATATACTTTACCCTTTTCATGGGGTGGGTAAAATGAGGCTTGGAGAGGTTAAATGACTTTGAGTTTGTGGTTAAATTATGGTCAGATTCCAATTCTGTACCTACAAATTCAGAGTTCCTACATTATCTAACCATGAGAAAGGAAGCTTATGAAAATAATGCTGATAATTATTATTTAGCAATGCCTAAAATCTCACTTTATCAGAGAGGTTTCCCCTGGTCATCCAATGTGCAACAAAAGTTCCCAGACCCTGTACCTCTCTGTCCTATTCCATCTTTTATTTTTCTTCATAGAGTATAGCAATCATATTATTTATACATTTGTGGGGGTTTTTTGCTTATATGTAAATGTAAATATATTGGTAGAACAAAGCTGAGATTTTTGATTTTCAGCCATGGTCATGGTGAGTCTGAGCAGACCTTTGAACACCAGGCCTGGAGTAGACTGAGAAGCCAGAGAACTGGGCTCTAATAACATCACAGACTAATTTGCAATGAAATATTGAGCAAATCATTTAACGTCTTGGTTTCCAAGATTCTTCCTCCATCAGTGGGCTGCCAGTGTCTGCCTGGTATGCGTCACAGCTAGTGAGGATGAAGAAAGGGTGAAGGGGAGGGTGAGAACCCTTTATCCACAGAGAAGTAGGTGGGAGCAACATAGAATTGGGAGAAGCATAAGAAGCAGAAGAAAAGGAGGAAAGACAGGGATTTAAAGAGAACTGCTGAGGAATTAGACCTGTACCAATGCTGAGAGCAAGAACACACAAGCACAGCGTGGAACAGGAGCGTCCACACGGGGCTCAGAGGAAAGCACCAGAGAAACAAGCAAAGGGAAAAGGCTGAGCATTGCGTTTGCAAGTCTGGCCTTGGGTGCTGGTGGAAAAGAGATGTAATTGGTTGGTGGCAGGTCCAAAAGGTGTGTCAATGCGTAATATATAAAAAATACATGTAAGGGCTTCCCTGGTGGCGCAGTGGTTGGGAGTCCGCCTGCCGATGCAGGGGTCACGGGTTCGCGCCCCGGTCCGGGAGGATCCCACGTGCCGCGGAGCGGCTGGGCCCGTGAGCCATGGCACAGTGAGAGGCCCGCGTACCGCAAAAAAAAAAAAAAAAAAAAAAAAAAAAAAGTTAGATAACAATGATAACCCATGAAGACTGCAAGAGGATGCATATGACTGTGCTTTAAAAGCCTAAAATTGAAACCAGTAGAAGCAACATGTCTTAGTGCATGGGTGCTTTATTTGGGGGCTCTGCTTTCTTTAAGTGGACATAGCACGGCATTAAGTAGTAGTATAGGCAGTTATTTTGAATCTGCCAGCTTCCTGCATGTGTAATTCTCAAGCACAGAGCCTTTTCTGCTGGTGGCAGCGGCTGCTAAGTCTCGGTGGTTTACCTGTCCCAGGCCAACTTCCTCTCTGGGTAGGATGATGACCATACTCAGGTGATCTTCCACATCAGGCATCTCAAGAACCTGCACCCGAGGCTCCGTTATGGAGCCCAGTCTCAAGTGCCCTTGCAGCCGCATCATCTGAACAGGTTTGCTCTGAGACTATGAAAGTAAAAACAGTGAGACAACAACGCCAGTTCCTTTCTATGTTTCCATTTAACGCATGAGGAATTTACATTGCATCCTCCACAAGGGGCCCACGATGAGCGACTGAAACAAAATCTATCCGTCTTTCCACAGAAATAGCAATGATTGATCGTTATTGTAATGATGAAAAGGGGGGCGCGTAGCATAAAACGAGTAGCTACTAAAGTGCAAAGTGTTTATGTCTTTCAATATATTATTGTTATTCAACTGTACATTTTTGGTGCCCAGAAGCAGTTAATTCACTTCAAAGAGCTGAGAAATATGCATCGTAAAATCTTATCAGGATAACCATTTTTCAAAGTCAAACAGGTCCTTTGAAGAACTTAATTTAGAATCTCTCCAGCTCCACGACATTGGGTTGCAGATTAGAAAATAGCTACGAAATAGCTAAGAATTTAAGAACGTGCTAAGTGAATTCCACATGTTGAGGTCAGTTTAAGGAAATTTAGTTATGACCATGACCTTATTTTATGTCTTTCTCTTTGAAAGGCTAGTTGTAACATAAAGATATCTGCATCACATAAGTAAACCAAATGGACCAGATTTTACTGTGAAAATAAAGATTCTGATTTATTAACTGTTTCCTCTAGAAAGTCGGCTTGCTTTGGGGTATGCTTATCCCTTTAAAGTAGCTCTCTATGAATCCTGCTAAAATCTCCACTCCCGTTTTCCTCATAGTGTGGCCCTTAAACTCGGCTGATCCTTGGAAGGATCTACAGGGGTTACTTAAAAACAAAATAATCAAGCACTGCCTGCAAGTTGGAATCTCCAGGAATGTGGCCCTGGAATTTGCATTTTTAAAAAACCACAGCTGTAAAAACTACATAATTTCACTTTATGTTTTATGACCTCGATATCGATGGCAATATTCTCTGGAAAAATAATACTGGGTAATTCCAGAGGTGACTAATGTGTTTGGCCAGAGAATTATGTTTTCATTAAAGTCATTCACTATTTCTTTTGCATGAAGAAGTATTCATGTAATAAGTGTTCTGAATATACTTATCCAGAAATATAAACCCTCTGTATTTTTACAGTTGGCTATAACAAATGTTTAATTGGCCAATGATTGCAAGCATTTTTTGGTAATATATTTGATAGAGTAAATACAGTTCACAGTTTAGGGACTTGGTTATATTATACAGATCCATTCTTTCTTATTAAGTAACATGGATTATTTTGCTTGCAGCCTAATATTTAGGATACTTTTGGGGCACAAAGGAAAGAAGTTAGGAAGATTGAAGATAGTAGAAGGACAGCATATCTGGAACTTTTTCTTTTGATTATGAATCTTGTTCACCAATTTTGCTTTGCTTCTCAAGATCACACTCAGTTTACAAATGACCTGCATGTTAGTTCCACAGGCATCTATTGGAGTTATTCCCTACCACCTGACTTCATTTCCAGTTTGCAGTAAGTGAATTGCTTAATAATGGTTTAAGCTTAGCCCAAAGCCGAAAACTGCCTTAAACCTTTCCAAGGTCTATGGTTTACACCAGTTTTTCAATTTTACAACTGTAGTGCCAAAGATAGCAAAATAGGTCAAAAATACTGTGAAGAATTTAAAAGAAAGTTTCAATAACAAAAAAAAATGTAAATCTAAATCTGGACTTTATCTGTTATGTAGCTAGAATAGTCACTTGGAAATTAATTAACCTATCTAAGGCCAGACATAATTTAACATATTTTAAGGCAAAATTTTTGAGGACTACCTTTAAGAGAAAAAACAAATTAAGTCATTAGTCTACCTCATCCAACCTGAAATCCATTGCCATGGTTTGGTCTTTCTGAAATGCATACTTCCAGGAGCCTCTGAAGGAGATGACATTAACCAGCACCAACTGATCAGAGGATGTGAGGCTATTGGGTAACAAGAGGTTCTTGATTTCACCTTTGGGAACAGAAACATAGTAAGATCACACTTGATTGGTCATGGGATACGAATTGGTTTCATTGGTTTTGCTTTGGATTTTGACCCATCTTTGAATTTACATAAGTAATTGCCACTCCATATCTTCAGCTGAGCCAAAAAGACTTTTGAGCAAATACCTAAATACTCATAATTCTTTAATAAATAAAGAATGTAGAAAGCAGAAGAAAACAAAGTGAGTGTATAGCCTATCTGCCTACTTTACGGTTGTGGAAATTAACAAGGCTGATTAATTTACATAACACTGTTACCCAGTTAAGAGGTGGTTTACAGCTACCACCACATTAACCATTAAGGTCTGACTTTCCTGTGAAATTCTTCCTGGTACCATCTTATGCTGAAAACAGTGACTATCTGAGTCAGTGGTCTTGTAGATCACGACTGTTACCTGGCGACGATTTTCTACTGCAATCAAATGAAAGAAATAACTGGAAAAGTTACAGAAGAAAGACTTTTGGCTTTTTATGCCTCCTCACTTCTCACGAGTAAAATTGATAAGAAGATGTCATGAGCTTTCATTTCATGAAATGGAAAAAGTATTGAGATCTTTAACACCTGGTGCTAGAACAACCGGTTATCCATGTGGAAAAAAGAAAGAACATTTCCCCCCATTTCACATCCTACATAAAAGTCAGCTTGAGATGGATCATAAACCTAAATGTAAACACTAAAGCAATAAATCTACTAAAAGAAAACAGAAGAGACTATCTTTGCAACCTTGGGTAAGCAAAATTTTCCTAGAGAATATACAGAAAGCACAAACCATTGACAAATTGGACTTCATTAAAATTAGAAACTTCTACTCATCAAAAATACAGTTAAGAAAAAAAATACACAAGACATAGACTAGGAGGAAATATTAGCAACATAGGTATCTGACAAAATATTTGGATCCAGACTAGGTAAAGAATTCTTGCAACTCAATAATAAAAAGTAAACAATCCAATTAAAAAATGGGCAAATAACTTGAACAGAGATTTAGTAAATAAAGATATATTAAAGGCCGAAAGACATATAAAAAATATGCTCAATGTTTTTAGTCATCAGAGAAATGCAAATTAAGACCAAAATAAGATACTACTACGTACCTACTAAAAGAGTTAAGTGAAAAATATTTATAACACCAAAAACTGGAGAGGATTTGGAGTAACTGGAATTTTCATACAGCGCTGGTGAGAATGTAAAATGGTTCAGCCACTTTGAAAATCTATTTGGCAGTTTCTTACAAAGTTAAACATCCATCTAGCCTAAGACCTAGCATTTATAGTACGTATTTACCCAAGAGAAATGAAAAAATATGTATGCAAAAAACCTTTTACAAAAATGTTTATAGCAACATTATTCATAATAGCACAAAACCAGATGATACGACTCAGATATACATGAAGAAGAGAATGAATAAACAAACTGGTATATCCATACAGAGGAATATTTCTCAGCAATAAAAAGACATGAGCTGCTGATATATCCAAAAACATGAATGGTCTCAAAAACAATATACTGAGTGATAAAACAGGACACAAAATTGTACATACTGTAATACTCCATTTATTTGGAATTTTAGGGTAGGCAAAACTAACTTCTGATGATAGAATCAAATCAATGGTTGCTTGGGAACAGGTGTGGAGGAATTTTTCAGGGTGATGGAAATGCTCGGTGTCCTGATATATATTTGTCAAAACTTTCTAAATTTATATTTTAAGATGTGAGCATTTCACTGAATGTAAATATGCCTAAAAGAAGAAGGAGAAGATGGAGAAAAAGAAGAAGGTTTGGGTCTCTTACCTTTTGTCTTATTTTCAATCCACAAGTTAATCTGCATTCTGGCTTCTTCTACATTATTTTTGAAATCCAAATTTTCGGGTTTTAGTTTATATAATTGTTCAATACAGCCTAAATATTTCTATAAAATGAGCATAGAAAGAGACATAGCAAATAAATTGTGATTTTAATACATTTAGACCACACATGGTAGGAATTATATGTAGATAGAGGCAGAAATATATAAAATACTGTTATATACGCCTAGGCCCAATTAGTAAAAATATATACATTTGTCATACTTTCAGAAGACTGGTAAATAAAATGAACAAATTACTGCAGAGTGTTATTTCAATGACAAGGACATATCTCTTTCTTTTAGGATAACCAGACTTAGCATAATTAGAGTCCTCAGTTGGGGTTCCAAAATATTAATCCTCTTTTATTATCAATATAAAATATTTTGTTAGCTTTTTTTTCATAACAAACTATCTAAAATTTATGCTCTTTATGCTTCATCTGGGCCTGTCGGAAACATGATTGAACATACTACAAACTAGCATCTGAAAATTAGAATCCTGAACCCTTTTATATTTTTCTATATGAGATAAAATGCATATATAAAATATATTGTATATTCTATATATAGCATCAATCTATCTAAATATATAAATATTATATCTTTTCTACTTTCCTACCACTGTGATAGCACAAACAATGCTAGAATAAATTAAATGAAGACAGAAAGGAAAGACTTCTACCTTACTTATGGAAAAATATTTTATTTTAACTCACAGGGAGGAATGGATAGGCTTCTTCTGCAAACATTCCACTTGCCATGAGGACTTGACTGTGGCTGGACTTGCTGATTTCAGAGAGGAGTGCTTGAATGTGTGAATGCACCCCTGTATCTTGTTCACACTAAAGTGAAGTTAGAAAATACTTGAAAACGGGCCATAGTATCACACACTTAAGTATCAACTGAGGTTAGACAAGAGACTCTTGGGTTTGCATTAGGACTTGCTATTTCAGAAAAAAAAAAACAGAATCAGAGACTACTTCTATTATTAGGACATAGTGAAACGTTTGCCTTTCGCCAAACCGAGTTGCCTGACAATCTGATAAAAACGTATCACAATCACCTCCCAGGTGTGAGGGGTGACTTGGCAAGGTCCATGTCCTGGTCAAAGCTTGCCCTATCTCCTCTACAAGAAGGCCCAAAGCACACTTATCAATACTGCCATATTAATTTTAATATAGTTTTGTATAAGGAAAAATGTTTTGCTGTATTTTGTAATAAGTAAGAATTCTGGGCAAGAAAGTTTGATCTTAGTAGCCCCACCATAGATAACAGTGGGAAAGTCACATCTAAAAAGCTACAGAAGGTATACATTACAAATTTCTCCTAGAAATTGGCAATATGGAAAAACACTGAACACTGAAACTCCTAAAGATAAGCTATCTTTATTTACATTTCCAAAAAATGGTATATTTATATCTACTGAGCACTCGCCCTGGTCCAGGCACTGTCTGAAGCACTTCTACTGTCCGAGTAGATTTGGGGGTTTTATTATGAAAACTGTTTGAGAATAATCTCCCTTCTGCTCCTTCTTTTTAAAGGCTAGGTCTCTACCTCAAATTTTTGACAGTTCCCATTTTGTCACCTCTTATTTCAAAATCTCAACATGATTATTTTAAAACAGCATACCCAGGAGTTTGTACGTATCTACAATCTAGGCTCAAAACTCTTCTGGAATAAATAACCTGTTTTATTGCCCTCAAGTCTTCAGGGACTAAAGAGAGACTGCCATAAGAGAAGTAAAAATGAAAGTAGGACTTTTATCTACCGTTGAGTTTGAAGAATTTGCAGTTCTCGTTAATTCATTCAAGTATAGCACCTACAATGGAAAACAAAGAACCATTTTCAAAGGGTATGCAAACACCTCTCCAAAAGACCAGAGAGTGATATAGCAAATCATTTTCTTGCTATAAATGTTAAGCTCTTACATTTTTATAAATGTTCTATGATTCACCCCACCTTTCTCTTATCTGTTTACTAGTTTTGCTTCTCATTTTTTTTTAAACAATATGTCAAAGAGGACAGATGAGTTTGAAAAACAAAATCCTTCATGTGCTCTTAGGCAGAAGTCTAAGTGTTAGAGCGTTAGAGGTGAGGTGTAGGCACTTACTTGTATTCACCTTTATAAATAGAATGCAACCTTTGTGATAGAATGCAAAAGAGTGTTTCAAAATCAACTCAGACTTAGTCACTTATTGTCACTTAATTTGTTCATCCCTACCTTCCCAGTTGTGAAACCCAATAAATGGTAGGAACCCAATAAATATTTGTTGAATGAAGAATAAATAGTTGTGTGGATAAAGGGATGAATCTTAATTTATTTGCAGACAGTAGCATTGGTTACTCACTGAGCAGACAAAGATAATGATTGAATTCATATAACAGGTCATTATTTAAAATGATTTTCATGAACATTATCTGATTTGACGCTCACAGTATCCCCTTGAGATTTCAGTAGGTTGTATCATTTTTTTCCACTAAGAGTTAATGTTTGCTATAGTCCTGTTGACTTAACTGAGGTATAACCGTAGTTTCATAAGGCCTTCATCAGAGAACAACTGAAATAAAACATTGCAACTCTCTTCAATATTTAAAGGGTGAGTACATTTAACATGTTTTGTGTGACTCCCTAGAATAAAAATGGGATAAGAGGCAGTAGTTACTGGGAAGATATTATAAATTTATTAAAATACACATGGAACAGGAAACATAATATGTGCGCACGTGTGTGTGTGTGTGTGTGTTTAAGAACAGGAAAATGATAAAGGAGCAATGGTAGTGGAGAGGTATATTTTAGCTAAAGGCTAGGAAGAACTTTCTAAAACGTAGAGTTGTCTGAATGTATACTTCACACTATTAAGTTCTGCCTTATCGGAGGACTTTGAATAACCTCTTGCCTGCTGGTCCCTACGTAGATTAAAGCATAGAGAGGAGAGTGGGAATTTTATGGTTTCTTCCAATTCTGAGATTGCCTGGTGGTCTCTTATATCATAGCCATATTGTTCCATAATCCAGGGACTCAGCATGCATGGTGCTCCCTGATATTGCTTCACTGGTGGTTGCCGCCATCACCATCATCATCATCATCAAAAGAATGCATGATGGTTGAGCCAGGAATTCTGAGCATTTGGCTCAGTCTTTGAATGTTGTAAGAGAATCATTAACAGGATGAAAATATGAGAAATTTTTCTACATTTTGTACGGAAATCAGCAGGGAAAATTTTGAATTCTCTGGTTCTCTTCTAACTCAGAAAAGACAAAGAATTATTTCCACTCCAGACTCTCTCTCTGCCTGACTTGTGACCTCAGCACAGTGACCATGCCATCTGTCTTGTTGCACAACCTGAAGCATGCACGGTGTAGATGGAGCCACCAGTCCGCACGCTCTCAATTTGAAGGAAGGGGGAAGGGAGGGGTGAGTCTACACATACTCATCCCAAGATGACTTGTAAAGATCCCCACAGCATCCTCATTCTCAACCAGTTCTCCCTCTCCACAAATATGTATTTATTGAGCACCTATTATGGGTAAGACACTTGGGACCTCTTCTCCCAATGCATGGAAATAGAATAAAATGGAACACAAGAGCTTTTACATTTAATTTTTTTAATTTTAAATATATTATTAAATTCAGGATTTGACTCCAGTTTCCAAATTTATTTCCAATTTAAATTCTGACTGGGGAGAAGCTTTGTTCCACTAGTTAATCATTCCCTCTGTAATAGGCAGAGAGATGATTAAAGCATGTTGAAGGATGTAAGAAATAGTAGTAAGTAAGTAGTAAGAAATAGTTTTTCCAGTCACCCCAAATTATTGGTTGAGTTAGAGCACTGGTGATCTCCTTGGGGATGTAACTGCATAGATTGTAAATCCTTACAAAATATTCTTTATGGGACCCACAGCAGGAAGGCCCTGGGGACCTAAGGATGCATACGGCTGGGGGTGGAGGTGGGAAACTCCAACTTTGCCATGGACCAGGTTGGCCTCATTGACTGCCTCTCCCTGTTCAGCCTCTGCTGCACGCACTCATTCCCTGCCCCTCAGAACAGGGCTGTGGGAAATCTTACCTTTTGCACCTTTTTGATAGAGCCAATGAGATAGGGAACCTTACGTGAAGGTGGGCATTCTCTTGTGTTTACAGAGTTGGGCATCTATGAAATCTCCATAACAAGCCAGTGTTTGGAATTGTTACTTGACTGTCTTCTAGACATGGCTGAAAGTATGTTTGTGACATACCTTCTCCATCTGGGATGCACTGTCGCCTCTGGCCCCAAAGAGCACCACAGCCAGGGCAGACAGGAGGCTCAAGGGAGAAAAGATGAGATTCTCAATCATGTGGTCATAGTTCATCTCTTTAAAGACATCAAAGCAGAGCTGTGAGTTCGCTGCACTGAGTGAGCCCATTCCTCTACCTGGGGTCTGGAAGACAAAGGCAGATGACAACAACAACAAAAATGTAGGTCAAAACACCACTATTTCCGTTTATTTCAAATTAGAGTAAGAATTACTTCTATTCTATGAACACTAGATCCTCAAAGAGAGGCTTTATGGAAATAAAAAGAACCCAGATTTTGGAGTCAAATGCATTTCCAACTCTGCCACATTCTAGCTTTATAAAGCTCCTGGGCAAGTTACTTAAGTTCTCCTAGATTCTATCTTCTCTTCTGCAAAAGTGGTTATGTAACAGTTTCCTTATAGGATTAGTGTGAAGATTAAATCATGTTCTGTTTGTAAAGCACCCAGGACTGTGCCTGCGTATAGTGGGTGGTCAAATATGTCAATGAATGTTGTCATTACTGTTGTTATTGCTACCTTACGGTAGTCTACTTGGTTAAAGAAGTGACAAAGAGGACAAGGTTATAATGTTGATCCCAATGGACACAAGACCTCACTGAGTCTTTCAAAAGTACATAAAGGGGACTGACTGAGTGAGATAGCAAGGACACACCATCCCAAACCCATTTTTACCACTAGAAAAAAACATCTCAAAGTGCACACCTCCCTTCAGTGGGTTGGCGGTACCATCAATGTATATAATAGAGAGTACATTTTTATATATATATTTTTTTTTAAGAGGGGGAGAAATATAACTAAGCATGTTAGAGTCCTACAAAATTATCATCCTACTTTCTTCTATGAAACCATCCTCAAACATTTATTGAGAAAGACAGAGCTTCCTGTTCTAGGGTCTGTGAGGCCAGCAGAGCTCACCTTGGTTTGGTGCCTTCAAGCGTCTGTTCACAACCACACCAGGGTTCAGAAGCTCTGAGCTTCTCCATGGGAGACAGCTCAGAGTCCTGTAAAAGGGCCTTTCCAAGAAGAAGGACAATCTCTCTTTCCTGCTTCCCTTCCTGCATTGCACTAGCCCCTCCCATGCTCTGGGCATGGTCTGAGGAATGAGGTTAGAGGATAATGAGAAACCTCAGCATCTCTGCTTCTACCTGGTGCTTGGTTGAATCAGGTGATGGGACCCCATGGACTGTAGAATCTTCTCTCTTCTATGCATCTTGTCTTCGCTGTTGGAGGGCTAATTTGGAGAACCACTTTGGAGTCTATGGCCTCTTGGGATTAGGGCTGGGCCTAGGAGGAGGGAAGACTCTAGGCTGCAAACTGTAAGGAAGCACTCACTTTAATGTGTTCTATGACCCTGACCCTGGGAGTAAACACCTCCTTAAGAATGAGCCACCCACAGTGTAAATCAACTATACTTCAGTAAAAATAATTAAAATACAATAGAATAGAATAGAATTGTTAAATTAAATTAAATAAGAATGAGCCACCCGCTGAGCCAATGTTAAGGAGGCACTTGCACTCAGTCCTACAGGCACACACAGCACCTGAGAATGATGTCTGCTTAAATTTTGCTTCCTTAAGGAGTCTTGCTTACCTCACCCTATTCCGAGTGTTGCTTAGCGCACCTGGTCAGGGTTTGGGATGCAGGAGGCTGCAAGTCTGTACTTTTTGTGGCTGTACTTTTGTCTTATATTGCACTACAGATACCTTAAGGAGCTTCGATTAAGATATTGAAATTAGAGTAAAATCCCCCCCTTGTGTGCTGTTGGCACAAATGGTGTATCTCAGTCTTAAGAAAGTCAAATGAAACTTAGGAAAATGCTGGTTCATCCTGCATGTTTTAAAAGGGGAAAGAGACTCAACGTGGTGAGTAGCCCGAAAGAGCACAAGAAACGGAAAATTTGTAGTTGCTGGGTTTGGGCGAGAATATAAATAGAAAAGTCATAATTCTTTCTTCTGAAGGATTTAACTTATAAAATATCCTGCCAATATCTGGAGGCCCATCAGTAACTCTTCCCAGCCTAGAGGTGTGGTTCCAGTAAAACACCCTTAAGAATTCCTGCACAGAGAAGAACAAGTTCAAATACATTTGTTGGGCTGGACGTTTGACATTTCATTGGGACCAGAAATGTTGTTACCACTTGGCTTGAAAATCTACCGCTCTCTTCACATAAACATGGAAGTAAAAGCCTCTAGGACACCAGTGTATTTCAGTTGCCTTATTGTCATATAACTGGGAATGGAAGGAGAAAAATGGGGTCAGATGGGGTTCAAGTTCACAAAAAAATAGAAATAGACGTTCAGACCAGGACCTGTTTCTCAGAGTTTATGAGACACTTGATCCATTGTTTTCGGCCTCCTCGCTCAACTGTTTAGGAAGACTGCCCCCTGGTAACTCACACGGTCACCCTGTAATCAAAAACCATCCTCTGGAGAATTCCCTGGCAGTCCAGTGGTTAGGACGCGGCGCTTTCACTGCTATGGCCCTGGTTCGATCCCTGGTTGGGGAAATGAGCTCCCTCAAGCCGCTTGGCATGGCCAAAAAACAAAACAAAACAAAAAGCTATCCTCTTGCTACACCAGAGGATAATTCTAAGTGGATTCACAGAATCCTAGAAACACGTTTGCTTTGCTGAAGAGACAATTAGTCGAAATGGCTCATCATGGGTCTTTACAGCTTGGAGCTTTTAAATCAGACAAACCCGAGTTCTAACAAGAACTCTGCCTTTGGCTATACATGTGAGGAACTTATTTGACTTGTCTGAACCTATATTTATAAAATAGGGAGAGTACCAGATACCAGACAAGGTTGTTGTGAGTGTTAAAGGTGATAATGAATTTGAGGCCTCTAAACAGAAAAATTACTCAGCAATGTTATTTTCCTTTCCCCTTCTAGGATCATGGATTGAACTCGAAGTGTCAGAGATTTGAGAAGGAAGCTATTGGGTCCCCAAATTAATTCTACAAATGGAGAAACTGAAGTGAGTCTAGTGGGGTCGCATGACTTGCTCAAGTCCACACTTTTACAAAACATCCAATTCTGAATGAACACCCAATTTTCCTGTCTAGCACCTTTCCCCTAATTTACTAGACAGAGACACAACATAGAAAAAGAGAGGCTAAATGTTGTTACCCCACGGTGCAATTTCTCCTTAGGTGTTCATAGACACCTACAAACAAATTTCTCATTCAGCCTCAGGTCAGTCATCATTAAAGTTCCCACCTTAACCTAGGAATGCAGTTTAGAAATAGAAATGGTTTTCTACAATATTGGAAACCGTGACATCAAAAAGCTCACTCAGTGAGTATGATTAGCTGAACAGAGAACCACACTGCCTTGTTTTAAATCCATGCCTGCCACCAATGTCCCCCAACCGTGGCACCTCTCACTGCCCTTTACCTTTAATCACAACTAAAGATTTTCCCCTATACTGTGTGAGAAGTCATGGCCAATTACAAAAAATCACAAAGAAGATAAGATTTAGTGTCTGCATTTTTACCTTGTCTTCAGGTTGGCTGAAGTTCCGATTGGTAAGCCCAGATCTGTGTCTGCAACACACAGACACACACGGCCCTCAGCACCCACAGTTTGCTCCTCCCATGTTCTCAGAATTCGGTTGCATAAGTCATTTTTTCCTCGTATCTTGATCTGACTTAAAGTACTTATACAAAGGGGTAGAGAGTGAGCCAGCTGACGTATGCCTTGTAAAATATACTACTACCCTGGGTCAACATAGTGACCCAAGAGATGTAGGAAAAAATTAATGAAACATTTAATGGCATGGATTTTATATAATAACCTGAGTGGTATTTAAAAATTAGCTGTAGGGCTTCCCTGGTGGCACAGTGGTTGAGGGTCCGCCTGCCGATGCAGGGGACACGGGTTCGTGCCCCGGTCCGGGAGGATCCCATGTGCCGCGGAGCGGCTGGGCCCGTGAGCCGTGGCCGCTGAGCCTGCGCGTCCGGAGCCTGTGCTCCGCAACGGGAGAGGCCACAACAGAGGAAGGCCCGCGTACCGCAAAAAAAAAAAAAAAAAATTAGCTGTAATGTGTATGTCTATGTTACTAACACTCCCTGGCTATGACAACAAATTATTGGTATTTAAAAGCCAGAGAGGAGGCATTTTGTTTTTACAACTGGCAACAGGTTTCTTTCCCTGACACCTAAGATGAGGCATAGTGAATGCAATGCTGTTCTGTCTGGCCTGAAGGTGGCCAGGAACTGAGTAATTCTTGCTGAGTAAGAATTTCACACTTACCTCATGGCAAATGTGGGCAGGATTCCCAGAGGAAGCAAGCTACAGACCAGCTGTAGCTCCAACTGGGAGAGAGACCAATACAGTATCTCAGAATGCTAGAGACGAAGGGGCCTTAGAGAGCATCTCTTCAGAGATGCTCCTACTAAGAACTAATTTCTATACTGTGACCCAGAATCTATATTCAAAACTGAAAAAAGAATTTCACATACAAAAAATTAAAAATAGAACTGCCACATGATCTAGCAATTTCACTTCAGGGTGTTTACACTAATTCAGAAAGATATATGCACACCAATATTCATTGCAGCTTTATTTGCAATACTAAAACCAACATATCACAGCAACCTATATGTGTCCATGGATAGATGAATGGATAAAGAAAACATGTTACTTATATGCAGTGGAATATTCTCAGCCGTAAAGAATGAAGTCTTGCCACTTGCAACAATATGGATGGATCTAGAGAGTATTATATTAAGAGAAATGGCAGGGAAAGACAAATACGGTGATGTCAGTTATAGGAGGAATGTAAAAACAAAACAAACAAAACAAAATGAAAACAGACTCATAGATACAGAAAACAGCCATGCCTTAAAAGTATTTTCTCTAGGGGCTTCCCTGGTGGTGCAGTAGTTGGGGGTCCGCCTGCCAATGCAGGGGACACGGGTTCGTGCCCCGGTCCGGGAACATCCCACATGCCGCGGAGCGGCTGGGCCCGTGAGCCA
>NC_041232.1:75888777-75891658 GCF_002837175.3 Physeter macrocephalus | reverse complement strand
CAAAAAAAAAAAAAAAAAAAAAAAGTATTTTCTCTAAAAATAGACATATTTTTTATTTATTTGTGAAGAACCTCCCAACAAATTATTAGCTAACACTAATGGGGAGCAATTAAAGTGAGATCCAGGTGCTTGTCCTAGAGCATCTTTTTATCCAATTACACGCATAAAGGTAGAGGCTTTTGATTTTTTTTTTTTTTTTTTTTTGCGGTACGCGGGCCTCTCTCTGCTGTGGCCTCTTCCGTTGCGGAGCACAGACTCCGGACGCGCAGGCTCAGCGGCCGTGGCTCACGGGCCCAGCCGCTCCGCGGCATGTGGGATCTTCCCGGACTGGGGCACGAACCCGTGTCTCCTGCATCGTCAGGCGGACTCTCAACCACTGCACCACCAGGGAAGCCCCAAGGCTTTTGATTTTTAAAGACAGTGTCCAAATTGCAAATATATGCAGAGGAAGAAGAGGCTAATTAATGGAAGGAAAAGATTCAAGGCAATAAAAAAGGGGGAAAAAGCCAGAATTTAGATCCTTTGTATTTCCATTAAATGACCCCTGATTTGTGTAGGTAACATAAAAACAGACACCAAATACTTGGTTACAACAGGAAACAAATTCAATAGTTTTCCTTTTATAACTTTACAGTGAATTTTATAAAATTGTTTTACACACAGGAACAAAAACTTGGATTATGATCTTCACAAAACAAAATGGGCAAATGCCCACCTTACCTCTTGATTAGGCAGTATTTGGCTTTACCCTAATGAATGTGAAAAGGAAATGGCACACGAGCCAGTAGAAAAATGCCCTATGGTTCCACTATGTCTCAGAAAGGGAAGGGAAGAATTGAAACTATCTAATTACGTATAACATTAGTAAGAGACATCATGGATCCATAGACTATATTCCCAAGGAAACCTTGGCCTTTCAGAGAACCAACTCGCTTCCCTGAAGCACTGCCACTAGCGGTCCTCCCTTCTGGGTAAAGGGATACAGGAAACATGGTGTTATTTGTTGAGCAGTTGCCTTGCATGGAGACCCTTGAGCAAGGGGGAAAGGGCAGTATTTGTTGTGCTTTGGAGAGAAATGGACTTCGAAATGATGCAAAATCTTCTCTAGAGCCTCAAAGAAACATACCTTGAATCAGAGTTGCACCAATTTAGAGAACTTCACTTCTCTCATATACAGTCCTGAGGAGAATTTGGATTCAAGAAGGAAAAGAAGGGTTTGCAATGAAAGAAGAATTCTATCAACTTCACAGAGACTCATCTTCACAGTGATTCGTCTATGTAAATTCTGTTCCTCCAGAGTCCCAAAGAACAGATATATTTGAAAAAAACAGTTAATAATTCACTAGTTGACTGTTCACAGAACCAGAAGATTATTTGCAAAGAAATGGCTGGGCATTGTTCAATGGCTTCTGTGCTATTAACAAAAGAACATTGCTGGTTTTTCTTGCCTATGAAGTCGCTTGCCTATAAAGGCTCTAATTAATAGCTAGGAGTGAAGGTGTGTGTCCCTGCCTATTGTTCCAGATGTTTAAAGGAACAGATCATAGTATGTGGTCACTCCTGGAGCCCTAATTCCACAGAACTTGCACCCATCTAGTGGTCCATGGCTCTTGCATTTGCTTCATGATGCAATGAATGACTCCCATCCAGAATGCCCTAATTTAGGTATATATGGCAAGGATTTTTTTTTAATGACCTGATATTTATTAGGTTCTCAATAAACATTAATTTCCATTTCTTTACTAAAATTGTTCTTTTTTAATTGAAGTATAATTGATTTACAATATTTCAGGTGTACAGCAAAGTGATTCAAATATAAATATATATACACGTATATGTATATATACGTGTATATATATATTCTTTTTCAGAGTCTTTTCCATTATAGGTTATTACATGATGCTGAATATAGTTCCCTGTGCTATACAGTAGGTCCTTGTTGTTTATCTATTTTATATATAGTAGTGTATATCTTGAGGAGGAACCAAGATGGCAGAGTAGAAGGACGTGCTCTCACTCCCTCTTGCGAGAACACCAGAATCACAACTAGCTGCTGGACAATCACCGACAGGAAGACACTGGAACTCACCAAAAAAGATACCCCACATCCAAAGACAAAGGAGAAGCCACAATGAGATGGTAGGAGGGGCGCAATCACAGTAAAATCAAATCCCATAACTGCTGGGTGGGTGACTCACAGACTGGAGAACACTTATACCACAGAAGTCCACCCACTGGAGTGAAGGTTCTGAGCCCCACGTCAGCTTCCCAACCTGGGGGTCCCTCAACGGGAGGAGGAATTCCTAGAGAATCAGACTTTGAAGCCTGGTGGGAATTGATTACAGGACTTTGACAGGACTGGGGGAAACAGAGACTCCACTCTTGGAGGGCACACACAAAGTGGTGTGCGCATCAGGACCCAGGGAAAGGAGCAGTGACCCTGGGAGAGACTGAACCAGACCTACCTGCTAGTGTTGGAAGGTCTCCTGCAGAGGTGGGGGGGTGGCTCTGTTTCACCATGGGGACAAGGACAGTGGCGGTGAACCAGACCTACCTGCTAGTGTTGGAAGGTCTCCTGCAGAGGCGGGGTGTGGCTGTGGCTCGCCGTGGGGACAAGGACACTGGCAGCAGAAGTTCTGGGAAGTACTCCTTGGCATGAGCCCTCCCAGAGTCTGTCATTAGCCCCACCAAAGAGCCAGGAAGTCTCCAGTGTTGGGTTGCTCAGACTAAACAACCAACAGGGAGGGAACCCAGCCCCACCCATCAACAGCCAAGTGGATTAAAGTTTTACTGAGCTCTGCCCACCAGAGCAACAGTCAGCTCTACCCACCACCAGTCCCTCCCATCAAGCCTCTTAGATAGCCTCATCCACCAGAGGGCA
>NC_041232.1:75851463-75888521 GCF_002837175.3 Physeter macrocephalus | reverse complement strand
GATGCAAGAAATGTTTAACAAAGACCTAGAAGAATTAAAGAACAAACAAACAGAGATGAACAATACAATAACTGAAATGAAAACTACACTAGAAGGAATCAATAGCAGAATAACTGAGGCAGAAGAACAGATAAGTGACCTGGAAGACAGAATGGTGGAATTCACTGCTGTGGAACAGAATAAAGAAAAAAGAATGAAAAGAAATGAAGACAGCCTAAGAGACTTCTGGGACAACATTAAACACAACAACATTCGCATTATAGGGCTCCCAGAAGGAGGAGAGAGAGAGAAAGGACCCGAGAAAATATTAAAAGAGATTATAGTTGAAAATTTCCCTAACATGGGAAAGGAAATAGCCACCCACGTCCAGGAAGCGCAGCGAGTCCCATACAGGATAAACCCAAGGAGAAACATGCCAAGACACATAGTAATCAAATTAGCAAAAATTAAAGACAAAGAAAATTGTTGAAAGCAGCAAGGGAAAAACGACAAATAACATACAAGGGAACTCCCATAAGGTTAACAGTTGATTTCTCAGCAGAAACTCTACAAGCCAGAAGGGGAGTGGCATGATATACTTAAAGTGATGAAAGGGAAGAAACTACAACCAAGATTACTCTACCCGGCAAGGATCTCATTCATATTCGATGGAGAAATCAAAAGCTTTACAAACAAGCAAAAGCTAATCCTCCCGGACCGGGGCGCGAACCCGTGTCCCCTGCATCGGCAGGCGGACTCTCAACCACTGCGCCACCAGGGAAGCCCAAGACTTGCACCTTTTGGTTCCAAACGCAGTCTCCTTCGGCTACGCCGCTCGTCTTCTTAAATGAGTACAATTTCATAGGCAGGTGGCCTGATCGTGGCACAAAAGACGATTGTAGAGAAGTGCCTTGAGAGGGGAGGGAGGGACTAACGGGAAGAGGAGCCATCAAGTGCATCTACCAGGCACCTTGATTGGGAAACACTGTCAAGGTCAGAGAGAACACCGTTACCAAACCCAAACGTGCTCCGAAGAGGGTCACGTGACCCTCTTTCCCCTGCTCTATTCCACTCAAGGGGCCTTCTAAAGTGTTCAAGTTGAAAACTGGGAGGCAGGCCACAGAAGGCGTGGGAGAGAAAGAGGTGGGTCCTGGCGTCCCACCATCACATCCTCCTGTCAGAGGTTTGTGTTCTAGACAGCACGTGAGTAATCCAGCTCCTCGTTGATTTTTTTTTTTTTTTTTTTTTTTTTGTGATACGCGGCCCTCTCACCGCTGCGGCCTCTCCCGTTGCGGAGCACAGGCTCCGGACGCGCAGGCTCAGCGGCCATGGCTCACGGGCCCAGCCGCTCCGCGGCACGTGGGATCCTCCAGGACCGGGGCACGAACCCGTGTCCCCTGCATCGGCAGGCGGACCCTCAACCACTGCGCCACCAGGGAAGCCCCCTCGTTGATTTTTAAATAGTAAGTTATATGGTAGCTTTAATCGCCAGTCATGCCGAACTCACCGGACAGATTGGGAATTCCTGCTCTCCTTAAAGCCCGTTGGCAATACTCAGGTTGTAATCAGCTGTGATCCTGACTAATTCGGAGAGAAGCTGCCCGAAGCAGCAGCTGAGCAGTCCACTCTCATCCTTTTAAGACTCGGCCTAATAATAGAAGAAATAAAACGTGATCTTACGGCAAGAGTTAAAGCACGGTAAAGCAGTTTGTCATCTCACTTGGTTACCACGTGGGCGAGCAAGCTGAGAAGAAGAGAGGGTTGGAGTGTGAGACGTGGTCCCCATCCTGGCTCCCACGCTGGGATCAAGATCATTCAGGAAGTATATATCTGGGGGCTCCCCAATGCACACTATATTTTAGATCGGTGTGTCTTGTTTTTCTCTGTATTCAAAAAGATTCAAGAAAGAGATAATCTCTCCACCCTCCTTTTAAACTTCCTAACATCGGGGGATATATAACCTGGAGAATAGCTTTACTGACCCTGGTATAAGACAACCCATAAAAGCCTTGTGTGTCAGTACAGATTTCAGCATGGAGTAGAATAGGCAAAAGTGGAGAGAGAGAGTAAGGGGTAGCTGCCCCCCCTTCTCACTGCCCTTCATCCACGGGGCCATCCTGGGGACCCGTGGCCTATAAACGTAGGTGAATCCTGAGCCTATGAGCTAAGTTTCTTTATCCTGAGCAGAAGATACTAGATCGTACTCTTTAGGAAGCTAGCTTACAGACAAGCACTTATAAGACACATAATCAGAAAGGAATTGTGGGTCATTTGGGATTATTACTATGGATATTGCTGTCGAGGACAGCCAGGACCTAATGCTGGGGGATAAGAACCGTGGCCCAGTATAGGACAGCCCAGAGGAGCTGTTTGTAAGGAGGGGCAGGAGCTCATGGTGGCTCTCACCTGCAGAGCCAGAGACCCTGTCGTTTCTTTCCGCCCTTCCAGAGAGCTGTCAGCATGCCCTGGTTGTTTTTCTCTTTTCAGACAGGGATCCGGTTCTTTGCTTTCCTTCTGGGAAACTTCGTTGAAGTGTAGTACCTGCGTGGGAATGGTATGGGGTCTTTCAGACACTACAAAGGGCAGGAAGTCTGAACAGCTTCAGAAAGATTTGTATCATGTGGCAATGACAATGATTACAGAGTCAAACAAAACACTCAACAACAGTTTAAAGGAAGGTGCATGTTTCCTTTGACTAGGGCTGTGAGGTGGAATGGAGAGGAAGGAAGAGGAATGCTACTCCCCTGGGACTGCATTTAAGAATGAATGTAACCAAACTAAAAGAATATCAAGGCAGCCAAGAGCCACACGTGGCTATGAACCAGCCTGAATTGACTATGAGTATACAATGCACATCAGATTTTGAAGACTTAGTATGAAAAAAAAAACATAAAATATCTCATTTAAATGTTTTAACTGATTACATGTCGATATGATAATATTTTGGAGGTACTGGGTTAAATAATATATATTATTAAAATTAGCCTCACCTAATTTTACTTTCTTAGTATAGCTACTAAAATATTTTTAATGACATATGTGGCTCAAATTATATTTGTGTGTTAGACTGTGCTGGTCTAGAGTTTCAAATCAATCAAGCAAAAGACAAGTTATCCAGAGCTTTGCAGAAAGATGGAAGACAAAGGGGCCCTCTGGCACCACTCAGGATAGGTCTGCTGGCAGGTGACACCCAAGTGCCTACATCTGAAACCTGGCCTGGAGGATGCCCACCACACTCTAGTCAAGTTTAGCTAATGGAATAATACATCAAATCAAAGTAAATGAATAAAGTAGTGACCCTAAACACATTCTGCCTCAATCCAATAATTCACTCCTCCATATTAAGGACCATGGCTGTGTTCATACTTAACCTCTGCTCTCTGGGCTAGATCCAGGGAAGTGTAAAACCAGCCTCAGGAGCCTGTGGTTTACTGGGGAGTTGTTCTTGTCAATTTCATTCATTCATTCTGCAAATTTGTATCGGGTGGCTGCTATAAGCCAAGCTCTGTTCTAGGACAGAGTCCTGCCCTCTGGGTGATTACATTCTAGTGGGGGAGGCATAGAAAAACTATGTCGTTTTTCATAGTAATTAATTACTGCATGTGGCATGTTAGAAGGTGGAAAATGCCACGTGGGGAAAGCAGCTAGGATAAGAAGGAAGCTTACAACGTTGGGGGCCAGGATGCAGCCTTAGATTGAGAAATCAAAGTAAACCTCATTGGGAAGGTAAACCCTGATCAAAGTCCTGAAGGAGAAAGTAAGTTATAGATCAGTTCCCTGGGGGAAGAACCATCAACAGGCAAAGGGAATGGAACGCGGGCCCTAAAGCAGGAGTGGGTGTGGATTTCCCAAGAGAGGAGGAGGGGGCAGTGTGGCTGGAGTGAGGGGAGGGGAGGGAGAGACAGAGTCACCAGGTTATCTGGAACTCTGATCCAGATCAAAAAGGGGCTGGAAAGTATTTTCATCAAAGAGTACATTTTAATGTGCTCAGTAAATAAGTAACTGATTTCATGGCTCAGGTAAGCCCAATTTTTTAACTTACAGCTTGATGAAGCATAATTGGGCCCTTTTACTGGATATTGTTCTTCACTGAGATATTGAGAATGTGGGTGAAGACATTAATTTGAAAGTACTGGTGAAGAATTTTTCGAGAAGGCAAGTGAGTTTAGCGGGTACGATATCAACTTAAAATACCACGCAGTAAAACAAAAATGGAATTGAGTCCACAACAAGTAAAACTGGAAGCAATAGCCTATGTTAATATAATTCCAAACTCTGAACACAGCATTCTCTGTGCATCCCAGGAACTGCCTCACCTCGCACTTTTTCTCTGGAGGTGATATGCAGAAGGGAAATTGTTGAAAAATTCAAGCTATTCTCATTCAGGCACTATTCTCTTTATCGAAGCCTATTGCATAGCCCCCCAAAAAATTTTTTTCAAAAGACCATAAAAGTGTAGACCTATAAAAATATTAAGGAGAAAAACAATATCCCCCTGCTCCAAAAATGGATATTTCCCACCTGTGCAGATTTCTATAATTCTACCCTTGGAGATTATATTCCTTGGGCCAGGAAAATCCAAGAGTTGGGAAGGTGCTCTGAAAAAGGAGATGGGACGCTGTCCAAGTTACAAATAAGCCATTATAGATGGAGTTACGCAAACCAATCTCTAAACTCAGCTCTGGGTCAACAGTGAAGATCAGCACCCATTCATTACCGTCATGAGGGAAACTGGTTTAACATGTTTTTAAAGGGATTAAAACCATGCCTCTGTTTCATTATCTGTAAAATTAAGGGGCTGGACAAAATAAACTCTCAGGGGTGACATTCTGTAATTTCAGACTTGGTATCAAAGGGTGCCGTATTTGTTCACAAAAAAATTGAATGGGAGGACAACTGGACTGACTGGTGATTCCACCAGTTGAAAGACCTCATTAAATGCCACATTCATGATTCAACCTTCTTACACAACTCCAACCGCGAGGATTTAACTTTTTTTATCAATATTTTTTATTGAAGTATAGTTGATTTACAATATTATAAGAGATACAATATGAGATATAATCAACATTTCCCACCTAGAGTCCTGCAGTCACCTCCTGGCTGTATTTCCTGCTACTGATCTTTCTCCCCTCTGATACATTTGCTACAGTGCTGTCTTAGTGATTCTTCTTCATAAACAAGATGATCCTACCCTATGTCCTATTAAAAATCTCTACTATTTCTCCATGTTTATTGCATTGGTATCAAGAGGAAGATGCGTAAGCTGATCTTTGTATTATGCCTCTGGCAGCGTGGAATACCGGCTACTTTGAAGGTTCCTACCTCTACATACTTTTTAATGCATGGTTGGGCTCCTGCGATGTAAAAGTGATGGTCAAGAACAGCGCCGTCCAGGAGAAATGTCCGCAACGATGACAACATGCTGTGTCTCTGCTGTTCAGTGCAGTTACCACTGGCTACATGTGGCTGTTGATCTCTGGAAATGGGGTTATTGTGACAGAGAAACTGTATTTTTAATTTTACTTAATTTACTAGCAACATATGGCTAGTAGCCATCATAATGGACAACATGGTTTCAGAATCTTAAAAAAAACCCACAAAACTTGTGAACTGAAATCTGAGCTTTAAAGGGTAAGCAAACTCAAAAACAGGGAAATCCAATCCCTAGACTCCCACATTAACCTTTGGACTCTGAAAGGCTGCTACATCAATTACAGCTCAGTAGCACCTCCTGGCCCTCAGAAAAGGAAAATGCAAATCATTTGAGAATAAATGCCTCCAGTATTCCCACAGATTAATAACAACCAACTATGGTTTTACAATAAAAATCCCCAAACATACAAAGAAATAAGCCACCATGAAAGAAGGTTGGCAGAAGAAAACAACAAAACAGATTTAGAACCCAAGGTTTTCAGCTATTGGAATTATTGCATAGACAATATAAAATAGCCATGTAAATAAATAAACGTGTAAAATGTTTTTAAAAAACAAGATAAAAGTTAGAGTCCCGAGAATGAACAAGTATATATGACCAGGCATATTTGAAAAGGAACCAAGCAGAAATTTTAGAGATGAAATATGCAAATACTGAAATTAAAAACTGAATAGATGGTTAACAAATTAGACACAGCTGAAGAAAAAACTAATGAGATAAAAGATAGATATGAAGAATAGCCTAGAATGAAGTGTAAAGATGTAAGGAGATGGAACATATAAAAAAGAAGATTAATAGATGTGGAAAATAGAATAAAAGGATGTCTATTTTGAGTCCCAGGAGCAGAAAACGGATGAGAGGCAAATTGGGAGAGACAGTGGCTGGGGAATTACCAGAACCAATGAAATATTGGGTTGGCCAAAAAGTTCGTTCGAGTTTTTCCATAACATCTTACGGAAAAACCCGAACAAACTCTTTGGCCAACCCAGTACGTGATTCTATAGATTCTGAAAGCACAACCTTATCAGCAGAACCAGAGCCAAGCAAAATTATAAAATAGAAGGTTTTCTTCTGTGCCCTACCCATTCTTGGAGATGCCTTTCTCACTTTCAAGCATCCTCTGCCAGGCTTCCAAATGCCCACCTCCTCCACACTGCCCCCAGCCTATTCAAGCTCATTATACACACCCCCTCATCCAAACCAGCCCCTTCAAGACACCAGAGAATGATGAAAGAAAGGATCAGAGAAACCAGCCACTGCTTTATATTTTCAGAGCTAATGGGTTGCCTCTCCCAATTTGATAACGCTTTAAAATAACTTTACATTACAGATGTGCCTTGAGGAATTATTGGAATCCAAGGCACAGTGCCAGAAAGGGATGGGAAAAGAGAGAAGCTCTGAGTGTCCTCAGCTAACCTCAGTTTGAGGGCCCTACCTTGCTGGATGACTACTGAGAGATATAAGTGCCTAAGTCACCCACACATAAGATCAGCCCCCAGGTGCAGTGGGTCCTTTGTCATGAAAGAGAACGGAATTCATATTTATTAACAAAATGAGGAGGGTGGAAATCAATATTTGATGCTGTCTCTCAAAGCACCTCCAGCCCTCTAAGTATCATATACAACCAATATCTAAGACAACCAACATACAGCGTTCCTCTGGCCACGATTATTGGTGGCAGTGAATTTGTCTCTCTTGAACAATTACTTATTGAGCACTTGCTATGTGTCAGGCACTGTTGTAGACATGCAGAGACAGCCCAAAGCAAAATGGACGAGAGGTCTGTCCTCGTGGCCCTTACACTGGGGTGAGAAGTAGACAACTGTAAATAAACAAAATATTTACATACATTTCTTTACAAATATCTCTTCATACAAGAATATATATGTATACATAGATGCATATGTGATATGTATGTACATATCACATATGTAATATCTATATATGACTGCAATATGAATGAATGGAGGAAAAGAAAAACAGGAGGCGAGTTAAGAGTCTGTTTCTATCATTCAGAGGAGAGACATGGAGTTTGGGTCAGGATAGTAGCAGCAGAGAAGTAGGTGAATTTGAGACATATCAGAATGTAGCGATTGGTTGTGTGAGGTGAAGGCGGGAAACTCTTGTGGAAAATGATATGAGTCCAGTTTGGACCACTGGGTGGATGGTGTGGCCATATACGAAGAAAGAGAACAGGAAAAGAGAAGGTGGATTCAGTGTGGGTCCTTAACTTGGTGTGTCTGTGTCACCTGTAGGTGTCCACGGGGCAGTTGGATATGCGGCTGGAACCCAGCAGGGAGACCTAGCAACTGAAGCCAGGGAATTGTATCAAAAACAAAATAGGAAAAAAAAAAGGGGGCCCCAGAATAAAACTCTAAGGATTTTTAACATTTAAGGGGTAGGCAGAGGGAAAGTTGCAGAGTTTTGCGTCTTCGAGGCAAGGGGAAGCAAGCACTTCAAGAACGTCCGCAGAAAAGCAGGGGCAGAAGGTCTAAGGCACTGCCTGAGTGGACGTGTCTTAAAAGCTACTACAACTGATAAGTTTGAGATCCTGAGCAGGCACCGTTAGAGTGCGACAAACAGCGCCATCTAGCGGAAGATAAGAGGAACAGACGAGAGAAGACCGATTTTCTTGTCTGTTGGAGTTGGAAGGAACTTTAGAAACAATATTGTACAGAGGAAACATAGGCCACAAGGGCTAAGTTTGATTTCCCCAAAATTTACCCCAGCTCTCCAGTGAGAGAGCTAGGACTAGTACGTGGCTTGTCAGATCCCAAGCCAGTAGCCTCTTTACACTGAACTGCCTCCAAAGGTTTTGCAGATGACAGAAAGCACTCGGACCCGGACTAACCAGGACCAAGGAGTCCTGGGGTCTCTCAGCTCCTTAAGACCTGCACAAGTTTTGGATTAAATCGGGGTTCCCTGCCCTGCGAAATGTCCAATGCCTTCCCAAGGCGTATATGAATTCTCAGACACCTCCGTTTCCAGAATCTTCCTCCAGTGAATTCCTATCCTCAGCTCTACTTCGTAGGGCTGTTCCTTTACCTCAGCCTTGGCATCAACCCAGACATGGAAACAAACCCTTTCCAGGGGGCCAGGTTTGAGATAACAACCAGAAACAGCCTCGCTCAGCAAAAATGAAAAACACCTCACCCAAGGCCAACACGGAGATGAAGAACTGGGCATTAGAAAGCTTTTTCTTGACAGTATTTTGACTATTCCATCACATTACATGGATTTCCCTTATCTTTTCTGTCTTTGTTGACACTTTCAGAGCAGACAATTTTTTTCATACTGTCTTTTATAGAAAGTGTGACCATATAGTTAATCTTCCAAACCAGACACTTTTGAAAGTGAAAAGGACACCAAAACTAATTAAAATACAGACATACATATACATATATGAAATCTTTACTTGACAAACTGATTTTATTTTATTGGTAGGCTTTGCAAGATTTCTGTACAAAAACTATTTTCAAAAATAAAATGTTATTTTAAAATAACATGTGTCTGTGCACACAAGCAAAATAGGAGAAAGAAAAAACTTCCTAGAATCGATTATCTGAGTGTTAAAAAAATAATATAAACATAAGCAGAATCATTATTGTCGTGTAGTTTAAGCATTGTCTTAATTATATTGGTCTCTAAATCGGTCACTAGTATTTCTCTGAAGATTGTAGTTTTTCAGTATGATGTATTTTTAACTCTTTCATAAAATTGCCAGAAATTATCTTCAAAGTTGCATTTGATGATTAATAAAATTTAAATTCTTGAGAAAATAGTCTCTCTCTAGGTGCTGAAGTACCTGTTAAGCTCAGAGCAAATTCTGCTACATGAGGAATAGTCTGAATTCAGACTCTATTGCAACGCTTAAATAATCCAGCTCCAGTATTGTCACAGGGACAGTCTCTGTGTCTCTAATCAGAGAACATTTATTCTACAAGCCAAAATGTGTCAAATAAGTTATCTCAGTTTATGAGTTTCTTGAATGTTTCATCAAATTTAGATTATACAAAATTGACAGCCTCCATTTTATTCTATTTGATAAGAAATATAAATGTTTCCAATTAAAAAAAAAAAACAAGTTCTCTCCAAAGATACTTTCCACAAGTGCAGTTACAGAATTTCAAAATTAAATCATGTACACATTTGAGCACCTCTTGTTCTTAAACTTGCTCAGGTCCCCCTTTCTTTTTCAGGAATTAATTTAAATGTCATCCTGTCAGCAAGTTTTGTTTTCAGTAATTACAATTAGCCAAAATCACCAAAAGCTGAGGTTTGTGGGGAGGTCTGTTCCTTATAGGCTTTGATTAGGGACTTCCCCCAATAGTGACCATAATGCAACCAAAAGGTAAAGGATTCATTTTCCAAAACGAGAACAAAAGTTTTAGACTATTATAGGACATGAATTGGTTTACCACACAGTTCTTCAAAGATTCAAGTATTTCTAAAATCCAACTGATGGTGGATTTACAAAAAATTCTGTAGTTACTTTGTGTATACATTTAAAATTTTATACCTTTTACAACTGCAACTTCTGTTTTGGTGGAATAACACAGCATATTTGGACACAATTATGAATTTTATGAGGACTACAGCCAACTTCAGCTCTACTGCTATTCCATCTGGGTGTTCTTAAATTTAGAAAAGAAAATTGTTTTCATTATACCATTGAGGTCACCAAAGTTTCTATTTGTTATCACTAGAAAAATACATAAGTTTATCTTTAATGCTGAAACTTTTAAACTAAATTTATTATTGAGTTCATAATACTTCAGATGTTTTTCATGTGATAGATGGAAATTCCAAAAGCTTTATGAACCAGGCAAAAGAAAAAGGGAACCACGATTGAAGTTACGATAAATGATTTTCTATTTGAAAAAGCTCCTGACACTGATATAAAGCTGTCATCATTTAACTGTTTGGGACATTCTTCTTCTAATGGAACTGAAACATCTACAGCTAGTGCTTTCTTGGCCTCTGTGCACACAAACACACACAAACATACACACACACACACACACACACACACACACACACAAACCCTTGAAATTGAAAATGAGTTCATTAATTTAGAAGAATAGTCACATGATCTGAATGCAAAATGACACTTCCCAGGGTGCTGCATAAATGTCTCTTCTCAATGTGGTGTATATATACAATGGAATATTATTCAGCCATAAAAAGAAAGAAATCCTGCCTTTTGCAACATGGATGGGCTGGAGGGCGCTGTGCTGAGTGAAGTAGGCAGCTTCCATTCTCACCAGTCCCGCACATCCTTTCCGCCCAACAACCAGGCCTGGGGCCAGACTGGTCTGCCCAGCATATGCTGTTCCCTCCCTTGTTTGCCTAACCTTAATAATGCCTGCTCGTCCTGGAAGACTCAGTTCAGATCCTGGAGGGTCCCTCAGACTGAGCTGGGCACCCTCCCTCGGTGCTCCAGTGCACGCTCTAATTCCTCCACCAATCCTACCATAGCTGATTGTTCATTTTCTTTCTTTTTGTTTTGTTGTGTTGTGTTTTTTTGACCACACCACACGGCACGCGGGATGTTAATTCCCCCACTAGGTGTCGAACCCACGCCCCCTGCAGTGGAAGCTCGGAGTCTTAACCACTGAACTGCCAGGGAAGTCCCTGATTGTTCATTCTCTGTCTGACTGTGTGCCTTATTCATGTTTTTCATCCCATGGCCAGTGTCCAAGACAATAAATGTTTATCCAATGAATAAATGAACGATTGAGTCGATGAAAGTTTTCTTGATAACTTTGTGGATGGCGATAGGACATGTAGTCTGGTCAGGTAGTTTCACAGTTAGGTGGGCAAACAGTTTTGCCTACTACATGCTCAACACAATTTTATTTACTGAAGAAATAGTTCATTTTCGAGCCTGACGTGCTTAAAATTATTGAAAAGAGAAGTACAAATCTCATTCACTGCCCACTGTAACTCCATTCATTACTGGTGCCCATGGTCCCACTGGGATGAATTTTATGGCAAAGAAAACCACACTCAGCAAGGTCTCTCACATTCGCCAGCTCAGACAGGCTGACTGTCCTGCAACTTCGCAACGATGCCTCCCCAGGGACGGGAAAACCTCTTCTCTACCTGGAAAACCATTGACCTACTTATCCTACTCATTTAGTTCCCGCTTCCCCCTAAGTCAACAAAGAAGAAGAATTAAGGACAAGGGAAAACAGCTCATCCCAGCTCCCTATAACCTGCCTTCAGTGTTGGATCCAACTCAGCCATCAACTCCAGGCTGTTGAGAAAGGAAAGAGCCCTGTTTATTCGGGTGCTGTGCCGACTCGCGCAGTGTCCGGAGAGCTCGTCCTCAGGCAGAGAGCTCCCTTTATCCACGCGCCCTCCCTAAGCAGTGCCGGGACTAGGGGTGGTGATGGTAATGACCACTTTTGGACCACAGGCCGCCTGAGGAGGAGACAAGGGCGAAGCCAAGGAATCAAGTCCGGTCTCAGCTTGTCATCACAGCCAGCGGGATACTCGCTGCGACAGTCCCGGCTGTTCGGTGCTCAGTACACACCGAGGTTCCTCGCTCCTCACCAGCCCTCTCCCCCGGGGTAGTTACATCCTCATGAACATGACCTATTTCTCATCAGCTTATTTGCTGCTAAAATCTATCTACTTCCGTTTTTCAATTGTGGTAAGAACTCTTGACCTGAAATCTACCCTCCTAACAAATTGTTGAGTGCACACTTCTGTGTTGTTACTCGCAGGCACAGTGCTATCCAGCAGGTCTCTGGAACATATTCATCTCGCGGGACTGAAGCTTTAGACCCAGTAACCGCAGCTCCCCCAGCTCCCCTCCCCCCAGGCCCTGTCAACTGCCATTCTACTCTCTGCTCCTATGAGTTTGACTATTTTCTTCAATGTCTCGTAGAAGTGGAATCATGCAGCATTTGTCCTTCTGTGACGGGCTTATTGCACTTAGTATAACGTCAGGATTCATCCGTGTTGTCACATATGGCCGGATTTCCTTCTTTTTAAGACTGAATAATATTCCCTTGTATGTATATACTACATTTTCTTTATGCGTTCTTCCACTAATGGACATTTATGTTTTCTATCTCTTAGTTATCCTGGACACTGTTGCGATAAACATAGGAGAGCAAATATCTCTTGGAGATCCTGATTTTCAATTATTTTAGATATATACACGGAACTGGGATTACTGCATTACATGGTAGTTCAATTTTTCGTTTTTTGAGGAACCTCCATACTGTTTTCCTTAGTGGCTGCACCATTTTACATTCCCACCAACAGAGTACAAGGGAAAATCTACTTTTAATTGGCCTAATTTTACGTAAGGATCATTATCTTACCAAAGCAAAATATTGAATTGTGTTTTTTTTGTTTTATTTTTGTTTTTGTACGCGGGCCTCTCATTGTTGCGGCCTCTCCCGTTGCGGAGCACAGGCTCCGGACGCGCAGGCTCAGCGGCCACGGCTCACGGGCCCAGCCGCTCCGCGGCATGTGGCATCTTCCCGGACCTGGGCACGAACCCGCGTCCCCTGCATCGGCAGGCGGACTCCCAACCACTGTGCCACCAGGGAAGCCCTAAAATATTGAATTTTTGATGATGATATCAGCAACAGTAATTATAATAGTAGTAATAATGATGATGTGATTATGCTTTTATTTCTCTTGCACATTTTACTGAGTACTGAACGAGGCCACTAGTAGCCTATACAGCGCCTTGTGTGAATTAAAAAGAGTTACCCTTGGGCTTCCCTGGTGGCGCAGCAGTTGAGAGTCCGCCTGCCGATGCAGGGGACACGGGTTCGCGCCCCGGTCCGGGAAGATCCCACGTGCCGCGGAGCGGCTGGGCCCGTGGGCCGTGGACGCTGAGCCTGCGCGTCGGGGGCCTGTGCTCCGCCACGGGAGAGGCCACAACAGTGAGAGGCCCGCGTACCACAAAAAAAAAAAAAAAAAAAAAATGACCCTTCCTCAGACCGACACAGCGCCACCCCCTGTGCACTGCTCTATGAATGGAATGCCAGCCTGATTTCAGCCCTTTCCCACCCTCCCTGTAGGGTGTCGGGAGAGGCCACAACAGTGAGAGGCCCGCGTACCACAAAAAAAAAAAAAAAAAAAAAATGACCCTTCCTCAGACCGACACAGCGCCACCCCCTGTGCACTGCTCTATGAATGGAATGCCAGCCTGATTTCAGCCCTTTCCCACCCTCCCTGTAGGGTGTCCTTGTGCAGTGACTAACCTACAGAACAGTATGCAATGGTGTTCATGTAGGGGGAACCCAAACAAAGAGTAAAAGACTGGACAGCCTGCAGGAAAAGCGCCAGGTCTGTGCTTATAACTAGACAGAAGAAAACAACTACACAGTCAGAAAGCCTGCTTTATTGCCTTGACCCTTTCCACCTCCCTTAATAAATTCCTTTCTGGGACTGCTGGAAGGGAAGTCTTCTCACAACTGATGGAGGTCCTAGAATTGGCAAGGAGAGTCTCTGCCTCAGGGGTTTCCTTCTTCCTGCCATAGTGGGGGGCCATAGCTATCATGCTCTTCACTGTGGGGAGGCCGACCTCGGTTCCAGTGTCAGGAGGAGAGTCGGCTCAGCCAGACCCTCGGCCAGGCTTTTGGCAACGGAGGCCGCGCTCGGCTCCGTGTGCGTGGAAGGGTAGGACCGGCTCAGGTAGACGAGATCTGTCTCGGCCGGTGGGCTACTGGAAGGAAGAGGAATCTCAGAGATCGTTGAGATAAACGCCCTTCCTCATATTCGAGTGGAACCCCGGCCCTTGAAAGGGTGAGTGGCTTGGAGCTAACATCCAGGCTTCCCACCCACAGGGCAACTTGACAAACCGAGGTTTTCTCCTCAAGCTGATATTGGTAAATTTACCTTTTCCAGAACTTCCTCCACAAAACAAAATGCCTCCAAGGTGCGGTCTGGCCAGCAGGTTGAGAGGTCCTATAAATTTAAGAAACCAGTCCTCACGGCCTCCCCCGGCGAGTCACAAGGCACATTGACTGACTTCTCAAGAGCTGAGAGAGGGCTGCAGACCCTGTTTAACTCTGTTCAACCCAAACTTTTCAAGACTTTTTAACCATGGACTCCGATTTTCATAGCAGCTTCTCATCCCCACAGAACGCCTGTTCTTCCAGGCTCACTTTCGGAAATACTGAGTGATTTTTTTTTTAAGACAGCAAAGAAGCCTTTGTTAGGTCTAAGAGACAGCCACGGCAACTCAATCCCGTGGATGACCTGCCCGAGCAGATGCTTTTTTCCCATCAATCAAAAGCATGTATTGCTATTTATCATTTGTGGGAGGCACAAGAGAGCCTGCGGTAGAGTCAGGGAGGGCTCAGTCCACGAGCTCAGGGTCTGGCCTGAGCTACATGGGTCTGGCCAGGCTTCTGGAAGGCGAGGAGAAGTTCCAGGGGCACATCAGGATCTAACGCCATCTACACTCTTCGTGGCAGGACCTGGGGGTCAGAAATAGCCACTTAATGTTAGTGAAAACACTTTGATCCCCTCTTGAAAGCCCTCACAAGCTGAAGCAGCTTTTACTGTTGGGGTGTTTGATGATGACGGGGCAGAAGCCACTGAACAGCAGAATGCCCATCTCTTAAACCTTCCCACCATACGGGGTGGGATTGAGGGCAAGAATGTTGTAGAAGCAGTTTCAGGTCTAAGAGCAAAAATTTAAAAAGAGAAGGCTTACAAATCTGGTGTTAAATAGCAAATGGCATGCAGTTGACTGAATACGACCCCTAAGGAAAAAGCTCAGAATTTTCAAAAAATGTATTAGCTAACCAGGAATGCTTGAAAAGGAAACATTCCTAGAAGGCTTGCTTATTATGTAAATATGTAGCTAAGGTTTCTCCTTATCTACATTCATTTGTCTTATATTTAACATAATACTTCATTTTAATGTAAACAGAAGAAAATCTGCCCTTGAAAGTAATGGTTTAATTCACCAAGTGAAAAAAAGTTTTTAATTGTTATTGAAGCATAGTTGATTTACAATGTTGTGTTAGTTTCAGGGGTACAGCAAAGTGATTCAGTGCCGTGTGTGTGTGTGTGTGTGTGTGTGTGTGTGTGTGTGTGTGTGCGTGTGTGTGTGTGTGTATGCACATATATATATTCTTTTTCAGATTAGTTTCCATTATTAGGTTATTACAAGATATTGAGTCTAGTTTTCTGTGCTTTTCTTGTTGGTTATCTATTTTACATATAGTGGTGTGTAGATGTTACTCCCAAACTCCTAATTTATCTCTCTCCCCACCCTCCCCTTTGGTAACCGTAAGTTTGTTTTCTATGTCTGTGAATCTATTTCTGTTTTGTAAATAAGTTCATTCGTGTTATAGTTTTAGATTCCACATATAAGCGGTATCATATGATACCAAGTGAAAATTTTTTAATGTAACCAAATGCATAGAGATTATAAACATGGGCTCCGGAGTCAGAGAGCTGAGGTTTAAATCCTAACAGCACAACTTACCAGCCTCATGTGCTCTGCAAGTTTCCTCATGTCTCTGATCCTCGGTTCCTTTCACCTAAAACAGATCCTCACAGGATTGTCGTGGAAGCTGAAATATAATCTATGTCACATTTAGCACAGTGCCCGGCTCATAACTACTCCAAGAGTGCCAGTGGGGTTGTTAAGAGTCATAGTTGGAGGGCTTCCCTGGTGGCGCAGTGGTTGCGCGTCCGCCTGCCGATGCAGGGGAACCGGGTTCGCGCCCCGGTCCGGGAGGATCCCGCGTGCCGCGGAGCGGCTGGGCCCGTGAGCCATGGCCGCTGGGCCTGCGCCACCGGAGCCTGTGCTCCGCAACGGGAGAGGCCACAACAGTGAGAGGCCCGCATACCACCAAAAAAAAAAAAAGAGTCATAGTTGGAGAAACTAATCATTAACAGTAATGTTGTAACAATAATAATAAAGAAAGATAGAAAGGCACTGGTAGCACACGTTGGAAAACTGCTCGGCGGTATCTCCCAAAGCTGAATACTTGCATAGCCTATGGCTCAGTAATGCCACCCCCAGGAATGTGTGTGTCTATGTGTGTGTGTGTAAATACATGGGTGCGTTATTTTTATATACACCCATAACAAGGCAGCTCTGGTGTCCACACCACAGCCCTGGGCACAGCTGTCAGCAGGCCGTCTGGACGCCAGTGCCCCGGCACCGTCGCAGTTTCGATCCGGGCTCCTGCCTTTCCCCTCAGGTTCCGCAACCACGCTGAGCCCTCCCACGAATCTCCTCATTTATTCTTCCATGGCCAATGGGCGCACGCGTCTCCTTTGTGAGATCCCTGCCTCTGCTCGGTCTTTCCACGTCTGGACTGAGGCTCCAGGCCCAGTCTAGAATCCCACCTCCTTCTCGATGCTATCTGGGTGCAGCCACCTCAGGCAGAAATATGCTGACCTGCCAGCCAAAGCCAGCGACCCTGAGCACTGCCCCAGGGCGGGAGGGAGGTCCTGTTGCTCCTGGGCTCCTAGCGGGGACTTGCACAGGGGCGGGCCTAGAGGGTTGGTTTGGTTTTCCTGAAGGAGAAGGACAGACTGATGGCTTTGGCAACACTGGGCGGCCAGAGGTCCCATGTGATGCATCAATCACAGTAAAGCCATCCAGAGAGAGCCTTCCCCCATCATGGTCCAAAGGCCTTGAGGCACAGTGGAAGAAGCGCGGGCTGTGGATCAGACAGAGCTCAGCCCAGCCCTGATATTTACCAATTTGGAGGCTTTACCCACTTCCTTTGATCCCACGTTTCCTGGTGAAACAGACGGGCATAGCCCCTATCTCTAGGGTTATTGTGAGAATAAGCAACTGAAGTAACATCCATAAAGCATCTTCACATACAATACATGGCCCATAAAAAATGGGCCTAATTGGGCCGCTTACATCTAGGGATGCTTTGGTTGACAAGAAAAGGACTGCCGAGCTAAGATAAATATTTGGAAACTCCAAAACGGAGACGGTATAGAGGAGAGAGGAGTTCTTCTGGGTGCATGCGGTGGCCATTTGTCAAGGGTTGGTACAGCTGGAAGATGGTGGCATTGAGTGCAGATGTTAGGCCCCCTTGTTCTGGCCCCCGTCTGCATGAGTTCAAATCCAGCCATTGGCTTCCATTAACTCTGTGACCTTGAGCCGATTATATATCTAGTCTGTGTCTCTCAGTGTCCTCATTTATGAGATGGGATTGTGGTTTTCCTCCTCATCTGTTTGTTTTGATGATTGAATGAGATAATACAGCTACAACTGGTTTAATGGTGAACTAGACCAGGCAGGTGCTAGGAAAGTGCAGCTGAATTCTTTCTTTCCAATGCCTTCAAGCCCAGTCTGCTGGCTCTGCCTCACCATCCCCTAGACCAAACCCCCTAAACTAAAGGCCCTAGACTAACACTTCTCCAGTCACTTTCTTGCATTAATACACACAATTTCAGAAGGGTAAAAGCCACCAGAATTCTTCTAGATCAGAACTCCAATCTGTCTTTTGATTAAAAGCTTCTCCATCCGTCACAGCTGAGGTCTGGTTTGCGGGCCACTAACCACAGAGGAAAGGAAGCAGAGGGGGGCTTGACCATCACTTACCTACCTGGCTCTTCTGATTCTGCCTACAGCACCTGGCTCGTGGGGGCAAAGGAAGGAGGGAGAGGTACGGAAGTAAGGACCTAACTTGACAGGTGAAGACGTAATCCAGGATCTCGCAGGAGAAGTGTCCGATGGTAACTCTCTCTCACAGGGTGCTCTTCTGGGCTCTTAGAGACCCCACACCTTCCCTGGGCCAACCGTCTGAGCAAAGCCTCGAAATAATGAAGCCTGGCTACCTCCACATCTCACTGCCACTGACAGCAAGCAGGCTCCACTCCCCCTGGAGACCTTTGCCCTTGCCCTGACTCAGGGATCCTCCAGCCAGCATCTGTGCTTTAGGTCGAGTCCCAGGTTTCTGAACCTCGGTGCTATCGGCTCGTGCGAGTACCATTGGCTATGGCGCCCTGTTCTGGGCATCGTAGGGTGTTTAGCAGCGTTCCCGGGTCTATCCACTAGATGCCAGTAGCACCCCTCCCTCTAGCTGGGACAACAAAAATGTTCTCGGACATTGCCGAATAACCTCTAGGGGGCAGAATTGCTCCTGGTTGAAAACCACTGGCTGAGACTATCCCAGGCAAGAGTTAAGTCCAAATTTCAGGGCTCTCTAAATTCCCGGAGACGCGTGAAGTTCCCTGAACACTCACTTGGTTAAAAGAGGCACTCATCTCTCCTCTCCTCGAAACACTCACTGAGCTTTTGCACAGTCATTCCACACCTTCTATTTCACAGCCTCGAGAAGGGGGAGAACAGCCAGCAGTGGTAAAACCTGGCTTTGGCCACCCCCAGAAATCCCACACAAATGGTCTTTTCTTTTTAGAAGGTGGAGGCATTTGTCACTTTTTGTACTCAACATTTATTGCGGGGGGGTGGGGGGGATCATTCTATCTGAGCACTCTGCAGAGACAGGAAAAGGGCTGTGTTGAATATCAGGTTCACAGATACCATAATTGATTTAAAACAAATGTACATGACATTGACACACACACACACACAAAAGTACTTAAGAAAAGAAAATATTTTAGGCATATACAGCTTAACTTGATAAAATTACATTTTGAGGTAGGGCCCAAAGTGGGAAAGGCTGGAGAAAAGTTCCATGGCCTCCTACAAGGCCTCTGCTTTCACGATACACTTTTATGTCATTGGGAGTCATTCTACCACTTCCCTGGTCCTTCCCTCCCCAGGATGAAAGGGGCTGGAAGGAGGAAGCAAGAGCTGGTGGGCAGAAAGGAAGACCAGGAAATAGGGGCAGTCATTATTCTTATTCCTCTTTATTCGACATCAATCCCCATCCCCAAAGCATTTTGTCAATGGAGGGCTTGGTTCTATTTCAAAATGGTGAACCTAACTTCATGGAAAAAAGCAAGCCATGTAATTCAATAATATTTAATTGTCAACAGCATAAAAGAAATTCGATATTGAACCTTCAGAGTAAGAAGAAAGTTGAACCTATTTACAACGAAGCCAGAGGAGCAAGAGGGGAGGGCTGTCACCAGATCCAAATCTTCCATGCCGTCCTGTTTCTGTAGTGAATTAACGCATGAACTGGTGACATAAATAACTTCTCAGAAACATCTTTAAAAACTGCAATTGTTGTAGGTTCCCAGCTAGCTGTCTACAGTAACTAAACCCATAGGCTTTGGAAAAACACAAGTCACAGCAGTGTGAGCATATCAATAGCTTTGGTCACGTTTCCTAGCAGCGTGAAGTTCCTCCCCGTTTCCCACTATCACAGCACACAGAGAGACAAGTCCCTTCAACACTCATAGAATTCTTTTATTGCCTGCCGTGAAAGTCCCTGTGCATTTAAGCCCTGGTGGTCAGACATCCACCAGCCTGTGAGTCGGTGAGCATTCCCTGCCGGTGGTCTCTCACCAACCCAACAACCAGGTAGGGGTTCTATCAACAGTGAAAGTGAATTCTTAATTCTGAGCTTCCCCTTGAGGTGCTGCCTTTTGGTTACTACAGGTCCAACACTCCAAAATTTCAAAAAGTTCTGAAAACAAAGGTTTTTCATAAGTAGGAGGCACACTGATTTGGCAGCAAAACCTGATACTTATGGGCTATCTGGAGTCTTTATTTTGGGCGAATATTCTACATTTTGTGGCAGAAATATTAAGGTGTTGATTTATAGGGTGCTGCTCCAGCCTCTATCAATGGAGATCCATAACATACAGTACGTGCAACGTATTATCTTTCTAAAATCTCCAAAAATCAGAATTTGAAGGAAATATTTGTCCCGCAGGGTTTAACGTAAGGAGCTGTGGACATACAGTAGCCTGAACGTATGTCCAAGTTTCATTGGCTCCAGGAAAGTTTTGCAAAGCCCATGTATCAGTTTCTTCAGTCTTTCAAGGAAAAGCAAATGTCTGGAACATTCTGTATCCCGGTGATGGAAGGCTAAGCTTTGGTAATAAAATCCTCCAGATCCTCCTTATAGGAGTTTTCTTTGTGAAAGACTGTATTCCTGCCAAAAACCCTAGATAGTTTGACAAATGATGAATACATATTTTTTCTCTAAGGTGATTCCTTTTCATTAAAAGTATTGTCTTTTAAGGGGGTGGGAGGGAAAGAACAACAACAAAAAAAAAACAAATTGGAAAAAAGGCCTATTAGTGTGAATACCAGCAGCTTCCTGATCCAGCAATATTAACAATTTATTGTATTTAGAAAATGATTCTTGGTTGCAGAGTTTACAGAGAAGTCGGGTGGGACTTAGCCTGGGCTCTGCCACTTAAGGAGAACAGAACTTGCCAAAGAAAATGATGTTTCGAGTTTTGTTGTGCCGGATGATGTAAATAAAGGGGTGGTCGGCATTGAATTCATCCTTGTGTTGCAGGATTCGTGATCCTGGCACCTCTATGGAATCCCCACCTTCTTCAGTTATTTCTAAGCACACTCTGTGAACGACATTTGAGAGGGCCACTCCCTTGGTCTCTGACATTCCAGAGAAATCAGATGTATTCTCATTAAAGATGTTTTTCAGCCCTAGGTTTTCCAGACTAGCCTTGGGATCAATCATCTTTTCCACCTTAAATTTTGGAATGGAGACTTTGACTTTAGCATTGGCCATGGCGCTGGGATTGGTCCACTGCAATAGCGTCTCCGAGTTGAGTTGTTTTTCTACCTGAAGGACAAAAAGGAGAGGAAATTGTTTCTTTTATTTCCAATTGTAAAAGATCCTCCTTGATTAAAAACATAAAATGTCATTGTGAGCCCTATTTGGAAGCAGTACAGATGGTTCATCAAAGATGGAATCAGCCCTGCAGTTTTGGTGTGTGACTAGGTTCTCTTAAAAATGGTCCACCCACATAGAGCTACCATATGACCCAACAATCCCACTCCTAGGCATATATCCAGAGAAAACCATAATTCAATAAAGATACATGCACCCCAATGTTCATAGCAGCACTATTTACAATAACCAGGACGTGGAGGTAACCTAAATGTCCATCAATAGAAAAATGGATAAAGAAGATGTGGTACATATATACAACAGAATATTACTCAGCCATAAAAAAGAATGAAATAATGCCACTTGCAGCAACATGGATGGACGTGGAGATTGACATACTGAGTAAAGTAAGTCAGACAGAGAAAGATAAATATCATATGGTATCACTTATATGTGGAATCTAAAAAAAATGGTACAAATGAACTTATTTACAAAACAGAAATAGAGTCACAGATGTAGAAAACAAACTTACGGTTGCCAAGGGGGAAAGCAGGGAATCAGGGGGAGGGATAAATTGGGAGATAGGGATTGACATATACACACACTACTATATATATAATAGATAACTAATAAGAACCTACTATATAGCACAGGGAAGTCTACTCGATACTCTGTAATGACCTATATGGGAAAAGAATCTAAAAAAGAGTGGATATATCTATATGTATAACTGATTCACTTTGTTGTACAGCAGAAACGAACAAAACATTGTAAATCAACTATACTCTAATAAAAATTAATTAAAAATAAAAATAGTCTACCCAGCTACCTAGCATTGTTCTCCTCCACTCACTCAACGACAATGGTCCCTTTGTTCTGAAATTTATGAGGGCATTTCTTTTAACTATAGAGTAGCTCTATAGAAATGAATGCATGGATTATGATGTTGCATGGATAATAGTGAAATAAATATAAAACTAGAAAAGTTTTTATGCATAATATTTATTGAATGCTTATTTTGATTTCTCTCCTAGGAAATCTAGAATATTCGTGCCCTAGACAATGGTATCAAATTTCATAACTCAAATTAAAGCTAAAGTTACTCTTTTTAAAATGAGAATTTGAACTGTCTAGGATCATCCTTTAAGATCATAGGTGATGAATGCATCGATTTCAGTTGGCTATTTTTAAAATGAGGGGTGTGCAATGACACATAAAATGATTTAGTCATAAAATTCTTCACTGAGCAAATCTTAAATTGCTCCTTGCCCTTCCAGTTTCCCCACTGGCTAGAGAAGAAATACACGTACAACAGAGAATGATACTACCTTGACTATAACTACATGGGGTGATCCTGCACTGAAGTTACTCGTGTGAAACCTATAAAAATCAGGGAGATGACAAGGTCACAAGCTGGTCACAAGTTTTTTTAATGGGAGAGGGAACCATTGGATTCTCTCGCTAAGCTAAGTATTTTTTCATGGATACTGTTTTATTTAAGACAAATTATTAAGACCAAAAGATGGTCATAGGTAACTAGAATTTTTGAGCCAAAAAGTATAGTCTCTTGGCCATTTACTACCTGAGAGTGAGAAGACAGGAGAAAATTCATCCATAAATCAAAAGTCATTAAGAAGAAAAAATAAACTTTTTCCTCCATTGTATGGGTCCAATTGTGTCCGCCCCCGCTCCCCGCCAAAATTCATGTATTGAAGTCCTAACCCACAGTGCCTTGGAATATGACTTCATTTGGAAATAGCGTCCTTGTAGGTGTAATTAATTAAGGTGAGCTCATTAGGCCCTAACCCAATATGACTGGTGTCCTTTTTATAAGAAAGGAAATTCCGGACACAGATACAGACACACACTCACACAGGGAGAATGCCTTGGAAGACGAAGGCAGACATTGAAGTGATGTGTCTACAACCAAGGAAAGCCAAAGATTGCCAGCAAATCTCCAGAAGCTAGGATGGACAGATTCTCCCTCACAGCCCTCTGAAGAAACCAACCTGCAGATACCTTGATCTTGGACTTTTAGCTTCCAAAACTGTGAGACATTAAATTTCTGTCGTTTAAACCACCCACTTTGCGATACTTTGTTATGGCAGCCCTAGCAAACTAAGACGATTTGTATCCTTGAATATACCTTCTGAGACTCAAAAGATCATCTTCTTTCGTTCTGTACTTTAGCAACAACAACAACAACAAAATGGTGTGAGGGTATTTTAAGGAAGTAAAGTGTGAGACAGCTGAATAACGGCTGCAAGAAAAAAAATGAGACTAAGGCGTGAAGTGCAGTAAAAAAGAGAGAGGAGCGAACAGAAGAATGAAGATGGGAATTATGATTCAGTTAATAAAGTGATGGATAAAACATAGAATCAAAGTAGCAGGTAGGATGGGGACCAGGTTAGACTGTCCCCTGGAAAGTCAGGGAGTAACTGAGGTGTGACGGGAAATAAAGCAGGTGAATCCTGGGTTGGTCAAAGAACCCCTCCTTCTTCCTGGTGGAGGGTGGAGGCCCAGGTGGAGGGGAGCCAGGAAGCCCGGAGGGCAGGGCTGAGGGAGAACAACGGGTCTTGGGGCTGCAGGGGGCTGACAGAGCAGAGGGGAAGCTAGAAAGTCATTCCCAGGCAGGTGAAACCTCTACTGTCAGTTAAACCTTGTGTCTCTGCCCGTATAAAAGCATAATAAAACCTTGTATACGTGTGTGCATTAAAAGAACTTTTCAAAAACCCACAGAACGTGCAACACAAAGCGCAAGCCCCAAATTGTAACACACGCACCCCACTAACGCAAGAGGCAACCAACAGGGGCTTTTGCCTGGAGTTAAGAACACAGATTCCAACTTCCTGGGCTCACCTTCTGATTCTACATACCACCCACGAGTTCGTGACCCTGGACCAGTTACCCACCCTCTGTGCCTCCGGCCCCTCGTGGGTAAACGTGAGTAGGGTAATATAGTTTCTAACTCCTGGGACTGCGGTGAGAATTAGATGAGCCAGTGCACATGGGGAACTTACAGCTCCTGGCACGTTATAAGTACCAAATAAACATTAGCTGTTCTAACATTGAGGAGAAAGGCCCCCAAAGAACCGTGAAACCCTTAGAGACCATCGAGCAAGTGAATCGTTAAGGCAAGGCTGCCGCAGCCCCACAAGCACCGCCCAAGCGTCTCCTTGGCTCCGCTGCGCCTGCGCGCTGGACGCCCGCCTCCCTCCTCACCTGTTCCAGGCCCGTGGACCCGAGCTCCACATCCTTGGGTAGGAGGATGAGCATGCTGAGGTGCTTGTTTTGAAAGGGAAGCTCTATGAGCTTACAGTTGATACCGTCGACGTGGCCCATACAGAACGTGGCCTCCAGGTTCATCATTTGCACTGGTTTGGTGTCCGTCTAAAAAAGGAGAGGAAACTTGCTCTGCTTGTTTTTCTCACACACAACCACACACCCCTCTATAGACACACAACTAGACACACACATACTCATAAATTCGTTCCTGATATAGTTTCACGTCATTATGGCTTAAAGAGGCAGGCAGGTAATCCACACCATCAGAGACTGTCCTGTCAAGAGTTTATGACTTCCTTTGAAAAGTTATTCATGTGCTTTATAATTACAGGAACTAGCCATAATATAATACTGTATTTGCATATATAAAACATTAAAAATAAGACAGGCTGACTGGAAATACAGGCAAACTTTAACTTAGCCTTTATAGACGCCTGTAATTACAAGATCTTTAAACCATTCCTGGTAGAGCTCACTTGAAAGTAAATTCCAGTGCAAACCCACATGTCCATTTATGTACCTTTTCCTTATACAATGCCTAATATGGAAAAGTTAACGTATAGGAGAACAAAACCATGCTTGTTTTGTTCTCCGTCCGCCTTCGGTTTTAGTCACCCCTCCCTCGGTCCCCTCTTCCTGCTCTGATCTGATTAGAGATAAGAACCTTGGTTTTAGTCTCAAATGTGACATAAACATACGCTGTGACCTTCAGCAAGTCACTTAACCTGTCTGGGCCTCAGTTTCCTTGACAGTGGAATGAGGAAATTGGAAATTTCAGAATGATGGTTCCCTCTGGAGAGGAAGCAGGGAGATGGAGGGGTGGTGGGGCTACACAGGACAGTGCAATTCTTGCTATATTTTTTCTTTAAAATATCTGAAATAAGGCAAAATACAAAGAGTTTACAAAGGTGGTTGTTGGTACATTGGTGTTTGTTATACTATTCTCTATAATTTTCTGTATGCTTGCAAAATTTCATGATTTTAAAAATTAAGAATGATAACAAACAAAATTATCTCTAAGTCGCTTCCAGCTCTGATCACTCAGGCCTTTCTCTCCAGGCAGCATCCCAGGACTTCTCTTGTCCTCTGTGTCCCCATTAATATCTGACCTTGTATCTCTGCTACAGAGGTGACTCATTTTCTGAAGAAAAATTAATTCATACTAAGGAGTAAAAGACTGATAGTAATTTAGTGCAATTTATTGTCTTGGTTTATACCTCCCACGGGATATTTGCCTGTTAACCAAACCTCTCTGGGGGGGAATTTCAAACATCGTATCAGGTCTGTCTGCAGGAATAATATTACAGTAAAGCTTTTATCTGGGATCTTCAAACAGTAAACTGAAACTTACCCAACACTATTTTCAAGCAAAGCTAGACTTTACTTATTTTATTTTTTGTACATACCTCTATTGTAACACTTGTCACAATGTTAGAAAATGTATGTATGTGACACCCCCACCCCAACCAGACTACAGTCAAAGCAGAAACCATGTCTTATGATCTTGGTATGTCCCAGCACATAGTAATTGCTCACTAAATATTTGGTTGATAAATAATTGACGATTTTGACTCTATGTGTAACCAGAAACAAAATTATGATTTTAAAATAAACATACTACTTTTGAAATTAACTGGTAATTCTTCCATGTATTTCCCTCAAAGAAGTATAGATTTGTCTAAAAATCTCCATCAGGTTAGATTACTAATAGCTTCTGAATTCACAGAAGCTGTGACCACCAAAAACGGTCATCTATTTCATTTATCAGCACGGACTGTGGACACAATAATCCCATTTCTAAAACATAAATTAAGATGTATCTTCTGAAAACAGGACTAAGTAACCACCATCCCAGAAAATATCCAATACAGTGTGGGGGTGGGGGTGGGGGAGGGTGGGATGGGTGGGTGTGGGTGTGTGTGTCCACCTTTGTCAGGATAGGTACTGTACTAAACTTTTTTTTTTAAATTTATTTTATTTTTGGCCGTGTTGGGTCTTTGTTGCTGCGTGCGGGCTTTCTCTAGTTGCGGTGAGTGGGGTCTACTCCACGTTGTGGTGTGTGGGCTTCTCACTGCGGTGGCTTCTCTTGTTGCCGAGCACGGGCTCTAGGCACTCGGGCTTCAGTAGTTGTGGCACGCGGGCTCGGTAGTTGTGGCTCACGGGCTCTAGAGCGCAGGCTCAGTAGTTGTGGCACACGGGCTTAGTTGCTCCGTGGCATGTGGGATCTTCCCGGACCAGGGCTCGAACCCGTGTCCCCTGCATTGGCAGGCGGATTCGTAACCACTGAGCCACCAGGGAAGCCCTGTACTAAACTTTTAATAATATAACTTCATCAATTTAGTCTAACCCTTAAAAGAGACACCAAAGGACATGAGAAGAGATATAGTAACATCACCCCAAAAGTTCAGGAGCTGACAAAAGCAATTCAAAGGAAACAAAGGAAAAGTAATAGCGCCTGCATTCAAAAGCAGGGTATATCCCCAAGCAACCTTGAATCGTTTTTTTTGTTTGGTGAACCGCTGAGAGATCAATGGCATTTAAAATCCTAATTAATTCTCTTCCTAGAGCCTGAGTCTCCAGGACGTGACATGACCTAGCTTTATGATTTAACAACGAGAATAAAGGAATTGCACCCATTCCTTCTCCCTTTATAAAAGACACCCATTAACATTTTCTTAACTGTAAAAGCCACAAATCTGAGGGTGGTCGGCTCAAAAGTCCATGGTGAACTCACTGACTGTTACCTGGTTCTGATGGTGTTCTGGGCTGGCCCTGCAGCCGGTATGAGAAGCACCACGTTTCAGGTTTCCCTTAGACGTTCTCAAGGCCCCTCTGCCAGCCCTTCCCAGGGAGGAGAGCCCACCCTAACCACTCCGGAGGGGACACTCCGTGGGCGCGTCAGGGGGGCCAACACTTGGTCCCCGTTCACAGCAGAGGCTAAGTACAGTCATGTTCAACTTTAGCTCCAAATAAAAGGCAACACTAAGAAAGTCAAAAAGCCGTGTTTAAAACTCAGGGACCCATATGTGAAAAATACAGGGTCTAAAGAAGTAATTGTCTGGTGCCTGGTGTCTGAGACAGAGCCCTGTGTGCAGGGTCAGTCTTGGCCCTGGCAGGCAGCGATGAGAAGACCGCTGTAATCTGGGAAGCCAAATGGAGGAACAGCAAGTAGATGGGGACCTGGCTCCCTCCCTAGGACCACGGAGGTTTTGAGTAGGTAAGGAGCACACTCAGTGATTATTGTCCTCTCCCAGTGAAAACGGCCCATGGATCTTGCACAGGAACCCGTGGTGGTCCCAAAAGCCAAAAAGGTTTTGTTTGCTATTGGCTGTTTAGTCAAACTGATCTTTACAGATCGGTCATTCATTCAACGAACATTTGCTGAGCACCTACTAATGTGTCAGGGACTGGGCCAGGAATTATAGAAACTGAGATGGGCAAAACATTATCCCTGCCCTTAAAAGTCCATGCACTAGTAAGAGATCTAGATAAGTAAATAAATAATTAGATTTCAGTGTGGAAAACACAGCTGGGGCAGGGGATTTGGGAGGGAGGGGAGTGGGCTATGAATACAAATGCTGTGGGTACAAACAAAAAGTCACGGAAACCAGTCCGGTTAATTCAGGTATAGACTGTATCTTGAAGGTCTTTTCTTCCTGGGTTCTAGCACTAAGAAAGTACAATGATAATACTTGGCAAAAACAAAAGTGATTAATGCTAAGTACTCTAGGTGCTGAGAGAGACCTGAAAATTAGAATTGATGCATAAGAGTTACAGGGTAAATAAGCTTCCTTCCGAGATTGTGCCAATTGACGCACAGTTCTGAGTCTGCATTCTTAACACAAGCCAGGTCTCATCAAATGAGACCAAATCACACCATCATATAGATTCCTGGGGTTTCCTAGGTCCTCTAACGAAATGGGTCAGTTTTCCAGTCTCAGTTCTTTGGTTTCATTTATAGAGGAGGCACTTTACCTATTTATATGAATTATTTTTGGCATGGGATATGGCTTCGTTATTCACTCAGTAGTATTCATGAGACTTCCCTGCGATAGAGGTTTCTATTGCCATTCTTCCCCATAATGAGTCCCAGCACTGCAGACGAGTAAGCTATGCTTTTTCCTTCACAGCCAATGAGTACCTCAAAGCATCTTTTAAATGAAAATATCAGAACCATTTACTTCACTATTAACAGGTGAGAAATGAGATCACAGAGGAGCTCATTAACCTGGAACAAGATTCCCAAATGGTCAATGTTTCGTGATGATCCAAAGGCCTCTAATGTTGGGATTTGGTTTGTTTCTTTCCTTTTCCTTTCTTACTAATGGTCCCAAACATCTGTAGTTATTTTCTGGTTGGTGATTTAGCTTTACCCACTGTGTTAGAAGCTCTATAAACTCTCGCTCAGATCAGACCCTGAGGACATTCTGGAAAAAGAGTGAGAGTCTCTGGCTTATGGTTCTTTTTCTACACTTAAGCAGCCCCTGCCCCTCCCCGCTGTTGTCTAAGGAAAAGCACACTACCTCCTGTGCCTTAATTTTCCTCATTGGAGTGAATTCCTAGGGTCCCTTGTGTTGCTCTAATTTTTCAGACCTATAGTTGGGATCCTTTGACTGCAACACGCAGCCCACATACCTTATTGATTCTGAAAGGACATTCTTTGGTTTCTGATTCAGGAAATTTCTTCATCCACTTTCCAACAAAGTAGGCAGCATTAACCACAAGGATTTTGGTCTGGTCTGTTACACTGTTGTCAGCTAAAATGTTCTCAAAGCGGCCTGCAGACAATGTGAGGAAATCACAAAATCGCACGGGGCTGCTTGCAAACCACCTCCGATGTCCCCATGCAAATCCACCGACCGGGCATTTAACCCTGGCTAGAGCCGCGCCACGCACGGCCTGGTAGCCCAGACCACCTCATTTAAGAAGGACCCCTTTTTCTCCTTGTATCTTGCCTCAACCAGACTTTCCAAAGAGACCTGGGGGGGAGGGGGAGGGGGAGAAGGGAGGGGGAAAAAGACGGAAGAGGAGCAAGAAGAAAAGCACAAGCGACCACTGTGGAAGGCCCGTTCTCTCCGAGGCAATGTGCTAGACGTGCACGTGCACGGTACCACGCACCGCTCCCCACTTCACAGATGAGGAAGCTGAGACTCCACGTTAAGTCCCCCGCCTAAGACGATGCATGAGCAAAAGGGTGAATTCAGGATTCAAGGCCAGGTCTTTGTGACTCCAGAGCCTGTGCTCGGGAAGGAAAATGCAAGAAAGCTTTCTTTCCACCGGGCCCTGTGCTCGGACCTGTCACGAGTCTTATCTCACTTCCCTCATGATGATGCCGTAGGGCAACGGTCATTATCCCCACCTCATAGGTGAGGACACTGAGGCTCAGAGAGGCCAAGTGGCTTGCCTGGTTCCCCCAGCTGCCAAGCACATCCGAAGCCCGGTCAGCGCTCTCCGCTTTACCCCGCAGCTCACTGCCCCCTCCCCAAATCACACTGTTTTGTTTGCATCCTGGTCAGCTGTAATTACCACCTTAAGCTCCACAACAATTGTAATTACCATAGTGCTCGAATCCCCCGCAGCCAAAACAGGTGGTGATAAACCCTTAACAAAATTAAGTCCTCGCCTTTGAATAGCATTGACTTTTTTGCTAAGGATATTTCATTTACCTAATCTCTCAGATCTTCACACCACTGCTCAGGCCCATTCCTGGGCCTGTGACTAGGTGTGAAGGGCCCTGCCCTGGTTTCATGCTCTGCTGTCGCCATCTTAAAATTCTTAATGCGGTTTTTAATATAAAGGGCCCTGTGTTTTCATTTTGCACTGGGGCCCACCAACGATGTAACCTGTCCTGCCAGTGCTATATGATGGGTCGAATATGTAATAGCATCACTGAAGAAGTGGGGAGCTAGTAAGTGCTGGTTAACTTCAACCTCGAGCTTCTGGTTTCAGATTCGGAAGTCTTTGCACTGAACTACGTTCTCCAGTAAAAAACTCAAATTTATGAAGATTTTTAAACAGAGTCCCTTGGAGAGAAAATGCAATTCTTTAACAATTTTAAAAGCAAAACTGGGGGGCTTCCCTGGCAGTCCAGTGGTTAAGACTCCGAGCTTCCACTGCAGGGGGCACGGGTTCGATCCCTGGTCAGGGAAATAAGATCCTGAATGCCATGTGGGCGGCCAAAAAGAAAAAGCAAAACCGTCACACAGCAATTTAAACGGGAGCTGCCTTTCACGTATACATTTTAAAATTGTGCCTAACCTGGTATTAGTTAGACCAGATTTTTCTTTACATATGAAGCCAAAGAAAATTCATTTCATTAGTAAATATATATGGATGTACACATTTGTGCGTGCATACGTATCTATGGCTACCATATATTATTTTGGCTATCATATATTATTTGTTAGCATATATGATCTAATTTAATCCTCACAACAACCAGGTACAAGTTAAATCAGGTAATGTGTGCCCCATTTTACAGTGCAGTAAACTGAGGCTCCATATCCAAATACCTCAGTTAATAAGTGGCAGTGTCTGCATTTGAATCTAGGTCTTGAATGACTCCCAGACCATGTTCTTTCCATGCCCCACCCTGCACTTATAGCGGGGGCTCCGGCATTCCTGAGTCAGTGCAGCAAGAGGGCCGCCCTGGCAATTCTCACAGGGAGTGTGTCTCTCCTGCCGCAGAAGTATGTCCCTCCCCGGACTTCGGTGACTGCAGTGGCACCTGAAAAATCCAGTTTGCTCTTTCACAGTGAGGTGCTGTGTCCCAATAGCTACCTCCCTACACAAATACTGTACAAATATGTCCCCTGAGAAGGGGGACGTGAACACTGATTTGCACCCAAGCTCATCTTAGCTCCAATTCCTTTCTAGCAAGGAGCGCAACTCACAGAGAATTTTAATGGAGGGAGGAGTCAGGAAAGGGAGAGGCCTGAGGGAAGTGCTGAGCAAGAGGCAGGACCAGGCGGAAGCTGCAGAAGAGACCCCGGGCCCCGGGACTATCAGAGGGCCAAGGGTAAGGAGACTTGTGAGACCTGAGACAAGTTTCCACCATGGTTTGTTTTGTTCTGTTTTTTCTACGTGTGTATTTGATTATCTAAGACCTTCTGTCTTTTTTTCCTTGACAAATGTGTAGAATTTTTGAGCCAAAAGTGGCCTCAGGGATCATCAAGTTATAGTCCGAGCCCTTCATTTCCAGATTGAAAAACCAGCCTTGGAACTGGCCCAGAGCTGTACTATGTTGGAGGCACATCCAAGCCTCCAGAAGGGCATGTGGCAGCCCATTTTAGCAGACTAAACCTGAAGTACTCAGAATTTCTGCCAACTGATGATATGATGCAGGAAATGCCCAGAAATCCAAGTGGTTGAAATGGCTTGATGGACAAGAATTTAGCTTGTATACCGAAAACATTCAAGGAATCCTCCAGATGGTCAATCTTATACGCAGCAGATTCATGAGACGATATGGTCTGTTTACTTAGTGACTTATAGCAGAATAAGTAAAGGATACTTGCCATCTGTGAGTTCCTTAACTGAGTTGTTGATCTGACCTTTTGTTTCTTCCAATTTATCTTTGAAATCAACAGTCTCCATTTCATTTGCATAGGGTCTCTTGGTAGAGCTGATGAACTCCTGAAAAACATCCAGTTCATAAAATCACGAAGTCCTTAAAGTCTGTAGTTAAACCATTATGTTGGTACACAATTCTAGCACAAGGACTTTCAAATCTCTATTACTATGGATACTCCTTCAAAATCTGTAACACTATATAAATTGAAACCTTATGTAAAAATCAATGAATTTTCTTTGTATTGTTTCATTTGTTCAATTCTAAGACAATATCAATTATTAAATGCCTCCATCAATTTAGCATCAGTTTTGGGGGAGAAAAGAAACATTATGCTACATGCACACAACAATTATAATATGAATTCCAATTTCAGGAACATTAAAATGTACATACAGATAAAATGTAAATTTATATATGTATGTCTCAGAATGGAAGAAATGTACAGAAAAGAGAACTCTATGAGAAGAAAAATCTTATCCACACTGAAATAAATAAATATTCTAAAGATGCTTGCTACTCAAAGTGTGGTCCAAGAACCAAGACCTGCAGCATCACCTGGGACCTTGTTAAAATGCAGAATCTCAAGCCCCACCCCAGAATCAGAATCTGAATTTTTAACAAGATTCCCAGGTGATTCATCTGCATGTTAAAGTTTGAAACACAGTGCTGTAAGGAACAGAGCAGTTCTTCTAATTATAATGCTTGTTAAAAATGCAAAACCCGGGACTTCCCTGGTGGCACAGTGGTTAAGAATCTGCCTGCCTATACGGGGGACACGGGTTCGAGCCCTGGTCCAGGAAGATCCCACATGCCTCGGAGCAAATAAGCCTGTGCACCACAACTACTGAGCTTGTGCTCAAGAGCCGGTGAGCCACAACTACTGAGCCTGCATGCCACAACTGCTGAAGCCCACATGCCTAGAGCCCACGCTCCACAATGAGAAGCCACCTCAATAAGAAGCCCGTGCACCGCAACAAAGAGTAGCCCCCGCTCGCCGCAACTAGAGGAAGCCCGTGCGCGGCAACGAAGACCCAACGCAGCCAAAAGAAATAAATTAAATAAATAAATTTTTTAAAAAAGAAAAGGCATTGAAAAAAAAAAAGGAGGGCTTCCCTGGTGGCGCGGTGGTTGCGCGTCCGCCTGCCGATGCGGGGGGGCCGGGTTCGCGCCCCGGTCTGGGGGGATCCCGCGTGCCGCGGAGCGGCTGGGCCCGTGGGCCATGGCCGCTGGGCCTGCGCGTCCGGAGCCTGTGCTCCGCGCCGGGAGGGGCCGCAGCGGAGGGAGGCCCGCATACCACAAAAAAAAAAAAAAAAAAAAGGAAAACCCTAAATTCCGTCCCTGGTGATCTTGATTCTAGTGAGCAAGGCCAGGAATTTGCACTTCTAACACCCAGGTAGTTCTGATACAGGTGGCCCTCCTCAGACCACACTTGTTTGTACTGTTACTAGTAAAATTATAGATGATATACAGCCAACAGGAACAATGGAAACAGTCTTTTAAGAAATTCCTTGCAACTCCCAGTTTGAAATAATTCAAAATGTTGAGTGGAAGGTCAACCAAACTAAACACAGCTTTGATTAAATGTCATGTCACTTCACTTCCTAAGCACAGGACTCCTTGGATTTTTTTTCAGAACTACAGGCTTGCCCGGTTTGATTCTGTTCATTGCAACCCAACCTTGGGACTGAGTGTTACCATTTACTGACAGAGCTAAGAACATTCCAGAGACTCAGCAAGATGAAGGGCCTCCACTATCTTCACTGCCAGCAACAAAATGCGTTAAGCATCACTAAGGACCACCTAGGGAGTTTTTAAATTCTTTCCATGCCCAGGCCCCAACCCACATCTCAGTATTTCTTTAATTCCCCAGGGGATTGTTAGAAGAATGCCTGTGTATATGGGTCTTTAAGCAGTAAGAATAAACTCACAACATCTAATGACCTATGTCCTCAAGAGATCCCCACCAGAAAAACAGAGACCTATTGCCGAAAGTAGTAAAACTATGGCAAAATATTTAACTGGTAGTCTACCTTTTAGATTTGGAAAGCTTGAAACTCTGACCATCCAAACACAAATTGAATCAAGCCGACATTACTACGGTAGAGAATGAACGCTATGCAGCCGAGGATGTTGGCTGTGTGTGTTTCAAATACATATTTTTTAAAGTATTATGATATACTCTGGATCAAATTTAAGAATATATGTGTTCTTTATAGGATTCCTTCAAGAAATAGCTGAAATTACCACCTCTACCTTGTATAGATACCCACCTGAACAGCCTCATAAAACAAACAAGGCCAGTTTATGACCAATGAAAACTTGTAATTCACACAGTTATGATTTTTCTCACTGATTTTGAGAAACATCAGGAGAACATTGTATGCATGAACAGATAAGGTAAAGAACGTAAAATGTTGTCCCAGGCTACAGGCCCTGCTGTTTAAGAACAAAGATGTTTAAATCATGACCGTCTTGCATCTGTAGAGACACGTTTATTAGAGAGTAATAATCCCATTCTCCATTTCTCTCAGTGAGGAAGCTACAAGGAAGGGTGGAATCTGTGGGTGTTTTAGAGGGAAAAGGAAACTCACAGCTTCTTTATATTTTAAGTTAAAATATGTGACTGCAATTGATTCCCTCTAGATTCAACCTCTCCATTAGGACTAATTTATTTTAAATAAATCGTAAATGAGCACCCTAGGAATGATTTTCACTGACAAAAAGTTGTTGGTCTAACCATGAGAACGTGTCACCCCTGATAAACAGTTGAATCTTGCTAATTGCTTTGGACCGCTTACCGTGGAAAGATTCAGAGATTTGTCTACGTAGAGCCGTTTGATTAGTTTCAGGGAATAAAAGGAACTAAGTTTGTTGACATCCGATGTTACTGTTTGAAATCCAAAGGGCACGTCTTTGACATTTTCAAAATGAAGGACCTGTGAAGAGAAAAAAATCCACTATCTGTGAAGCACTGCCTCTTCCCACTGGGGTGGACACATGGTCATGGTCAGCCTCCTCGGGGTCGGTCCTGAGGTATCTCCTGGCTCTGTTGTTCCCAGAAGCAAGGCTTCTCAACCTTAGCACTGTTGACAGTTCAGACCGGCTAATTCTATGTTCGGGGACTGGCGGGGGCGGGCGCTGTCCTGGGCATTGCTGACCTACTAGGTGTCAGTAGCACTCCTTCTTCCATTTGTGACAACAAAAATGTATCCAGACATTGTCCAATGTCCGGGAGAGGCGTGAGGGAGGGGAGGGGCAAATTGTCCCCAGTTGACAAACACCGCCATACAGATACACTTCTCTTGATTTAACTATAAGGAAATTTCGCCCTTTCTTCAACGTGATGCCTCCGTGCTCTTTTCCAAACTTGGAAAAGAAGGAAGCTGGGTTATAATTTCTATCCAATTTTGAGATAAGAAGAGAGAAATTAATACCGAGAGACAATCATGAGGCAGGGATCAGATTCCAGGATAGAGGTGTCCTTAGCCAGAGCCTATCCAGGCCCTTTAGTTGCTCTAACAAGCGCCAAATGGGCTGATATGTCATTTATGGTAGGCAGCTGCCATGCCATCGACTGGCTACAGTTAGGGAGCCTTTGAATCCCACCCTGTACCTACTAGAAATGTCATCTTGCCCAACTCTTCAGAACCGTACTTTCCCCTCTGTAAAATGAGCTGAGAACACCTACTCTTCTGACGTGCTATGAGGATTACAGATATTATATGTTAAGACACCTAAAGTATCGTATGGATTCCGAATGTTAATAAGTATTCTTACAGTAATATTCTAAGCCACTTAAAACTAGGATGCTATCTTCTGGAAGACCTAAATCCTTTTAATTTTTTCCTAACTTTTCTTTTGTTTCAACCAATAGCTCAGCATCTCCTCTGCTCCATGGTTCCCAAAACATGATGTCAGGATAAGGTGATTTTCTCCTCCCTCCTAACTCATAAGAACCATGCCCTGATGCCACACCTCAGGTGATCACTAAATGGGCACCTTGCACCAACGAGTCACACAGCCTCCGTATTGCAGGGTCAAGCTGGCTGGTCCGAGGCTGTACATAATCCTCATGCCTAATGACAGGCAAAAAGACCAGAAAATTAAAGAACCCAAGTAACCACTGGGGAAACAATTGCATGTGCTGAAGAGACCTTTATTATTATTACTGAGGAACAGACCCACTACCGGGAAGTCCTCTTTTCTCTCTCTTCTCTAATGGGAGATGAGAAATGAGGAATGAGAGATGAGGAAGAGATTGTGGGGTGGAGTTGAAAGAGGAGGACGGATGAACAGGTACAGCTCCTCTTCCCACAAAGGAAGTTTCCTTTTCAAGTTCCACTCAGTTTCAAGCGTAAATTTGCCATCCTGACACAAATAATATTTTGTGGGTCATATTTTCGGGGGATTTATAGGTAAAAGATGTTCCCTTTTTAAATGCTTATGAGCTCATGAAAAGAGAGATTCTGTTGAACTAGAATGATCAATGGAAGAATAATAATGGAATGGAGTTAGAAGGGTTTTCACTTATTATCTAAAGGTAAATGGAAAGGATTGGGGTGTAGGGGGTAAGAGGCTGAGCTGCTTGAAATGGGAAGGAGGTCAAAAGGTACAAACTTCCAGTTATAAAATAAGTCATGGGGATATAATGTACAGCATAGTGACTATAATGAATAATCCTGTATATTTGAAAGTTGCTAAGAGAGTAGATCTTAAAAGTTCTCATCATAAAAAAAAAGATTTTTTTTGTAACTGTGTATGGTGACAGACATTAAGTAGACTTATCGTGGTGATCATTTTGCAAAATATACAAATATTGATCATTATACTGTACACCTGAAACTAATATAATGTTACATGTCAATTATACCTCAATTTTTTTTAAATAATAAAAGTAAATAAGGACTTAAAATGTAACAGTATAGAAAATCATCTCATTTGAAGGTCTAAGAACTTTACAAAGATACTCAGCCATAGCCAATAAGAAATTCTTAAAAATTTTTTATTGGGTTTCCCTGGTGGCGCAGTGGTTGAGAGTCCGCCTGCC
>NC_041232.1:75790832-75851386 GCF_002837175.3 Physeter macrocephalus | reverse complement strand
GAACCTGGGCGTCCGGAACCAGTGCCGCGCAACGGGAGAGGCCACAACAGTGAGAGGCCCACGTATACCGCAAAAAAAAAAAAAAAATTTTTTATTTATATGTGTACACATATATATACATACTCCTGTGTGCGTGTGTGTGTATGTGTGTAAAACATCATCTTAGTCCAGTCTTCTCAAATGGGATATTCAAATCCCAGGGAGTATTCTAAAACATAAGTAAGCACAATCCATCTTCTTATTTATCCATGTTACTTAAAGGTAGATAATTTCAAACATTATTTCTGTATTGAAACAAACATGGATATATTCTATCTATCCAATAGGGATATAGAATAGGGTAGAATATATTATAGAGTAGAATATAGTTCAGGCTGCATTTTAATATAAAGGATGATTCGGTAAATAAATTTCGTGCATAAGACAGGGGGGTGTAGATTTACACTCTTTCTGGTCAGGATATTTGCAGCGGAACATTTAACAAACATCATCTTGATTGATGCTTGCAATATAACGGGTAGAAAGACGTCAGGTGACTTGCCAAAGGCCACTTGTTAGTGGAACACTTGTGATTGCCTGGCAGAGACCCACGTTCTCCACAACAACATAGTACCTGTTCTAAACATGGGTTGCAGGACACATAAATGAGCTTTCACATTTAAAAATAGATTAAGAGGGTGCTGGAAATGGCAAAACTCTCATTCCTGAGCAATTCTGACCACAGAGCCTCATTCCTTTTTCCCTAGGCACCACCTGTGTGTTCTTATAACTCTGCTTCCACTCAAAGCAGAAACAAGGCATGAGGCTTACCTGTCCAATTTCGTTTGCTGTGTCACCTTTGGCACCCACTTGAACAAGTGACAGAGAGGTGGAGAGACAGACTGGAGAGAAGAGGACATTGCCCGCTGGCTCCTTTTCACACAGTTGTTTGAACAGGTCAACTGCAAAAGCCGAATTTGCCAGTCGCAGGGCATCCATTGTGGGCCTAGAACAAAGAACAAGAGTGAGGTTATTTCTAAATCATTTTTAAAGTGTTCTCAACTGCATTTTGCCAACGCAATAAGAATTCTAGTCAAACCAAGTCATGGTCTTGGGTAGAAGAGAGGAAGGAAGGAACTTTCAGTAAATGAAAATTTAAAAGTCAGTGGTAAAGAAACTCCTGCACAAATGTCCTAAGATCTGAACACCCAACATGTGAGGTCCTCTGTGTGTACAGCTCTGTCCAGAATCTCCAAATTCGAGCCCACTTGGCTACGATGGCCCCTGCACGTGGTCAGAACAATGGACAGCACTGACCAAAATCAGTTGGTTTTATTTATCCATATTGTTTCAATTAGGATTTAGGTTAAAGCATACAAAATTGAATTTTTTGTAGATCAAAAATAGTCAAATCACAGCAGTTTTGTGTGATTCAAGTTAATATCTAGTAAGTGTTATGGGCTGCATCGTGTCCCCCCACTACCGCCCAAAAGGTAGGCTGAAGTCCCACCTCTGGGTACCTGTGAATGTGACCTTATTTGAAAATAGGATCTTTGCAGCTTGAATCAGGTAGAGGTCATCAGGGTGGCCCTAACCCGATAAGACTGGTGTCCGTTTAAGAACAGGGGAAAAGACACAAAGACAGACGTGCAGAGGGAAGATGATGTGAAGACACAAGGGAGGACACCATATGGCGACAGAGGTAGAGATTCTGGGAGCAATGCTTCTACAAGCCAAGCACACCAACGTTCACTGGCAACGCCAGAAGCCAGAGAAAGGCACGGAACAGATTCTCCCCTAGGGCTTGCCGAGAGAGCAAGGCCCTGACAGCACCTTAATTTCAGAATTCTGGCCTCCAGAACTGTGGGAGTATAAATCTCCACTGTTTTAAGCCACCCAATGTGTGGTACTTTGCTACAGCAGCCCTACAGGATTAATAAAGTAAGTAATGCCTTAGTAGGGCACCCGGCACATAGCAATATTTAATCAATAATGGCTACTATTGTTTTTGTTGTTTGTACATTATCTACTATGTGGAAGACACTACGAAAAGTATTATAAGGATCACCTGAGTACCCCCTCCCTTCCTCTGAGTTTTCCATCTCTTTGGGCAGATATGTATACAAATAAGCAGAATGTCATGCCATGTGAACAGTGGAACAAGTAACATGGGAGTTAAAGAAAAGAGAGGGCAGCTTTATCTAAAAATACAGAGCCACGACTTCCCTGGTGGCGCAGTGGTTGGGAGTCCGCCTGCCGATGCAGGGGAACCGGGTTCGTGCCCCGGTCCGGGAGGATCCCACGTGCCGCGGAGCGGCTGGGCCCGTGAGCCATGGCCGCTGGGCCTGCGCGTCCGGAGCCTGTGCTCCGCAACGGGAGAGGCCGCTCCTCAGCGGGAGAGGCCACAGCAGTGAGAGGCCTGCGTACCGCAAAAAAAAAATAATAATTAAAAAAAATAAAAATAAAAATAAAAATATGGAGCCGGGTAAAGTGGAAACAGCAACAGCGAGCCTCTGGTCTTGACTGAGAACTCTCGTTCTCATTACCCCTCGAAGACATGACACTGAAGGTCGTCAGGCAGGATGTGCTCCCCAGCGTCAGACAAAGCATCACCACTCAAGACAGAGGGCTTCCCTCAATCGGGACTCAAGGATGTGTTAAAGTCAAATGCATGAATAGGATCTCAATTTTGCACCTTATACCTGAACAGAAATTCAAAATGCAAAGACGTGAGAATAAGATCAAGGAGTGGGCCCTTGATCTTCAAATAGTTCTTTGGAATTCTCCCTTTTATGGGACATGTGGCTTGTGTGTAGGATGGAAGCAAAAAGATTATACTATATCTTGGAATCTGTAAAAACAAGCTCATTAGCAAAAAAAAAAAAAAAAAAAAAAGTTTCGCGGACCCGTTCATGCTCAGTGGTCATCTCCAGTGACTGCTTCCTCCTTTGTCCAAAAAGTACAGCTAAGTGAACTCAGTGTTCTCATTACGCACCCGCAATAAGGTAACCTGAAGTCAGGGCGGGCATCTTACGTTTCTTTAAGGCCTACTACCTTATGCTCTCTCATCTGGGGAGAGCTGGGGGCCATGAGATGAGAGTGAACTCTCGGGGGAAGCAGACCAGCATGAGGAAGGCAGAGGGCAATGAGACAGAAACAGAAGCATGTGTCCATCCCAGGGAAATTAAAAGAAACTTCCTCAAACGTTTGGGGAATCCTAAACAGACTTTCAGGACAAGAAGTCTGGCTTTCTCCAGCAGCAAGTTTAACACTGATAATGCTGAATTCATCTATGACTAAAATTCAATAGGAGCTATTCCTCTACCAAATAGAAAAGCCTAAATGAGGTATTTCTTCACCAAATAGAGACACCCAAACCCAAACCCCTGCGAACTTCTCAAAGCTTCAACAACTCAAGGCCTAACCGCACACCAGTGATAGTATGAAAGCATACCAGCTACGTTTTAACAAGCCCAAGTAGTTCTCCCAGCCTGTATTTCCAACCACCCAGGAGGAGAAATTAGAATACTTTTGCATCATTTATAACAAACTTTGAAGTTTGATGTCTTTTGTGTTTTTAAGGCCTTGGAGTAATCTGCTGGGGGAGTTTGACGGCAGACACCTAAAAGTGGATCCCAGAAGTGGATCAAAGTGTAAGGAAATGCCATTTTGTTCCACTGAAGTATTTTTCATTCATTCATTATAACATTTTGCAATTCGTTTCATCTAAATGGCTCTATGTGAATACAGGATCATGGTGGCTTTAAGTACAGTTAATTACACGATATAATGAACACTTTGTTGCAATTCAAGGCTTAGATTCAGTGCCTGTTGGAGAATGTAAATCAGGGCACACCTAACATCTGAGGTGTCTATAGGGGCAAAAGATCACCAACTACGTAATCAATCAAATATTGCCTGGTAAATCGAATCAGTTGCTTGGTGATTAGAGGCAAGCGACCTAAAAACACTGTAAAGCTGATTTGGTCTGAGATAGTTCAAGGGATGATTTTGGTCACAGCCAATTGCCACCTCACTGTGGTGCAAGATGAAGCATTTAAACAGCTCTCAGCAACTTTAGCCATACACACCCAGGAAAATGGGTCAGGTTCCTATGCAGACCATTTTGCACGAGCAAATGCTATAAAAATTAGGGGTACAAGAGTAGAGATTAGCAATTCCTGCGTAGTAAATTTACATATCTAATGACCTGTTCAGGGTGCTAAAATCGCTGCAGATTCTTTTCATTGTATGATTCCATCGTTACAGAGATAACTTGTTTCATTTTCACGGAAACCTTCTAATGATGAGAACAAGTAAGGATTATTTAATTTACAACATCAACCTAGAAAACACCACATCTTTTATTGATTTAAATGTTTAAACGCCACTTTTAATCAGGGAAACGTGAAATGAAAGTTTAAGTAGTAATAAACAAACAACAAAGAAATGCAACAAACAAACAACAAGAAGTTGTAAGAGTTTAATTGTAAAGTTGCCTGTCTTGTTTTTATTGTTTGCAATACATCCTAAAGCCATAAACCTTTAAAGGGGGATGAGACCTTGGATGGAGTTAGTCTGGCCCCATCTCTTCAGTTTACAGATGTGGAAAGGGAAGCACACAGAGACGAAGTGGTTCTCCCAGGCCACCCACGCGGGGAGTGAGAGTGGTCAGACCAGACCTGGCACTCACTCTTCTACGTTCCAGCCTGGTAGTTCCAGACCACACCTATCACCTTCCTTCTTGGCAATTGTGTCTTTGCTGGCATTTGTTCTCTCAGGAGTCTTTAGAGTTCCAAAAATCCTACGTGTCCTGGATTACCCCTTTAGAGATACCAAGATACCTTACATGTTTTCTTCTTTTTTTTTCTGACATGTTTTCTTTTTTTAAATCAACACAAAACTTTTTTTTCCTGATTTTCCAACTGGCAGAAACTCATGTTCTCTTTCCACTCTTTGTGTTGCAAACTATCAATCGTATATTGCTTTCATTTAATAAGTATTAACTGAGTACCTAATAAGGCGTGTCAGGCACCTGATCTAGACATTAACAAATCAAAGGTGGACATAGCATGGTTCCCGCCTCTGAGGAGCTGTCACCTAGTGGCATGATATGTGCTGTAGGTGTGACGGGTGTTTTGATGGGGGCACAAGTTATCATGCAGCCCTTAGGGGAGACAGCGCACTCATAGCAGAAATCTCAGTGAGCTCTCCTCAGAGACAGTGACATCAAATAAGTCGCACTACAGGTGCATCCTAAAGAATAAGGAGGAGTTAGCCATGCAAAAAGGTGTGCCAGAGAGAACTGCTAGTTCAGAGACAGCAGGCGGTCCCCAGATGGATGCAGACATGTGCACTGGGGTGTGTGGAGGCATGGGGAGGTCAATCCTCTCGACTCACAGGTGCTCACTGGCCACTGCATCAAGATTTCTAACGTTTTTAATGCATCCAAGCCAATATTCCCCAACCTTTTCATCTGTAGACCATTTGGTGGAAACAATCCTTAGGCAATACCTTTGCCTAGTACAGCAACTACAATGGAATGTCTAAACACACAGTCTGTGCTGTTCACTTCCTAACCTCACAAGGAAAAAAGTCAGAGGCAGATTAAGAAAACAGGAGATCCTGCAGCTTCTGCCATGTGAAAGAATAGCAGGAGGATTAATGAGGTGATGAAATGAGTAAATGTACGTGAAAAGTGCTCTGTCAGCGGGAAAGGACAATGTGGCTCTTAGTAATAAGGTCAACTGCTTAATTTCCAATGGCAGGGGAGCCTCTGCTCTGCTCAGATATTCTGAGCCATCATATCTGCTCCCATCTGGTTAGAAGCCTGATCTTGACCGCTGAGCCACCCCACCGCTGCCTAAAACAGTAAAACAGGGCCAGACTCACCACGCCAGGATGACCAAGATGGCTGAGACTTCATACCTTCAACGTGAACCCACAACCCAGAGGGACTGAAGTGGCAGAATTCAGGTGCTCAGAAGCAAAGATACAAACCCACTGACTCACGTAGAGAATCCTTTCTTCAGACAAGCTTCCATCTCTCCACCCATCCAGGAACCCATCAAACACCTGCATATATTTTGGGGGACTGAGGTTTTGACGCACCCAATTCTATTCAAAACCTCTTCAGTAATGTCGGGGTGACAAAGCTGTTAAGAAAATTCATGGTGACCTGGAAAAGTCCAGGAGCCGTGAGTTTGAAGACTTGGATTCCACTTCATCCTGTCCCCTGTAAGCCAGGGGACTCTGGACGCCACTTCTCCTCCGTGAGCACCCCCTCCTCATCCACAAAATGGGGGGTGGGGGAGATGTGAGCCGAAGGATGTACAAGAGCCCTCAGCCCTGGGAATCTGAGCCTCATCTGATCATGAGCCTACAGAACAGCCTGGCCTGTTAAATGGCTCTTTAGTGTGACACGCTTAAAGAAAGCCATCAAAACAGTAGCTTCTATGAGGAGGAAGCTATGAGCCTACCTATTCGAAAAGTCGTCCAAGAACACACATTTGAAATCTGTAATTTGCTTCAAGTATCTTGAAGCCCAGGAATAGGGAGGGAGAATACTTCCTGCCTGGAAGAACGCAGTTGCAAGTAAATGGACACCCACTGGATGCTTTAAAAGGCCAAAAAGAACAGCAGTTCCGCAGTCTGAATCTCAGCCCACAGCGCCAACGCAAGAAGGTGAGCCGGACACTCCTGTGCGTCTCCACTTTCTTCAGGTTTGGGGCACCACACCCTTTCCGAAACTAGCACCGCAAAACTCATTCTGAGTTCCAAGGTAGGGCTGGAAACGTCCTCGGAAATACTTGCTCCTCTGCGAATCACTGTTGGGCCCTCCCAACACCAAAACCTCCCGGCCGCGCTGCTTCTTCATGCTCGTACCTCGTGCTGTTTAAGTGATTTTGCTCCCTACACGGCATGCCTGGTTCCCAAAGGACTGGGCGCTGGAAATGCTGCCCATGTAGGGGGTGATAGCCGCACCGAAGCTGACAGCCTACTCCTGAAAATAAGCCATTCTGTCCACTGTGTTCACCGTCTCAAAGAACTATTTTCTTTTAAGACTTGCCAAAAAGAGGGAAATCACCACCTTGCTCCCTGCACTTTGCTTACCTGAAGTTACAGCGATCGCACGACCAGGGAAAAGGAAAACCAGATGCGGTAGGACCTTGATGTGGGGCAGAGAAGCACGCTGCTCGCTCACTTGAATGCCGGCCGGGGCCACGCCCACTGTGACCACGCCCAGCCTGCCCTCCCTCCGTCCCTCCCACTTCTGCCCTGGCCCTTACTCATGCCTCTTGGCAGCTGTCCGTGATTGAAAAAAATGATTCACGCTGAAGTTGCTGTTGTCTGCACAGCTTCTCAAGGCCTGCAACATGCTCAGGCAGGACAGGGCTGTCGGCGGATCGTGCCTTAGGCTGAATACACGCACACATACAGCAGGGCAACCCTAGCAGCCCACGTGGGACCGGAAGGTGAAATATTATATAAAATAGAAGGAATATGTGATGGTTGTAATAATTCATACTTCTCAAGTATGGTGGTGCCACAGAAAGCACCCTCACCTCCATGGCTCATTCTGCTAGATGCCAAAGAGGTAGCTAGCTACCTATTAAACAGAAAGGTGATCACAAAAGAAAGTAAAGAATATATAAATTAAATACCTTAGACTTAGCAGAATATGTAATACCAAATTGATGGGAGAAATTGTTGATGGGGTTCCCAATAACCTATTGTGATTAGGATTACCCAGCTTTAGGGACTTCCCTGGAGGTCCAGTGGTTAAGGCTTTGCCTTCCAATGCAGGGGGTGGAGGTTCTATCCCTGGTGGGAGAGCTAAGATCCCACATGCCTCTCAGCCGAAAAACCGAAACATAAAACAGAAGCAATATTCAATAAAGACTAAACAAATTTGTTGTTAATAAATTAAAGACTTTAAAAATGGTCCACATCAAAAAAAAAAAAAAAAAAAAGCCTTTGAAAAAAAAAAAGGATTATTTTGCCCTGGAATCGCTTTGCGGAGTCTGCTCTTTGCATATTCCAGAGTTTTCCTGCCTTCCTACAGCTCCTTCTTTCGGGGTGAACTCCTCCCTTCCTACCGAATCTGTTCTCCGGAAAAGGACCTGAAACTGAGCCAATTACTTATCTGCTGTGCTCATTTAATATGCCCTGTTGTTCATTTACCACATTGTCTCATAATAATCTATTTTATTATACGATCTCCTCTATCTCACTACGAGAATCTTGAAGGTAAGGACCAAGCCTCATTCATTTTTGTAATGCCAACACTTGGTATGGTCTTGATAGAAAATGTGCAGTCAATTAATGCTTGTTGACTAAATGAAAGAGAGCCACTCATTTTGCTAAACTAAGAGTGACTAAGAGCTTCCCTTCTCTCTATGCCCTGGGTGTTTTATTATGAACCAGGATCAAAGTCATAAACTAAATGAGTTGAACTCCTAAAGTAGAATTTTAGGCATCAGGGGAGCAAGTAGAGGTTAGAAGGTCACAACAGGGTGATGTGGGCAGGATACCACTTGAAAATGACACTATCCAGCTGTGGTGTGGAAACGTGGGTTTAAACGGGCCGAACCATAAATTTAGAAACTGACTCTACAACTCACTGCTTGAGAAATCCTCGGTAGCCTCAGTTTCCTCATGTATAAAATGAGACACATATATACATGAAGAGACAATGCATATAAAGTGTCTGGCCCATAGCATGTAGTTATGATCAGCATTTTGCCTATTCTCCAGGCAGGCGCAGGCTCAGGGAATAATCATAATGGCCAAAAGGCTGGTGCAGGATATTCACATTTAATTCACTGCCATATTTTATTGAACACCTGGTACCTGCTTGCTACTGTGTCCCAAAGATTTAAAGAGACTTGCACTTAAATCAGAAATCTTTGTCCACTCTCTCTTTTGATGTCTGAATTCCCTTTACAACTCTCCTGTTCAGGGCCTGTGGCAAAAAACACTTCCAGAGACAGGAATTCAGCAATATCCAAGGAAGCCCGAACATAACTCTGACTCTTGGAAATAAACGTTTCTTTAAAAATGTTTAGTGGGAAATGATATAACTGTTTGTAGGAAGAAGCATTTGCTTTATAATTCCAAAACTAATCTGGGCTTCCCTGGTGGCGAGGTGGTTGGGAGTCCGCCTGCCGATGCAGGGGACGCGGGTTCTTACCCCGATCTGGGAGGATCCCATATGCCGCGGAGCGGCTGGGCCCGCGAGCCATGGCCGCTGAGCCTGCGCGTCCGGAGCCTGTGCTCCGCGACGGGAGAGGCCACAACAGTGAGAGGCCCGCGTACCGAAAAAAACAAAAAACAAAACAAACAAACAAAAAAAACTAATCTATAATTGTCTTCTCTCTCTTTTACGTGCCACAATAAAAAAAACAAAGCATGTTATTGACTTTGTATTTAAAAGAGTAGATTTTGTGTGTGGGAGGGACGAAATACAGCTCAAAAAATGAATTAGCCATTCATTCACCATACAACTTTATCAAGCAATAATTTCCTCTAGTTCAACAACGGTAACCATCAGCTCAAATATTTAATAACCTAGGAGACTGTTTTGTTTGTGCTTTTCCTTCCCTGTAGGTTGAGATATTCCAGATATTGTAACTCGATTGCTCAGCATTCAGGCGACGTGGCTTGGTACACCCAGCCGCTCCCAGAATGACTCAGGAGAGCTGTTAGAGCACGCTTAGAGTTGTTTTCTCCCTCTCTCTCTTCTCTTCCAAGAAGATGAATTTCAGCCGCAAGTTCTTAAGCACCCTCCCCAAATACCTACAAATCATCAAGTGGATTTTTTTTTCCCACTGATCAGTGTTATTCCCACCGACGCCTATGACAGCTCTCCCGTACAACAGAGGAATAACCCGAATCTTACACGTTTTCAGCAAATTACAGAAACTGCACAATAAAGGCTCCCCTCTACTCACTGAGGACTATAATCTCCTTTCCGCACATGGAGAAACTGAGTCAGGAAAGATATGGCAACTTCACCTTAGAGTTTCTGAGATAGAAAAAAAGTTTCCAAAACCCAGATTTATAATCCTTAACCCTGACTATGTCCCTTTCGAGAATCCAACAGCTTAACATGTTTTCATATTCTTGTCTTATCATCATCTAGTGTTTGAGAAGCCTAAAATTCCATCTAGAAGAAATTTTATATTAAACAACCTTTTCTGGAAAATAATTTACAGGAATTCTGCTAATGTACATGAATTTACATGAAATTTTACTAAGATGCAACCTTGAGGGGGAAAAAATCTAAGTGAAAAAAATAAAGATCAGGACTCCAGAGATAAACCACAGACAACCAGATGGCATAGGTGGCATAATTTGCCTTTAAAATCCTTAATGCTGTGTGTAAAGGCATAAATCCAAGCAGAAAATTCGCATCACTTAGATTTGGTTGATGGATGTAGAGAAAAGAGAGATGACAGTGTGGGAAAGAGAACGCATCTCGGAGTTGATTCTGAGCTGCACCCCACTGCTCACTGGGTATTAATCATCGGCAAAATATTTAACTTCTCTGGACCTCGGAATCCTTCACAGTAAAAAGGAGGGAGGGGTTGGACTCATTGTCCTTATGTTCCTTTTGGATGTAAAGGTCAAAGAGTGAAAGCCTGCCTTTACCTAACCAAACAGAGCTCAATAACTCTTGAAAATGGATAGTGTGGAATACATTTGGATGTGACATAAAAATGAAATGAAAATTAAACATATTAGTTCATTAATGACTGGGTTTTAATTCATTAGCTAACAGAGCTATATGATCTGGTGACTTCACATTCAGCTGTTCAAATATTTGCATATATACACTATGTTATCATTTTCTTTTCTTATATAATTCTTATAGGACAAAAGGAACAAATAGAAGAATCAAAATGCAACCTTTCCAAAATATCCAGTAGCAATAAGAATTTCAATACAACTGGTAGGAATGTACATTGGTCAACTCTTCTGGGAAATAATTTAGCAATATGTTACCTTATTAGTAATCATCTCCTTCAACCCAATAATACAGCTTTGAGAAATCTTTCTTAAGGAAATAATTACAGATAAGGTCAGTGATTAATGTACAGAAATGTCCATGTTTGTATTATTTATAACAGAAAAACTAGAAACTAGCTGAATGTCCATCAATAAGCAAATAACTAAAAAAATGTTTTCTAAGACTAATTCTCACAAAATTAAGTTGTCTAAGAGTAGGTTAAATATATATATATATTAAATATGTATATGTAAACTTTTGTTTCATGCCGTAATGCACTTAAGGTTGTATGATTTATATTAAGAAATTACATGTGTGTGTACTTAGAAGGCAAAGAAAATGCATAAAATAATTTTAACAGTAGTTATTTCTGGCTAATGAAATTAAAGAGTTTTTTTATTTTCTTTCTATAGTTTCCTTTATCTTCCAAATTTCCTACAGTCATCATATGTCATTTCTTATGACTAAAAAGCTATGTTTCATTCTTTTTGAACTTTTGAATTTTATTTTATTTATTTCTTATACAGCAGGTTCTTATTAGTTTTCTATTTTATACATATTAGTGTATATATGTCAAAAGTTATGTTCCTTGACAAGTTACTTTCCAAAAGCTGTCTGCCACAACTGGGCCTTCGCATAATAAATCTCCCATCAGCCAATTACTACTGTGTTTTACAACAGACACCTTCTGTTTTAGTTGTTAATAAAGGGATACACGGGTTTAAAAAAAACAACAACAGTTGTGTTTCTTAAGAAGTTAGTAATTCCAGAGTTTCCCTTGATGAGGTCTAGGACTGCTCAGTGGCCCAGCAGAAGCTGATGTCACACCCCAGACCAGCAAGCAACCCCTACCCCTCCAAGATGAGCCAGGTCAGGGAAGACGGAGCCCGACGGTCTGGGGCACAGGATCCCCCAGCAGGAAGGGAGCGCAGGTGGGGCACACCTGGCCCTCTTTCTCTTCCTTCTTCCTCCTCTTCCACAGCACCAGCCCACGTGCTGACTCAGTTGCCACTGTGATCTCTGCCTCACTACCTGATGCAATAAAGCATTCAAGGAGAAGCGATGGTCAGCTCTGAAGGAAACCTGGCTGTGACCAAGTCCAAATACCTGTCTCACTCAAATGTCCATCAACTGTTGAACAGATGGATAAAATATGGTATATCCACACCATAGAATTTTTTCAGCCACAAAAAGAATGAATTACGGATACATGCTGCAATGTAGATGAACTCTGGAAATACTATACTACGTGAAAGAAGCATAATATGCTTTTAAAAGGAAACGTCCAGAATAGGCAAATGTATAGAGATATAAGATAGATTAGTAGTTGCCTAGACTCGGGGTGGAGACTGGGGGAAATAGGTAGTGTTGCTAAAGGGCATGAGGTTTCTTTCTGGAGTGATAACAATGTTATAAAAATTAATCATGACAATGGTTACACAACTTTGTGAATATACTAAAAGTCACTAAACTGTATGCTTTAAATGGATGAATTGTACAGTATGTGAACTATATCTCAATAAAGCTGTTAAAATAAATAGATAAATAAATAAATGACCAAATCTTTTGTCTGCACCTGGCGAAAGCTAAGCCCACGGTGTCTTGTGTGCACATGTTTAAAAGCGATATGAGTAAGATCTTTAACTACATGCCTTGTCATAACCATTTTACATAAGTTCTATTTTTATTCCATTTTGTAACTGAAAAGGAAAAAACTACAGAGGCACAGGGCTGGTGAGTAACTTCCCCCAGGTCCCAACGTTAGTAAATGGTGGAACCAGATTTAAATCCAGGTAACGCTCTTAATAAGCACACTTGTATTAAACACCATAGTCTTGTGTTTAATTTGAGATTAAATGTACCCATTTAAAGAGGAGTGGGGGCTATATTACGTGGGATATAAGAAATACTCCTTCCTCTAATAAGCATTAGTCCTATGTGATGACAGGACCGTTTAAAAGAGAGAGAGAATGTAAGAATTCACACGTCTCAAAAACATGAAGTCAGCTAGCTTCACATGGAATGGGAGGAAATTCTCAAGGAGGCTTCCAAGGAATTTGGGGAAAGAGGAAGAAATGTATGAGTCAACCTACGCTGTGTAGTGTGTAAGGCCCCATGGCAGGCTCTTCAGATGAGAACTGTTAAGTCCTGGTCTCTACCTCCTAAGATGGGATTTAAGGGTGATTCCTTCCATCCAGTGTCCTCTTGTTCCCACCCCTGGAGGACTCTGTGATTTGCTTGTCGTAGCTCCAAATCCATTCAATGAAAAACTTGAGACCAGACATTTATTTTCTTTTTTTTTTTTTTTTTGGCCTTCACGCTGTGAATTTACAGAGATGAGCCAGATGAGACCAGACATTTCTTCACTGTGCCCCGTTCTGTACTTGTACCTCTTCATACACACCCACCTCTTATGTGCATTTGAGCCTGGTCCCTCCCTAGACCCTAAGCCACATGGAGAGCAGGACCACGTTTTATTTATCTATACGTCCCTTAGAACTCACGCAGTGCTTTGCACACTAAACATTAAATAAACATCTTAAATTTGTAAAAGGACACATGAGAGGATATCTAGTAGTAGAAAGCAATAAATTATTTGTAACAATGGTATGGTGCAGACAGTGATCATTATGAAAGGAAATGGTGTCCACTTCCAAGAAAGAAAGTTGCTGTTTGAATATTTAGGAACGTAAAGAATGAAAAATTATAGTAGGTAAATCAAAGTTTTCTTTTTTACCCAATTAGATCAAAATATTTATGCTACTGGTTCTTCAACATCATCGTGCCTCAGAATCACGTAGGGGTGGGGAGTGGGGAATCAGGAGAGGAAGTACGATCAGATTGCACATTCCCAGACCCAAATCCCTGGAGACTGTGATTCATGGCTCTAGGCCCTGGAATCAGAAAGCCTACCAGTGGTTCAAAACTGGTTGTTCACAGCTCATGCTTTCAAAATTACAGGCTTCTGGCAGATTACACACTGAAAGAGGCCATGCAATAGCGTTGAGCAGTGCACAGCTTGTGGGATCTTAGTTCCCTGACCAGAGATCAAACCCAAGCCCCCGGCAGTGGAAGTGCCAAGTCCTAAATACTGGACCATCAGGGAAGTCCCAGTAGTGTTGATTGTGACTTGAGACTGCCTGGATTCCAGCTCTGACATTCACTGACTCCGTGGCCTTGAGCAAACTACTAGATCTCCCTTTGCCTCAGTCTCCTCATCTGTAAAATGGGGGTGACATTAGCAACTCCTCATGAGAATTAAATGAGATAATACAGGTAAAGTGCTTAGAATAGTGCCTGCCACCAATAAATGTCCAGTAAATATTAACTATCATGATTTCTACTCTCTAAAAACTGTAGAGAAGTTATAAATCTCAGAGATTATTTTTCCCGTATAGTAAACATAAGGAAAAAAGGGGTAGATTTTATTTTAATTGGAAGAAAAATTGATAGTCTTAAAACTCGAGAGAAATTAAGAATTGATTGTATCACACACATACAAGCACACACACATAGGCACACATACATACATACACAATCATGTGAAATTTCCACTTTCCACATTTAGGTCTGGGTGTCTTGTAAACAGCAAAGAGCAACAGCAAAGGAATAAATATGAAAAACAAAAATAACAGTGGAATTTACTAACAGTGAGAGAGGAGGATGAAGACCTGGAAGAGGGGACTCTAATATTTCATATTAAATAATGGACATTTTTCATTACTATCACTATGACGACTTATGTTTTGATGCTTTGCAGTTCATAGGTTTTTATTGCATACCCAGCCTTTTCCCCACATAAATTGTATGTATATTATCTCTTTCAAAGTCAGTTATGGACTATGATTCCAATTTTACAAGTGAGGAAAGTGATATTAGAAATTTAAATGTAAATGGATTAAATGCTCTAACCAAAAGCCACAGACTGGCTGAATGGATACAAACACAAGAAATTTAAATAACAAATAGTAGGAGATAGAGTCCAGCTCACACCCAGATCTCAGACTCAAAACACTGAGCCTGTTCAAATACCACACTGCCCTCTAATGCTTAAAAAAAATTTCTTTTAAATAAATATGGAGTCAAGAATGGAAGAAAATTAATGAAACAAAGAAAATACCTTCCACTTTTATTATTAGTTTTTTTTCAAAGGAGATTTTGAAGGGGAAGTGACAACTCACCACAAGCTGAACCACCATCTTGCTCACTTGGTTAGAATCAAGCCCAGTCCTGCCCCTCTGTGCTCAGCGCCATTCACTGGCAGAGGGTCAAGGCTGCCCTCTGTGATAGTTACTCCCACACGTCCCTCTATTATGGAGCCGGATTCTTGCACACTCGTAAACTGAATTATATTGTCAGCTACACCACTTGTTAGTATTATAAAGATGCTGGGGCTTCCCAGGTAGCGCAGTGGTTGAGAGTCTGCCTGCCGATGCAGGGGACGCAGGTTCGTGCCCCGGCCCGGGAAGATCCCACACGCCGCGGAGCGGCTGGGCCCGTGAGCCACGGCCGCCGAGCCTGCGCGTCCGGAGCCTGTGCTCCGCAACGGGAGAGGCCACAACAGTGAGAGGCCCGTGTACAGCAAAAAATTAAAAAAATATAAAAAAAATTTTAAAAAAAGATGCTGTATTCACTCTCCTTGTGTAACATAATGTGTCCTTGATATGTGTTTTACACCTATTTATTTCAAGCTCTTAGTATTCCAGGATTTGATGAGCATACTAGTATCTACCTACTGTTACCAGTCATGGCTTCACAGGAAGAGACCATCAGCCAGAGAAGGAGGAGCCTGAGGAAAGTGGAGCGAGTCTTTGAGTAGATTTGGAGTAGAAGGAGGTTGTGTGAGAAAGGCAAGATCCATCCTCCTTACGTGCCCAAAAGATCACAAGGATGCCTTTAATAGCTGAGCAGCCATAACAGCAAGGCTAGCTTTCCGTTAGGAAAAAGAAAACCGAAAAAGGAATGCGGTTCCTTTAAAAAAAAAAAATCAATAAATGGGATTATTGGCACATGAGTTGAGAATTAAATAGGAAGAAGAAACACACGGTGCAAATTAAACTGAGATTTCTTACCCGATAAATCAAACTCAGCATTTGATTCCTGAATTAAAAATCTACACTACACAGAAGGTATTAGCAGGTCTTTTCAAGGAAGAGATAAATTACCAAGTCATTATAAAGATCATGAGATGGGGGCTTCCCTGGTGACACAGTGGTTAGGAATCCGCCTGCTAATGCGGGGGACACGGGTTCGAGCCCTGGTCTGGGAAGATTCCACATGCCGCGGAGCAATTAAGCCCTTGAGCCACAACTACTGAGCCTGCGTGACACAACTGCTGAGCCCGTGTGCCACAACTACTGAAGCCCGTGCGCCTAGAGCCCGTGCTCCGCAACAAGAGAAGCCACTGCAATGAGAAGCCCGCGCACCGCAATGAAGAGTAGCCCCCGCTCGCCGCAACTAGAGAAAAAGCCTGTGCGCAGCAACAAAGACCCAACACAGCCAAAAATAAATAAATAAATATTTATTTTTTAAAAAAATCATCAGATGGGTTTTAGGTTAGGAGGTGTTTTTAGGTGACTAGTAAGACAAACCTAATGTCAGAAGGAGGCTTCTGGGTTTCTTCGTCTTGAAAAACACCTTATGTTGCTTTTCCCCTCACTCTCCCACCATAGACAGCAGTGTTTGTGCTAATGAGACAATCTTATCCAAGGTCTAAGCAATTATATAGGCTGTTGGGGCAGTTAATCTGGGTGGAGAACACAAATTTTGTATGTTCCAGATCCAAAGTGCTGGCATTATTTTAACTTCAACATCTCTACCATGAAAAATCTGAGTGCCAACCCCAGAGTTAAGAAGACTCTTCCCGAGAATTATATCATCTCTTGTTTGATGGAGCCTCACAATTACATGTGATCTGTCAGCCTGAACGGAGCATATTCAAAGTTTAGTGCAAATACTAACTTTGCTTTATATAAGAAGTAATCAGGGGCTTCCCTGGTGGCGCAGTGGTTGAGAGTCCGCCTGCCGATGCAGGGGACATGGGTTCGTGCCCCGGTCCGGGAAGATCCCACATGCCGCCGAGCGGCTGGGCCCGTGAGCCATGGCCGCTGAGCCTGCGCGTCCGGAGCCTGTGCTCCGCAACGGGAGGGGCCACGACAGTGAGAGGCCCGCGTACCACAAAAAAAAAAAAAAAAAAAAAAAAAGAAGTAATCAGCATACACTAAATACTTCTGACTTAGAGAAAAAACAACTATTGTCTTCCAACTGCTGGTGTACAATCATTGAGGAGTTGGAATCTAGTGGAAAGCTTTCTGTCCTTGTCACACTATATGGATACCCATAGTGGCAAAGTGTGGCAAATTATTTGTTTTTAGTCATCTGACAAATATTTGCTCATTACTTACCATCTGTCAGACATTACATCATCAAATGTTTCATTGATAATCCCCATGGCCCAGACTGTCCTCGAATCTCTGCGCACTGCACAACTTATGGTGTTAGAATTGAGTCCGTGGTCTCTAGCTCCCTTTTTCTCTGACTCTCCTGGTATCTCTCTTCCTTGGCATGAAACTTTAAATTAAGCCATACACAAATTATATTCTCATCTTTCATGGTGACGCCCACTTAGCTTGGGGTAAGTTACTCTCATCTCTTCTTCAAGTCTTCATTTTCTTATCTTTAAAATGAAGTTAATAACATCTACTTCTTGGGGAAATGGGAGAAATAATTAGCCCTGAAATGCTTTGAAGACGAAAAGTACCACATTATTCTTTGTGCTCATTGTCTGGCAGAAGATGTGAATTTTCCATTTGCATTGACGTGTTCTTCAGGAAAACCAAAGATGAGACTGTACTAAAAGGGTTGGTATGGTTAATTCTTGGCAAATGAGCAAACACAGTCTGTAGTTGCGTTCTTCTTAAAGAATATACACTCTCCTAACCAACTGTTTTGAGCACAGATGCAAAAGAGAAAGAACCCAACATTTATTTTGCCTTTCCTATGCAAATCTCAGATAACCAAATATTCGGTAGAGTTTTCTCTTTATAGACGTATTCCAGCTAATGAATAAAGAAGAAATTATAAGACTGGAACACTATTTTATAACTCCCAATAAACTAACACATCCAGGCTATGATCATCAGTGGTTGATACCATCACAAAAAAAGACTTAATCAGACATTGTGTATTTCTGAACAGAAGTTCACAGCATCACCTGTGAAGTGATTTAACCAAAACCAGTAGAACTTGAATACGATCAAGCGTCTAGATTTAACTACAAATTTCAGGAAATATAAGAAATAAAAGAGAACTTTATACCATAGAGATTCCATCAGCAAAATCCAGACTACAAGAAACTCTACGAGCATATGACTTATTTTCTTCAACAATTAAACTGCAAGGACAAAAAGAGTTCAAGGGGGAACCTATTAATTTGAAGACATTGTCAAGTAATCACAATTATTTGGATCGTGCTTCACACAAATTGTAAATAATTATAGTGATAATAAGAGGAGATTTGAAGACTAATTGGATACTGGTGATATTAAAAAAACAGATGTAATTTTTTCAGGTGTGATTAGTATAGCAGGGTTACAATTTTTTAAAATCTTTCTCAATCAGAGATACTGCCTCAAATTTTTACAGATAAATTGAGGGTTCATTATAGTATTTTCTCTACTTTTAAATACGTTTGAAATATTCCATACTTAAGGTTTAAAAAGAAAGAGAGAGGAAGAATTTAAGAGTTGAAAAGGAAAGAAGTATACAGCCTCTGGATACACGAAGCAGGGGAAACTGCTAGTTATAATGAGTTAATTTCGAAGACAGATCATTTTTCCAATTCAGGAAAGATTTCAGGGATGAGTAGCATCAGAGTGATCAGAACCAGGCAGGAGTGGAGACGGGCTGGTGGTGGGGAGAAAACCAGAATTCAAGAGAAGCAGTTGAGCCAAAATCTTAACCTCTCTGAGTCTCAGTTTCTTCATCTGTGAAATAGGAATGATAATAGTACCTACCTCACAGAGTTATTGTGAGGATGAAATGAATTAATACAAGTAAAGTGTTCATAGTTTAGCATATTGTTGATGTATGATAAAAGTTATTGTTATTATTTATAGATTTTTAAATCTAATCAGCTGATGCTCAATATTATTGATGATAAGGGAAACATAAACTAAAACCGTGAGATTCCACTACACACTCTTAGAATTGCTAAACTTAAAACAAGTGGACACGTCAATGTTGGCAAGGATGTGGAGGAACTGAAACTCTCATACATTGCTGATTGGAAGGTAAAATTACTTTAGAAAGCAATTTGGTTGTTTCCTATAAAAAAATATATACACTTAGCATGTGACCCAGAAATTCCACTCAAGAGAAATGAAAACATATGTCTACACGAAGACTTGTTTAAAAATATTTGTAACAGCTTTATTTATCACCACAAAACCGAAAGGAAACAACCCAAATATTCATCAGCCGATTAATAAACAAATATTAGAAGAGCCATACAAAGGAATACTACTAAGCAATTTTTTAAACGAACAGGGAAGACATGAAACAACATGGATGAATCTCAAAACACACGGAGCCAAAGAAGCTAGACATAAAAGTGTACATACTGTATAATTTCATTTGCACAAAACTATAGAAAAGATAAATCTAATCTATAATGACAGAGTTAGTAGTTGCCTGGGACCAGGAGCAGCAGATTGATGAGAAGAGGCAACCTTTTGTGGTGATGAAAATGTTCCATATCTTTATCGTAGTGGTGGATACTCAGTAGCATGCATTTATCAAAACTTATTGAACTATACATTTTAAAAAGTGAGTACCTTGTATTATATACATTATATCTCAATAAAGGTAATTTATAAAAATCCAATCAGCTAATTGAATGGATGTGTGATTCTGTATTGGATCCTGACCCGGAAAAAAGAAGAAAGGAAGGAGGGAAGGAAGGAAAGAAAGATGGAAGGAGGGAAGGAAGGGTGGAAGGACGAATGGGAGGAAAGAAGGAAGGAAGGGAGGGAGGAAGGAGGTGGGAAATACTTTTTTCTTGAGCTCTATAGACATTATTGAGACTTTGAGACAATGGGAAATTTTTGTATGAGGTCCATGGATTAGGTAACCGTATTATATTAATGGTAATTCCCTGATATTGATAGTCGTACTATGGATATGTAAGAAAACGTCTTTGAGAAAATATACGTTGAAATATTTAGAGGTAATGGGGCAAGCTGTCTGTGATTATTCTCAAGTGGGAAAGAGATGATGAAGCAATATGGTAAAGTGGTAACATTTGGAGAACTTGGTGAAACATACAAGGGAAGTCTTTGTATTATTACTGCAATTATTCCATAGGCTGAAAAGGTTAAAAACAATCTATTTGAGCAACTTTAAATAGGTAGAAATTTAAAATTTTAGTAGTGACTTTATTTCACTTATACAGTAACAATTAAATTGGGAACAACAAATCAGATATTGTGAAGCTGAGATCGAATATTCAAATAAGCAGAGCCCCAGAACTGGCCTAGAAAGAATTAGGAGGTCCCACCTGGGCAAGAAGAAACCAGGATGGTCCACTGGTCAGTGTCTGAAGAACTGTCCCTTCCAATGAACAAGAGTGTGGTGTGGCAAATCAGGGGCCGGTCGTTCCCACCCAAAGTCGAGCTCTGAAGGAATCAAGCTCCTTTTTCCAACCTCCCATCCCCCCTCCCTGCTCTCCTTACCCCACTGTAGTGCTAAAAGGAAGCTCTGGAACCAGGCTGTGATGATAAGGATGAGAGTAAACAAAGCAATATAATTTTAGGAAGGTCAAGAGTAGCCACTCTTTATAGGATATTTCTGTTTTTCTCTTCATTGTCTTATATTTCCAATGTATTTCAATTAACATAGACAGTTTTTATAATTTTTAAGACCCCATAGCAGAAATGACAAGAAGAGAAACCAATACTTTCAGCTTTCAAGAAGATATTCTAGATAAAAATTTATGTGTTATAGTTACTAATTGCAATTTTAGTCAAAATAATACCTAGATGTGTTATAACAATGGAAAAAATCATGTAAAGCTAGAACACAAACTTACAGGAGTCCTTTATGCATATGAAAATAAGTTTTTGCTAGCATTCTCTGAGACAAATGATTATATATGAGGTTGAACACATAGAGGAAACAAAATCTAGGTCTCATCTTTACAATGCTATGGTTTAAAATGTTTAACAGCTATGAAAGAGCTACTGATGTCATAAATCATTGTATTATAAACGTGTGTATGGAAAGGTGTAGGCAGCCACAGTTATTACCCATAGATTCTCAGTATCTTTTCTAATCTATAACACATTTGTCAATAACTAAAATCCAATTTGTATAAGCTGTGATTTTCACCTAAGTTGTGTAGTGCCTTTGGGTAATCTTACCTAGAGCCAAAATGTTTAGTAATTCATAGTACTAGAAAATGTTCAAGAGTGAAAGAAAATTTTAGAATGATGAAGAAAAACATTACATAGATATATAAACATTATATATATTATGTATATATACACATATATAGTCGGAATTGCATGCCACACAGAGAAGCACTTGAGTTAACTAGCTGCTCTGGACTGAATATTTATGCCTCCCTTTCCAAAAAATAATATGTTGGAACGTAACGCCCAATGTGATGGTATTGGGAGGTGGTGCCCTTGGGAGTTGTTCAGGTCATGAGCGTGGAGCCCTCATGAATGGGATTAGTGCCCATACAAAAGAGGTCCCACAGAGCTCCCCAGCCCCTTCTACCACGTGAGGACACAGTGAAAAGACAGCCACCTATGAACCAGAAAGCAGTTCCTCTCACTGATACCATGTCTGTAGGCACCTTGATCCTGGACTTCCAGCCTCTGGAACTGTGAGGAACAAACTTCTATTGTTTATAAGCCTTAAAATCTTATGGAATTTGCCTTGCTAGATTTTGGACTAGCTTGGGACCCATCGCCCTTTCTTCTTTCCTATTTGTCCCTTTTGGAACGGGAATGTCTACCCTATGCCTGTTCCACCATTACATTTTGGAAGTACATTCCAAAATTTGTTTCACAAATTCATCAAATGGAGCAGCACCTTGATCTTGAACTTCTCAGCCTCCAGAACTGTGAAATACACATTTCTGTTGTTTAAATCACCCAGTCTATGTTATTTTGATAGGGTAGTCTAAGCTGACTAATACAGGTACTAAGACAATTCAGTGGGGTAAAGAATAGTCTTTTAAACCAATGGTGCTGGGAGAGGTATACATCCACATGCAAAAGAATGAAGTTGGACTCCCTACCTCACACCACTACAAAAATTAACTCAAGATGGTTCATTGACCTAAATATTAGAGCAAATGTTGTAAAACTCTTAGTAGAAAACATAAGAGTAAATCTTTGTGACCTTGGATTAAGCAGCAGTTTCTTAGCTATAAAATCAAAAGTACAAGCAACAAAAGAAAAATAAATAAATAAATTGGACTTCATCACAATTTTGTGCTAGAAAGGACACCATCAAGAAAGCGAAAAAGACAGAACAAAAAATTCCTCCACAGAATGGGACTAAATAGTTGCAAACCAGATAAGGTATTTGTATCCAGAATATACAGTAAGTCCCCTACATACAAATGAGTTCCATTCCGAGAGCGCATTCATAAATCCAATTTGCTCATAAGTCCAACAAAGTTAGCCTAGGTACCCAACTAACACAATCGGCTATATAGTGCTGTACTGTAATAGGCTTATAATACTTTTCACACAAATAATACCTAAAAAACAAACACAAAAAATAAAGAAAACATTTTTAATCTTACAGTAGAGTACCTTGAAAAGTACAGTAGTACAGTACAACAGCTGGCATACAGGGGCTGGCATCGAGTGAACAGGCAGGAAGAGTTACTGACAGGAGAAGGGAGAGGAGGTGGCAGATGGTAGAGCTGAAGGGTCGTCAGCAATAGGAGACGGAGGAAGCTGCAATTTCACTCATGCCTGACATTGACGGCACAGGTTCCAGTTCCTTGCTGGTTTCAATTCTATCTACCCTCTTGAAAAAACTATCCAGTGATGTCTGGGTAGTAGCTCTTTTTTTCTCGTCATAGATGACGTGGTGGCACTGGATTGTGTTCTGAACAACTGCTGCAACCTTTGTGTACCGTTCTACGTTTGGGTCCTTTGCCTCAAAAACTAACAGTGCCTCCTCAAATAAAGAAAATCCCCTTGCATTTCCTGCATCGAGAATCTCTTCGGTTCTTCAGTTACTTCTTCTTACTCTTGTCTCTCTTCGTCCTTTCTCTGGGACTCCAATTCCATCAGGTCCTCATTAGTAAGCTCCTCGTGTTGCACAGCAAGGAGTTCAATGAAGTCGTCCTCTTGCAGATCTAGCTTGAAATAGAGATACTGTACTACTGTACTCTATACAGTACTGTTCAGTAAAGTACACAAAAGCACAACCGCTTATAGAGGATGCACGCACGTGACAATGTACACCAGACACATGAACTAACTTACACGATTGTACGTGCATATGCATGTTCGCATCTTTGAAAGTTTGCAACTTGAAGGTTCATATGTACGAGACTTACTGTATATAGAATTTTTGTCTCTCAATGATAAAAAGACAAACTACCCAATTTTTAAAAATGGGCTAAGACTTTAAAAATATATATATCTCCAGGGAAGTTATACTAATGGCCAATAAACACATGAAAAGAAGTTCAACGTCATTAGTGACTAGGGAAATGCAAACAAAAGCCACAAGATACTACTTCACACCCACTAAGATGGCTATAATCAAAAAGAAGAAAAATCAACATGTTGAAGATGCAGAAAAATTGGAACACTCGTACATTTCTAGTTGGAATGCTAAATGACATAGCTGCTTCGGAAAACAGTCTGACAGTTACTCAAATTGTTAAAGGCATGACCCAGCAATTAAGCCCTCAGTATATACCCCCCAAAAATATGCACAAAAACTCACACATGAATTTCCAAAGCAGCATTAATCATAAACACCAAAAATGAAAACAACCCACATGTGCATCCACTGATGAATGGAGGGATAAGATGTGTTATATTCATACAATGGAGGATTATTCAGCCATGAAAGGAAAGCCACGAGGCAGAGTACCGACACGTGCCACAACATGGATGAACCTTGAAAACATGCTAAATGAAAGAAGTCGATCACAAAGGATTGTATATTGTATGATTCTCTGTATATGAGATGCCCAGAATAAGCGAATCTATAGAGACAGAAAGTCGATCAATAGTTGCCTAGGAAGAGGAGAGGGGAGGTTAGAGTGAAATGGGGAGTGACTGTTGAGGGGTACAGGGTTTCTTTTAGGGGTGATGACAATGTCTAAAATTAGGTAGCAGTGATGGTAGCACAACTCTGTGAATATCCTGAAAAAAATCACACACTGAATTGTACAACTTAAAGGAGTGAATTTTATAGTATGTGAATTATATCTCAATAAAGCTATTATTTTTAAAAAAGAATCCTATAGTGAAAGTCCGAGTGACACATGAATAATAGTATTAAGCCAACTGAAGGCTAGAGGAAATCATGCTTTGCTGGACACTCCCTGATAGAATCGGGGGCTGTTTTAGAGGCTCTGGAGAGAAGATAAGAAATGAGACAAGGTAATGCTGAGACACAATCACTAGAAGATGGAATGGGGGAGCCTGTGGGCAGCAGGATGAGCCGTTCAGCCCTCAGGTTGAAGTTGTCACTTCAGACCATGGGAAGGAGGAAAGAGAAATTTACACTGGACATACAGGCATTGGGGGGTGGCTTGGGTTGCAATTACACGTCATACAAAAATAGCACTTCTTAGTAACATTCTAGTTATTTGGAGCACTATTCAAAAATCGAAAACCTAGAATATTCCTAGCTCTTGGAAGAACCCTAGTCCCTCTTTCAAACTCAAAGTCTACATTCAAAATCAAAGTTTTTGTGTTGTGATCCACTAAGAAAAATGCACCTAATCAAAACTCATGTGAGTGCAGAAGATATACGAGTCCTATAATTAATTGAAAGGAGTACCCCATAGAGAGTCCCTCCCCTAATAGGTGACTTAAGGGAGCAATGGATGGGGCAGTTAATGGCGGTGTCCAAAAAGCCCCAGGCTACTGGGAGCTCTTGGAGAGTAAGCATGAATCTGCCCAAAGACAAGGCCAAGCCCCATTAGTCTGGCAGCCGGTGACATCACAGGCGAGGCAGAGGACAGGATGACGGCTATGGTCACACCCCTCCATAAAGGTTGTGTCAGAGCAGATGTGAAACACTGCAAAGGACGGGACAAGGGATTAAGTATTCTCTCTCCATTTTCATGCATGAATTAATGTTCCACTGAGATTCAGAACAACTACGGACTGGAGAGAGCAAGTGGTAATTGTTCTAGGCAGGCCCTGCCTGGGAGGAACTGACTGGCTTTCATGGAAGGGGGTCTCCAGCAAAAGTCACTGGTATGTCTGGGGAGAACAGACCTCACTCTCCTTCACATGGTCAAGTTGCCTATAAGTCAGCAATTGACTAGGGTTGTGTCCTATTGGTTAAGCATTCATCACATTACATGCACATGACCCACTTAATCTTATAAAACATTATATATGCCTTATACAAAGACATTTTGGTCATCAGTTAATTTTAATTCCAAAATTGAATTAAACAAACTTGTTCTCATTTTTCCATAGCATTCTCAGTGGAAGGAAGCAGCAAGATGTATTAGGAGAGATCTTTGGCCCCAGAATCCAATGCTGGTTCCAACACTCATAAGATATGTGTCCTCAGATTCATTATACAACTTTTCTGAGCCTTGGTGTTTTTCATCTATTAAATGGGAACTCAGAATAGCAGTGAGATGTAAATAAGCATCTTAAATTGTAAATAAATACCAAGCTCTCTGTGTATGCAGTCAAACGAGACCCTCTCCCTAGACATTCCTTGTTTAGCTGGGATCCTCCTCTTTCAAGCTACATGTTAGAGTTACCTGGGAGCGTTTAACAAAGACAATTTCCTAGCTCAACCCCCGGAAAATCTGATGTAATTGATCCAGAAGTGGGGCCGTGGCATCAGTATTTATTAGAAGTTCCCAGGCAATTCTAAATAGCAACCAGGGCTGAGAATCACATCTCAAATTGTACGCTAGGGGTCAGTTTTGACAGAATCACCAGGGTTGATTGTAAAATGAGGATTCCAGGACGTGGCTCCCCCCTGTGCCTACTGAGTCAGAATTTGTGGGAGGAGCCCCCAAATCTCCATCTTTAACAACTTCCCCAGTTAACTAGAATGTATATTGAAATTCAAGACCGGAAGGGTTGGGGTGTAGCCAGTGTTTTCCAAATCTGGTTGAAAAAACAGTTCTCTGAGCCTAACCCCTAGAAAAGATGATTTTCTGTTGTATCTTTTCAAGTGTTCTGAGGTTTGGGGATCACTTATGTAGATTTTCACCACTTCCATCATTCAGATAGAAAGGACCAACTGAATGATACTTGATCCAAAATCTGTATTCAGGATGAGGACATTCCTAAACCAATTTAACTATCACATTTCAACATGAAAGATTAGGTGGGAGACAGAGCTGCCTATTCAGTTGGGAAGGAATGTGAGTTAATAATATGTTGGGATTCCCTACCTTCCCTCTCTTTTGAACTTCTTCCACCTCTCCAGCTCAAGGAGAGAAAAGACACAAAAGTAATATATTTATTCAAAAAGAATATATTCACCAATATAGCCATTAGAATTACATCTACATGTATACACACACACATATATACATGTGCAAACATATACATTCATATATACATACATATATATCATACATATATCTATTCATTGAATTTATTCAAGAATAATTATTAATTCCTTTAGTGAACTAATCCTGCAGTGAATTGGTTTTCAGCAAGTTGACCTGGAGCCCCTCTTCTGGTCAAGGGGAATGCAGCGTTCCCCAAATAAAACATTTATTTTCCTGCTTTTGTGCCATTTCCTTCAGTACACCAGGAAAATTTCATTTCCCCTTCCTCACTAGTGAACACCTACTCATCTTTAAGGTCTAGCTCACCGCAGAAGCCTTCTTTCTACAGTGCCTGGCCCAACAGTCTTCTTCCTTTCCCTCTCCCCCACACCAGAAGCAGAAGTCATTACCCTCTGCACACCTTCAGCCGGCGTTCAGCAGAAGATAACACAAGGAGTAATTGTTCTCCTGTGGTCAACAGTCTATGTATTACCTTCAGGAAATGCTGGTTCTGTTTTTACAAGCTACCCATGGGGGTGAACTAGGCATTTACAAGGCACACTTTCAGTTAACAAAATATTGTCTGATACATCTCCCAAAATACTGAGAGTAGACCTAGGGAATTACTAGAACCACAGAGCAAAAGCCCAGAAAGATTTCAAAAACTGTTACATGAACTTTCTGATAATTGGACAGTTCTGACTACAGTGAAAATTTTAATTGGAAACATTTTGCAGGGCCAGGGCCATTGGAGGGTGTAAGAAAGCAACCAGACATTCAAAAAAAAAAAAAAAAAAAACCAAGAAAATTTAAAAAGAGTCAATAAACTGTAAGAAAAACAAGATGAGTTACAAGAAATATAATTATAGCATATATACTTGCTTCAGTTATGAACAATATTCGTATAGTTATAATAATGAAAGCAACAAGTGTAGATTTAACCAGGAATTGTGATATATTGGGAAGATGTGGACAGGGAAATAAGGTGAGGACATAAGAGATAAAAAATTCTCATCTATTATAAAAGGAAGGCATTCAGTCTTGTGGGTTGAATTGTGTCCCCAAAAAAGGTATGTTGAAGTTCTAACCCCCAGTAATTAAATGTGAACTTATTGGGAAATAAAATCTTTGCAGCTGTAATCAAGTTAAGATGACATCTTTAGGATGGGCCTTAATCCAATATGACTGGTATCCTTATAAGACGAGGGAAGTTTGGACACAGAAACATGTACAGAGGGAAGATGATGGGAAGATATCCCAGGATGTCAGCCATGTGACAATGGAGGCAAAAAGAGTTGAAAGTAGCTGCTTCTGGATAGTAAGAACTTCCTTTAGTGAGTATGTGAATACAATTTGACTTTTTAAACTATGCCTGTACGTTATTTTGATAAAAATGAAAATTAAATTTCAAAAGTAAGCAATAAAATAGGTGGTCACATTGTGGAGGTCACAGCTACCATATGTATAAAGCAGATGAAAAAGCCTGTCAGTCATGTGAACAGGTCCTTAGGCTTGCAGTCCAGCTACCGCTTCAAAATAATTCAGACAGACCCTGCATTTCAGACAGTCTGTGTGACTCGGGAAGTGGCTCTAGTGATGAAGAGGATGTCGGTGTAAAGATCTGTGCAGGAATTTGAATAAAATCCTTTCCAAAATGTGTTTGGAAAAATGCGATATTTCTAAATTAATATGTTGTTTTGCATAACATGTGATTTTAAATATATTTCAGTAATTAAATATAAATAGAAGAGAAAAAAAAACAGATAGACTGGACCGGCCACCACCTTCAAGTAGACAAAATCTTATTTTCCTTACTCTACAGATGAGGAAATTGAGATCCAAAGAAATCAAGCAGCTGTCCAAGTGCAGACAGCTCGACAATGGGGAAGGAGGCCTGGACTCTCTTGCATCCCAGTATTTGCAATTCACCATATGCATAGTACCTTTCATGTGAAGACTTATTAAGCTCAGGACTCTTTGAGACAAGGGAGAAGCAAATTTTAATCTTCATGTTGTCAATGAAAGATAAGAAAACACATAGTGTTACTACTAATGATATTAAGACCTGTATGTATGTAACACCTTTGCTGTGAGAAGGCCATGCTCTTAATCCACAATCCTCCCTCTTCATGAACCAAGCAGGCAGCAATTTGCCTCCCCATTTTACACATGGGTTTACTGAGGCCAAGAGACTCTCTAGCCACAAATTTGATAACCTAGATGAAAGAGACCAATTCCCAGAAAGATACAATCTGCCAAGCTAAGAGACATTCCGCCAAATAACTGGCTTGTCATCTTCAAAAGTGTCAAGGTCACGAAAATTAAAAAGGATGGAGGACCATGTACACAGTCCAGGAGACTAAAGAGATTCAAAAGCGAAATGTATGATGTGCAGATTCACTGAAGGAAGAAGAAAATCTCAGGGAAGCGCTCCCCTTGGAAGCAATGGGCTTCTGTTGAAATGTGTGCATTTCACACTTACAGACTGACATTTATCACATTACATTCCTATGGATTTTTTTCCCTGAACTTGTCAAGTTTCCCCATTCTCTACAGATCCCACAAACTTTATTTTCAGTGGGATAATGTTTTTGTTGCATTATAAAAGATTTAGTGGAACTGCACACATATTAGAACAACTAAAAGAAAAAAATAGTGACAACATCAAATGCTGATGAGGATGGGAAAAAAGTAGATCTCTCATACACTGCTAACGGGAATGGAAAACAGTACAGCCACTCTGGAGAACAGTTTGGTAGTTTCTTCAAACACTAAAACTACCCTTATCATATGAGTCGGCACTCCTGATATCTGAGTCTGTTACCAATAGGGTATATCCTTACAGACCTTTGAATTCAAATTGTTCCACTGGAAAGGGGAACACCCCTCAAATGTCTTTTCAAAGACCTTAGAGCAGTTCTCATTTAGATTATTAGGCAATAATCACTTTAGTACTAGTAATAAGCCAAATAGCTCCATTGATTTTGACTTCACTAATTTGAAACTTATTCTCATGTAGATATGGTACTGTGATTATATATGCTTAAAAGTTCAAAATAACTTTTTTATATTTAGCATGTATTAATATATGATGTAGGACTCCAAAAAGTCCATTTTTCATTTAGTTGACTACTAACCATAGGTATTTTAGTTTGTTATATACAGTGCTTCAGAACATTAAAGTATGTTTCAAGTATTCCATAATTCCGAATTTTCCCTATCCGAACTCAATTTTTTCTGGATAATTCTAAACCAGTGAGGATCTGCTCCTCTCTTTCTCCAAGTCTTCCTTCCTCTCTCTCACCTTGGTCAAATCCACCCCCTCTTCTGCTCCCATAAAAAGTCTAGGAGGCTCCATTCATTTCCTGATAAGACAGGATATTTGGCTTTGGGATGCAAGTGTGACTGGGCAGCTTTTCTGCCCAGGGACTGGGCACAGTTCCCAGGGAGGTGTGTTCCAATAAAGGATCGTCCCCGCAAGCCCCTACAAGAGAATCACCGGCTTCCAGTTTCTAGAAATGATTGCATTTCTGTTACACATTCAAAAAGAACGTTTCCTCAGGGTGTGGGGCAAGCCTCTCTTTATTGAATCTGGGCTCAGCACAATGAACTCACACTTTGAAGAAGGGCGGGGAAGGAATTTGGGGTTACATTTGTTAAAAATATCACATTTCAGGTCCCCAGCCACCCCAGGAATGAGGGTCCTGAACTGCACCTTTGAGGAAGGAATGCTGAGCACGCAGATCCATCCGGACATTCACTCTACCTCAGGGATACATTTTTATGTGGTGATAAGAGAGAACGCATATACGTTTTCGGAGACATATTTACATCTCAAGGAACTAGAAGCAGAGCAACGTGTTTCCCTGGGGACTCGCTTCTCTAACTTCCTGTCAGCCTCGATGACGGCCCCCAGAGTTCACTGCCAGTGAGTGACGTCATCGCCACCTCAGTCAGACAGCTCATTTAGGAGAGACATTCCCTCAGCTTGACCCGCTCAGACGTACTGGGGGGGTGTGCACGTGTGTGTGTGTGTGTGTGTGTGTGTGTGTGTGAGAGAGAGAGAGAGAGAGAGAGAGAATATTTCTATAAGCCACCACATGCTTTTAATTTATTGCATTTTCAAGGGTCTAGGCACTTACTCAGGGTTAAAAGAAAGTAAGTTTTAATGCCCAAAGAATAATAAGCAATCTGTTTCCAACCACAACACTTTCTAAGTTAAATAAATGAAAAAGAAGAAGAAGAAATAAACTTTCAGAACCATGGGACAAAGGGTCCATAAACGTAGGTTAAGTTCTTTCCACTCTGAATTGTCCTACCACGATGCTTCTCTTGACTCAGTTCCAACACCTGCCATCTCTGAGGGTGCAGACTTCTGCCCCTATGTCTTCCCAGGCTGGCCTCTCTGTCCTGACGAGCTCTAGTGCTCCCTAAGACCCATGTCACCAGCTGACCCACCACCCTACCACGCAGGGCCACTTCAGAATCCCTATGCTTTGGTGCACAGAGGAGGGGAGGGGGAGATTTGCGAGATGTCATTGCATGTGGCTCCCACGCTCATGTGCATGTGTCATGTACACTCTCTGGCCCTCCCACCAACCCCAGCATGGCCTGAACTAGAGAACAAAGAGGTTGAAAGGAGTAAGGCAGAAAGGATGCGAAAATAGAAATCATAGAGCAGACCTAGTTCCCTTAGGCCCTACCCCTCCTCCAGTAAAATGAAGACCCTCTCATTTGGGAGGAAGAAGGAGGGAGGACAGGAAAGGAAGCAAGCAGGTCACGTTCAGCTTGGGAATCCCACAAGCTCTCTAGCCCGCGGCAGGTCGTTTGGAGGTAGAAGGAGATAAAGCCTCCCTCGAAGTTTCAGAATCCAGGATCAGGCAGGGCCGGGGCCTCAAACCCTGGAGGAGGCCCAGGGATACAGCAAGCTCCACAGAGAGGTTCTCCCTGGGGTTACCAGCTTGTGGCAGCCCTGCAGGGGAAACGGCAGTCCGAGAGTGTGTGTAGGCGCAGGAGGGCATCTGAAGTGCCGTGGTCACCCTCTTCCGGGGACCTTACACCGCTGGGATACAAAGCCTTCTCAGCCTAATATCTATCCTGGGGAACGGAAGCATGCCCAGGATACTCCCTGCATGTGCCTGAGTTTGTTCTGAGTGTGACAAAGTTTTAAATCAGTCATGTCCCCTCCAGATTACTGAATGTAGCTGGATTGACTTATAAGAAGCCAGAGTATTTTCTTTTCCCTATATTTAGTGCTAAATTCAGTTGTCAAAATAGTTACAATTTTAATGTCTGACTTTTGAAAATTCATCACATTACGTGCATACTTTACCCTGTATCTTCAAACATTTCCTTGTATGCCTGTTCTAGCTCCATACATTAAATTACTTGGAATTTGCCTTTTTCCCACTGACACCACATCCCTTATCATCTTCTCTAGTGGAAGGTGAATTTCCTCTGTTCTCCCTCGTGGGAAGAGGAAACGGTGGGCGGGGCCGAAGTTTCACAACAAACCATACAGAGCTTGGGTAACACTGACAAAACCGAAAAATAAATATAAAGAGGAAAAGCATTCATTGAAACCTTCCTTTGAAAGCTGCATACTATCCATTATATGGAGATATATTGTTAAGTAATTGCCTATTGTTGAATAAGTTGTTTCCATTTTTCCCTAATAACATCAGGCGTGTTGAACAGCTTCATCCAGGAATCTCGGGGCATCTCTGACTACCTTCACTGGAAAAGCCATGCTCTTCCACTGTAACCCATGGCTCCTTCTAACCGGACCCACCAAAAATGCCCTTGAGGACAAAGACTTTCATAATCAGTTGTAAATTTAATTAGTTTAATTATAGACTTATTTTAATTAGTTAAATTATATACATGAATTCATCAGTTTAATTTTATGTATGCATCTTACTTTTCGCTAGCCCACCCAGCCTCAGACCTCACAAGAAGGGGGAAGGAAAGCCAGCCAAGAGTGTGATGGCGGGCCGTCTCAAGGCTATTCCTGCGGGTCATGGGTAGAGCTCTACCACTGAGGGCTGCAGCCGTCCTGAGAGCCCGCAGAGACGTGCCAGATGGAAAGACAAAGAGCCATAACAACTGTCCAGCAGGAACTTAATACCCAGAGCCGGCTTGGGCTCACATTCCCCTGCTACCATTCCCACAGGTGTAAACCCTGGTCTAGAAGTTCTGAATGTTTGAAAGCTCTGGATACATGACGTCAAACCACTATGCAGAGCCCTTTGTACCAAGTAGCACCAACAACGATACAAAGAAAACATGAACCTTTAAGCTCTTGACAGCCAGTTTATTCATCTTTGACGTTCCGTTTCTAAACAGGTTTTGGACAGCTTGTGAGATGTCACCCTGAGCTATGAACTGTAAATTATGAAACAGCTAATATCTCTTGATCCCTGTTCTTGCTATTGGAGTTTCCCTGGTCCCATGTGGTCTAATTGACAACCATTAGCCCCATGGGGCTATGGAACACCTGAAATGTGGCTATAGTCCAAACTGGGCTGTGCTACAGGTGGAAAGTACAGCCCAGATTTCAAAGAATTAAGGGCAACAAAAGAATGCAAGCTAGCTCATTAATTTTTTTATATGGATTACAAGCTGAAGTGATAACATTTTGGGTATATTGGGTTAAATAAAAATACATAATTAAAATGAATTTTACTTGGTTTGCTTTACTTCTTTTTTTAATGTGGCCGCTAAGCAATTTAAAAACGAATACATGGCTCACACTTGTGGCTTTTGCAATATTTGCATTTTTCATTTTCATTTTCATTTTTCAGAGAGCTGTAGGCCAAGATTTCCTTCACAGCTGGCTTCCTAATCAGTGCCTTTTCTTATTCCTGCCCTGAGGCTACTTACTACCTCAGACAGTTTTCGAGGGGGTTACAATAAAAGGTAAACTGCTTACTTTTGAATTCCTGTGTTACAGCCGCATGGGTCGAGAGCTGTAGTTTCTGAGAGTAGCCAGTAGAGGGACCTCTTACCACACTTAGGACTGAAAAACTGGGAAATCATTTGGAGAATCAATTATTTTAACAGATTGTTAATTGATTAACAGATTGGTTGAACTAAGAAAATTAATTAATTCATATTGAGTGGAAGAATTTCTTTAAAATTTTCAGATGGACCTGCCATTGGGGAACTGGTTCCATAAACTCTTAGAATTACAATTTTTTAAATAATTTGAATTTCCCTTTCAGACCTTTGGATACTGAAGAGTAAAATTCTGAAATTTCCTGATGTAACTCCTTTATTTATAAAGGAGTTTTGTCCTTTGTCATTTGTATAAAATATTTACAACAAAAGGGTGACCTGGTAGTCAATATTTAATGTCCTGCCACAATTAATGTTCTTAATGGCAGTTACTCTTCTGAAGCTAATTGTCCCCGGATTCTGCTGCCCCTTGGAACCTTCTGGTAATGTTTGGATAATAAATTACTTTAATTTGATATTTCTATTACTCATAGTTCTTGCTTGCAAACAAGAAAAACTGACTTTGTCTAGTTTAAACAAAGGAGAGGGAATTAGGTGAAAGGATATAAGGACGATGACAGAACTGAAGGGAAGCCCAGAGAATTCAGCTCAGGAATTAAGCAGGAACCAGAGGAGGCCAGAAACCTCCCCCGCTCACCCACCCGGGTGCCATAGCTACACACAGGGCCATTCACTCCACAGCTGGTTGTTTATGGAGTCCGACCTCGCTGCTTTGGGCCACCTGCTTAGGATCCCAAACTCAAACAAGAAAGCCCAAGCTGAGTTTGTAAGTTCACATGCTCTGTCCACCAGGGAGACTGTGCCCCTACCTGCCAGCCACCTCCACGTGGAGGAGCACGGCCCTGCCCCCTTCTTCTGCTTGGACAACCTGGAGGCTGTTGGTTAAATGTTGTCCTCCCAAAATAGATGTGTTCAAGTCCTAACCTTCAGTACCCATGAAGGTGACCTTATTTGGAAATAGGGGCTTTACAAATGTAATCAAATTAAGATGAGGCACACAGAAAAAAAAAAGTTGTAACTATGTGTGGTGATAAATGTTAACCATACTTATTGTGATGATCATTTCACAATATACACAAATATTAAATCATCATGTTGTGTGTTAGAAACTAGTATAATGTTATATGTCAATATATCTCAATGTTTTAAAAAATTAAGATGAAGTCTTAATGGATTAGGGTGGCCCCTAAATCCAAGATGGCTGGTCTTTATAAGAAAAGGAAAATTTGGGCACAGAGGTTCAGACACGAAGAGAACACGATGTGGGACTTCCCTGGTGGCACAGTGGTTAAGAATCCGCCTGCCAATGCAAGGGACGTGGGTTCGATCCCTGGTCCGGGAAGATCCCACACGCTGCGGAGCAACTAAGCCCGTGCGCCACAACTACTGAGCCCGCGTGCCACAGTTACTGAAGCCCGCGCGCCTAGAGCCCATGCTCCGCGACAAGAGAAGCCACCGCAATGAGAAGCCCACGCACCACAAAGAAGAGCAGCCCCCACTCGCCACAACTAGAGAAAGCCCGCATGCAGCAATGAAGACTCAACGTGGCCAAAAATAAGTAAATTAAAAAACATAAAATAAAAATAAAAAAAGAGAACACGATGTGACAGCAGAGGCAGAGACTGGAGTGATTCGTCTACCAGCCAAGGAACGCCAAGGGTTACAGGCAACCACCAGAAACTAAGAGAGGCAAGAAAAAATCCTCCCCTGGAGCCTTCAAAGGCAGCCTGCCTCTGCCAACCCTTCGAATGGGGACTTCCAGCCTCCAAAATGGCGAGAGAATGAATTTCTTTTGCTTGAAGTCACCAAGTCTGGGCTACTTTGTTACAGCAGCACCAGGACACTAAAACACTGGGAGCCCCTTAACGAGAAAGAGTAGCTTGGGAGCTGAATGGCCAGAAGCCCCAGACACAATCTCCTGCTTTCTGTGCTTAGATACCTGCCAAGGTTTCTTTAAAATTATTTTTTAACATCTTCCAATCCATCACAGAAATAATCCAGAGATAACGAAGAGCCAGGAAATCTACAGATTTACTACATTTGGATTTATTCACATAAGTAGGAGAATTAATTAGTGAATAAGTTCTTACATAAAATGAATACACTGTAGAGAGAAATATGACCCAAACCCACCCATCGCATATGTATATTTATGTGCAGCAGAGAGAGAGGTGGCACCTCACATATACCAAGGCGCTGCTCTCTCCCAGTAACGTGTTCCATCCGAATTGTGCCACTAACCCTTGATGTTGGCTGTAACTGTTGAAGAAATTGGACTTTACATGGACATATCATCCAGCCAAGTTCACGTATCCAGTACATGACACCCATTTTTCTTCCCTGTGTTAGGCTAAGAGAATGTCCACAGCAGAGATGAGCTTATGAACTGATTGTGTAATAAGAATCTTCTGTGCACAAACCATGTGGTCGGCACCATCCTGCCCCCAGGCCTGGCCCAGGCCTCTCCTCTCCCGCTGCAAAGGGCCAGCTCAAGAGTTCATGCATCTCAGCAGGCAGCCTGGCCCAGCCCAGAGCAATCTCTTCTTGCGCCTGCAGCATCCGCTGCCTGTAACACTCAGCTCACGCTTGTCTCTCGGGACTGTCTACTCCTAATCTCCCCAGACTGCAATGGATTATAAACTCTGAGAACAGGGACCGTGCAGTGCTTACTTATGAGAACCAACAAGAAGTCCCAGGTTCAAGAACAGAGAATGACAGATGCTCCAAAGTGGAATAAGTTAATTAATTCAAAGTTGATTCCAGAATCGAGCGTTACTGTGTAAAGTGTGAAGCGTTTCTAACTTTGCACCTTACAAGGATCACTACTGCTCCAAACACGATGAAGGGAAGTGGTGAGGTTGGCAGAAACCTGCCTGCTGTTCTGTGTCTGCCTGCGAGAAAGAGGAAGCATCCAGCAGTATCTACATGTGGCTAAAATGTAGAAGCACAGAGCAGTGGTGAAGCAACATGTCAGCAATGGTGGCAAAAAACAGGAGCCTGAAAAGAATGATCAAGAAAAATGCCATGGTGAGAAGATTCATCCAGTCCACATTGTAGCCCTTTAAGTTAATTTGGGGCCTGCTGGAGCTAACTACCGGTGGAAACCATGGGCATTAAGTGTCAGAATTAACTGTAAGATCTGAGTAAAAGGTATTACAGAGGTAACATCCAATACCTTTGTAAAGTAATGGACTCTTACTGGAGTCCATTAGTAAGTTTTCCTAAAATTTCATATCTGATCACCATCTCCATTACAAAAGATAGTATTATGCTGTCTACCACAAAGCTCCCCTAGAAAGAGTAGATTGTTATGAAGTCTATTTTATTTTCCCACAGGAATAATGCTACACTTTGGCATCAAGTGGTTCACGGAGGTGAAGATAAAAAACACCACCACTTATTGAATGTCCACAATGGGCCAGACATTGTAGTTCATTATCTCTTACCTTTGCAGAGACCTTGTAAAGTAGGAATTATTAGTCCAGTTTTAAAGATAAGAAAACTAGGTTTCAGAGCAGTTAAGTGCCTGTCCTTGGGTCTCACCTCAAAATCTCTAATACTTAATGTAATATCACAGTGTCTCAACAATCTGGCATAAAAGCAAAGATACATCTCTAAGCATCCACAGTAATTTTGAGTAATATAATTATGCTACACTTTGAAGGGCTGGTGCAAAGCAATAAGAGATTTTAGAGATGATCTAGCTCATCCTCGTCACAAACAAGCAAACTAAAAACAACAGAAGCTAATAATGACTTTCCTAAGGTCAAAAAGCAAGGGAGTTGCATAGCTGAGTATAGACCTGGGGTCTTCTGATTAAATCACACCGAGTTTCTTCCAAACTCTTCTCTTAACTCTCTGAGAAAGTCCATGAAGCTGTTGAGTGGGAGAGTCAGGATTAGAACCTAGGACGTCAAGACTTCAAGCCCAGAGGGAGCCCTTTCTACCGCACGACAGTGTGCAGACACTACACAGTAAAATTACAACATCTCTGTGGGCATTTCTCAAACACATTTGTGCCGTAATACCCATTACTTAGACAATCAATGCACAATGCTGGCCTTTTTCATTCGGAAAATTTAGAAGGAGCTTGGAGGGTTAGATGCCTTTCACATAATAGTCAACTCAATTTAGATTTGTTGATTGACATATTGTCCACTTGGATCAATTACATGATACTTTACACTCTGGGGTCTTTGAAGAGAGCCAGCTTCTAAATAAGTTAATGTCTCCATCTCTCTCCAAGGTATATATTTCCCCTGACCTGAATCTACTCCTTAGGGGCTCTTATAATATCCCTTTTCTGGAATTTCTCACTGGCACAATAAAACCACTTTCTTTGGGGGTATTCCTTGCCTTGATAGGGGTATATACTTTCTCTTTTAAGAGGGAACCTGAACTTTTTCCTTCTACAAAGTCCCACCATTTTAAAAACAGGTCCTAAAATGAGAAGAATGAAAGCTGAACTTTCCAGCCTTTTCACGTCTTTATTTGTAATTTCCCCTAGTTTGACATCTCTTACTATAGTGTTTTAACAACCGGTAAATACCTGATCATAACAATATGTGGAAGGTACTTGTCATTAATGCTACGACTTGCTGCTTTCTCCTATAATTTTTATAGACCTAAGTTGTCCCATTGTAAAGTCTATTACAAAATTGCTTTCAGATTGCTACTAGTTGTCATTCATGTGTTACTGAGTGTCTTTTAAATAACTGTTTGGCCCAGCGCTTTGTTTCACTAGACTGGGTAAGCCTAGGAACCCTCCAAGAGTACCAGGGGTGGAGGATGGAATTTTGCAATGAAAAACACAGCCATTTTGCAACTTCAAAAATATCATTGGCCAGGAGTTGCCCTTGGGAGTAGTTTGTCTTGCATAGAATAGCTTATTTTCCCAGCATGACCTTAGGATATAATTTGGTAATGAGATCATTTGGCAACCTTGAGCTTTAATACAGTGAAATTAAATAATTGAATTGGCTGTGGTTTTTAACCTAGGCTTACTCTTCCAAGGTGGAATTTGGCCAAGATTATGAATAAACACTTGAGCTTTCAAGACTTCCATTTTGTAATTATAATTTGAATAATGAGAAAGGACAACCCTCCTCAGTAGCACAGAGTGTTTTTCATGAACAAATGTAAATTCCTTCGTTGCTTCTAAAGTGCCCTCTCTAGGCACAATTCAGACCCAACCTTTTCTATGATCACAGCAGTCAACATTTCTCACCACTTTTTTTTCACTCATAAGGTCTACATTATATTTAGTATTCATTTTGCCCCGTGAAGACGGCTTTCTGATTTTAACTGCTCTGATTTTCCAACTATATTAGAAGTTTTGCGGAGAAAGGGTCATGTTTGACTTCTCATTTGGATTCATTGAAACATCAGATTCAGGTCTGACTACTTAATAGGAGCTCAATCAGTACCAGTTGGTTGAGTGATTGAAAAGTACCATTGGTTCAAGCATAGTATGTACATCACCAATTCTATTGTTTCCTCTTAAAGTCCCAGGGTTTACATTTATTTACGCATATAAATAAGAATTCCATCCCACAAGCTTTAATTCCAAAGACCAACACAATTACAAATAGAATAGAAACAGGAGTATTAAATGGCTTATCTAGTTAAAATATTGACCTCAAGGTGCGTTGAAACAGCAGCTGCCAATAAAACATTTTTTAGGTTTGGTGATTCTTGGTTTTTCATTTCACCATTGAAATGTATCCTTTTCAAATCTGTTTTTAATTACCGATAAATCACAAAGAAGAAAGTTGCCAGCTTATTTTGTCTTACAGTGGCCAGGTTGACCTTTTACTCAGGGGTCCCCAATCCTGCCTCAACACCCCCCTCTACCCAGAGTATTACTCTCATCATTACTCAGAAATTCACCATAGTGTCACTTACTGTTTAGCTAGTAATTAAATCATGACACGTACACAAAACCACAACCAATTTTTTTTTCTGACACAATGATATCTCTTTGAAAATGTCTGCAGATGTAAGCCTACACACTTTGAAAAGGAAGATGGAAACAAAGCTTAAGGTCTCAACAGATTTGCTTAAAGTTGATAATAATGAGTTTACAAAGGAGTGAAGAGAGCATTACACTATTTGCAGAAGAAGAAAAAAAACCCTAGTAAACAGACATCATATTTGAGCCCTCTCCTGTAAAACACATAGCTGCTACTCTTATAGTGTATTCATTTTCTTTCTGCTTAATCTTGTTGTAGAGTTGACTTAATTTAGCAATCAAATGGGACAATGAACAACTAAATTAGACTGTAATTCTTGGGAAAATCTTGGCTTGGATAACAATAGGCAAAATTCCTTTGCTAATCTAGACAGTCATTACTTGATGTTGTTAATGTGGTTATTTGGGAAATCGTGCTATCCCATGCTGGGTGTTATTAGATATGGAACCTAAACTCTCCCAAATCCTTCTCCTAAAACTAGTCCATGAGAAGTACATGGAGGTTGATTTTTGAACTAAAAATGATTCCATCCCCACAATCTCACCCCAGATCTCTGTTGATTTGGTGGTAGCAATCTTGGGAGATTTTGCCTGCTCAAAAGACAACAGGAACAAGTCATTCTGGAGAAGGAGCTCTCAGTGGACAATAAGAGCTTCTATAGCTAAACCAATTTTGCTGCTAGAATATGTATTGGTCAGCATCTCTCTAAGGTACAAAGAGGTGATTCCTCTTTCTAAACCAAATGCTCTACTCCATACAATTTTCCAAGCCAGAGATATTTCATGAAGCCTTTATTTATACGCTTCTGTCTTTAGTCACTCCACTTTTTTTCTTTTTTTTAGTTGAGATATAGTTGATTTACAGTATTATATTAGTTTCAGATGTACAACATAGTGACTCAAAAATTTTATAGAGTACACTGTATTTAAAGTTATTATAAAATATTGACCATATTCCCTGTGCTGTACAATGTATCCTGGTAGTTTATTTTATACATAGTAATTTGTACCTCTTAATCTCCTTCCCCACCTTGCCCCTCCCCCTTCCCTCAACTACTAGCTTGTTCTCTATATCTATGAGTCTGCTTCTGTTTTATTATATTCATTCATTTGTTCTATTTTTTAGATTCCATATATGTGATAAAATACAGTATTTTTCTTTCTCTGTCAGTCACTCCATTTTTCTAATTACCTATTTTAATGAATGTAATACTTATCAAAGTCCTGTAAAACATAAATTAGATAGATAGAGAACCAACAAAAATTTTATATAGTATTTATAATATGAAATCTTATATATTTCTCTTATGTTAAAATATTAATTTTTCCTATCTCCCTTATAGAGATGTCTTGTAAAATATTACTGTGGTGGACATACTCTAAGGGACACCCAATGAGTCATACCCTTGTATAATCCCCTCCCCTTGAGTACAGACAGAAACTGTGACTTCCTTCAAACCAACAGAATATGGCAAAGGTGAAGGGATTTTGCAGATGTAATGAAGGTCCTAAAAAGTTGACTTGGAGTTAATCAAAAGGAAGGTTATCCTGGGTGGTTGTGACTTAATCAGGAAAGCCCTTTAAAAGAGGGACTGACCCTTCCCTGGAGTCAGAGACTTGAAGCAGCCGAGACTCGTGTGTGTGTGTGTGTGTGTGTGTGTGTGTGTGTGTGTGTGTGTGTGTGTTCTCCTGGATTTGATGAAGTGAGCTATCGTGAATTCTGCCAACAACTTCAGGGAGCTTCAAAGTAGTAGATCCTTCCCTAGCTGAGCTTCCAGATGAGAACACAGCCCAGGTTACATCTTAATTTCAGCCTTGTGAGACCCAGAGCAAAAGCCCAGCTAGGACATGCCTGGACTTCTGACCTACAGAAAGTGTGACACAATAAAAATGTATTGTTTTAAGCTGCTGCGTTTGTTATAATTTGTTACACAGCAATAGAAAACTTACACAATAACATTTAAAATGATTATTTATGAAGCACTACTAGCATTTCCTTTAAAGTTAGGAAAAAGTCAAGGATGACTGCTCTTGACACTTTCAACATTGTATGGGAAAGAGGCAAAGATATGGCTATTTGCAGATGTTGTCATTGTTTACCTAGAAACTCCAAGGGAATATATTGATAATCTATTAGAAACAACGCGTCTGGCAATTTAACCTACATATAATCCCATGGTTTCCTACTTATAGACCATAACCAGCTAGAAAATATGAGAAGAAAATATACTACTTATGATGGCAAAAATAGCACAATAAAATACCTAGAAATAAGCCTAAAAGAAATGTTCAGAAACTATCTGAAGAAAAAAAAAATGAAACTCTACTAAGAAGCATACAAGAAGACAAAAAAGACATCACATGTTTTTGAAACCTGAAGGAAATTCAATATTTTAAAGATCCCCATCTGCCTTAAACTAATCTATCAATTCAGTTACAAAATCAATACGCTTTTTAGGTGGACCTTGACAAAATGATACTAAAGTTAACATGGAAAAGTAAATATGAGAAAATCTTAACTATCTAGAAAATTATTGATAGCTAACATTTAGTGGGTGTTAACCATGTTCCAAGCCCAGTTCTGCCATATGCTAGTTTCGTTTAATTCCCCCATTAGACAGGTAGTATTATTTCCACATTTTATAGATGCAAAAATAGCAGCTTAGAGAGATTAAGTCATTGCCTGACACTTGCTGGAGCCAAGATTTGAACTAAGCCTTCTAGCATCAGAGCCTGAGCCCTTGGCTAGTTTTCCATTCTGCTTAGAGTGAAACAGGCAGGCAGCTCCACAAGATACTGTATCACAAAGCTACTGTCATAAAAACAGTTTTGCTGGCATAAGACTAGGTGGTGAAAAGGAATATTTAAAAAAATCAAGATTTCAGACAAACAAATCCTTGTGAGAAATTGGTATATGATAAAGGTAGCCATTCAAATGAGTAGAGAAAAGAAGGATGTTCAGTAAATAACATTGGGGGAACTGACCACCCATTTGGAATAAATAAAAGTAAAACAACAAAACTAGACCCTGAGCTTAATTGTTACACCAAAATAAATTCCAGAGAGGTCAAAGATTTAAATGAAACAATGAAACCTTGAAAGTACGTGAAGAACACACAGGTGTACTGTGGTCTCAGGTAACCTAGTAATGAGTAAGGTTCTTCTAAACATAGCAAAAAGAAAAAGAATGATAAACGTGACTATATTGAAACTTACATTCTCATACCAAAAACAGGTAATAACAGAAAGAATAAAATGGGAAAATATTTGCAACACATATCGCAAAAGATGAAATTCCTTAATATGCAAAAGACTAATAAATCAGTAAGAGAAAGATGAAAAGATGCACACTACAGTAGAAAATTGGACAAAGAATTTAAATAGGAGTTCGACACAAATGTGAAATGCAATTTTTAAAAAATCTCTTATTGTGGAGAATTTTAAATATACAGAAAAGCAGAGAAATTGGTCCAGTGAACACCCCCTCACACTCTGCACTTATTCACAGCTACAACGGTCAACAAACCATCTCTTATTTCACTCATAACACACACACACACACACACACACTCTCCCACCCCCCTGCCCAACCTACCCACTGCTACACTGCATTTTTATGAAGCAAGTCATTTTATCTGTAAATATATCAGAGAGTATATCTAAGGCTATAAAATGCTGTTTCCTATTCTATTGGTAAAGATCAATTAATTGGAATTTTTTTTTTTTTTGCGCTACGCGGGCCTCTCACTACTGCGGCCCCTCCCGTTGCGGAGCACAGGCTCCGGACGCGCAGGCTCGGCGGCCACGGCTCACGGGCCCAGCCGCTCCGCGGCACGTGGGATCCTCCCGGACCGGGGCGCGAACCCGTGTCCCCTGCATCGGCAGGCGGGCCGGACCGGGGCGCGAACCCGCCTCCCCTGCATCGGCAGGCGGACTCTCAACCACTGCGCCACCAGGGAAGCCCTCAATTAATTGGAATTTGAGAGAGGGAGAAAGCTGAAAATAATACAGCTCATACTCTGAGAGGGAAAAGGGAGTTTTGAGAAGAGATCAAATATTTTCCACCTTCCTTCAACAAGTAGAACACTATCAACCAAAATCACTTGAATACTGAATCCAGCACAAGAGCAAAGGAGACATTCTTGGAGAAAATGTTCAGGAAGAGACTTGGGTTGAACAGGAGTGGGGCAAGTGTTTGAAATCCACTCTTGGTAGATATGTACATTATCTGTGGTCTAAGGACCCACAGTCTGGGGGATGATGACGTAGCTTGCAAACTTCTACGGGGCAGGCACCTCACCTTTTCTTCTGAGCTGATGCCTTAGAGCATATTCACCTTAAATAATCCACGATGAAGAATGGATGCCTCAGTCCATGACACGCCCATCCTCACAGGGCTGACTGATGTTGATGGGTCCGTTCCCACACCCACCTATCAATCCGAGACTCTCTGTAGCTTCGTATGAATAAAAAGAATAACAATAAGTGGGGAAGGGCTGGGCCTCCAGGTGACCAGCACACTCAGAAAGGTATGCTGCCTGATATGGAGAACAGGTTTTCTGCCTCAGATCCCCAATGAGTCACTTCCTTCACATGATCAGCCCTGTCAGTGCTTTGCCTTCCTTACTGCCATGTCCCAGGGCAGGGAGGGAGCTGGTGACACAAGAAGCAGAGACCTGACTCCTGAGTCTACATGAGCAGGTTGCCCGCTCATGCTGTGAGGCCTTCAAGATTATGCATTTCCTTTAAGATGGTCTGAGACGGATTTGGTCCTGGATGGGCCGGATGTGAGACCCTGTGGAAAGATGAATCCACAGATGCCACCTACCAGCCAAAGATCATTCACAAGGAGACTTCATTTTGTTTAACACACCTTGGCTCCTTAAGCGCATACTCTGTGTGTATATGCGGGGAGTGAGGGCATGGGGCGGGGGGACGGGGTTATAAAAGTGAATAAGATGAAGTCTCAGGCCTTGGTGACCTTACAGTCTAGAAAGAAGGAACACTATGCAGGCGAGGCTAACAATTTCTGAATATGTGTTATGCTCCAGGCACCGTATTAGGCACTTAGCCTGCATCATCTCAGGACAATTCAAGGTCCCAAAGTGCTATGAGTTCAGAGAGGTTTTGAAGGTGTCTTGAGCAAGCGACATTGGAACAGGCACTGGAAGAATAAGTATGATTTTTTTTTTTTTTTTTGCGGTACGCGGGCCTCTCACTGCTGCGGCCCCTCCCGTTGCGGAGCACAGGCTCCGGACGCGCAGGCTCAGCGGCCATGGCTCACGGGCCCAGCCGCTCCGCGGCACGTGGGATCCTCCCCGACCGGGGCGCGAACCCGTGTCCCCTGCATCGGCAGGCGGGCTCTCAACCCCTGCGCCACCAGGGAAGCCCAGGTATGATTTTAACAGGTTGGATTGGTGAAAGCAATTGAGGGAAGGAGGATGTATTAATTAAAGTCCAAGTTGCAGCTGTGCTTCAGGAATGGGGAATACGCTGTTTGGCTCTGCAGACTCTGTTTTCTAAAAGCTAAGACTGTCGCGGTAGCCTCCTGCTTGACCTTCCTGCCTCCTCTCTCTCCCTGGCCCCTCCTACAAAAACAACTGCGACATTCATCGTCCCAAAACCAATACAGGTCTCCCCCGCTTTTGGAAAATTTGCTTTGCGTCACTTCGCTTTTACGAAAGACCTGAGTTAGTACTTGTTTTTGCTAACTGAAAGAAATCCGAAGAGGATTTTTGCTTTTACGGGAAAATCAGGAAAAAATATAGTTCAGTGTTTGTTTCGCAGTGAGTTACAGAGTTACCACCACGGAGAGTAACACCGCCAAGCTCCTTCCCTGGAACTTCACTCAGCATCTAGCCGCTGCCATCTCTTTGAACTGTGTCTGTGAGCCCCTGTGCTTTATCGCCATTTATTCTGTGTGTCTGTTAGCAAGATGTGCCCTAAGGTGATGGTTTCTTTGCCTTACGCCGTGTCGGCTTATGAAGCTTTCATAGGAATACTCTGCTTTCGGAGAGCAGGGGAAACTTGTTATCTGACCAAGTCAGGACTCTACTAGCTACTTTCTTCCAAACGGAACAAAGTTAGGCAGGGAGGGAAGGAGGGACAAGGGGGGGGCGCGGGGAACTTTACAATGAATCCTTACTCCCTACAGAACAAAGTCCAGACTCCTTATCTCCAAAGCCTTGAACACCTGGCAGTGCCCACGGGTGCCTTTTCAGCTTCCTCTCCGGTCCCTCCTTCCCCGCAGCTCCCCTGGCTCTCTACTTTCCAGCCATCCCTCAAACGCGTCATATACTTCACCCTTCCGTGCCTTTATTCATGCTTTTCCGCTGCCTGAAACGGCCTAGCCTCTGTCAAAATCAGTTTTAAGATTTGAAGATTCAGTTTAACTGATACCTTCCCTAAGAAATTCCTAACTACTCCTTCCAAATTCAGCGCTCTCCCTTCTGTGGCACCACGGTGTGTCCTGCCTCTGTTCTAGCACCTGTTACTGTCCATCTTCTGATACTGGACCCGAAGTCAGGTTCCCTGGGTTCAAACTCCAGCTCTGCCACTTAACAGCTGCATGGATTGGGGAAATTCTCTCTCTCTCAGGCTTGGCTTCCACATCTGTAAAAATGAGATACTTAAGATCTACTTCACAGAAGTAGGAAATGAGAAAATATATGTGAAAATACTTTGTAAACCATAGAGAATATAACATTTTTACATTTACATATTTAAACATGTTGCACTGGAAAAACTCAGTTCTTCCCTGCTAGGTCTTTCTTCCCTGCCTATCTTTTTTACCTACACATGCCGTACTTCACTTCTGTTACTTCTGGTCACCAAATACTTGAAGGCTTTTCCTCACACCAAGCAATTCTCTGCGACACCAGCTGGGTGTTTTGCAATTTGATTCAATTCTGACACTATCTACCTGGCGAGAGTGTCAGATCCCACAAGTTAAGGGCTCAGTCCCACAAGACTGCCACACACACACACACACACACACACACACACACACACACACACTCTCCTCGGATGCCAGTCACAAAACACGGATGCTACCTGTGCTTCTGACTGACTGGCTATAGATCGGAGGTTACGATGACCCCCTCCTCAGGTTCAATTAATTTGCTAGAGCAGCTCACAGAACTCAGAAAAACATTTTACTTGCTCTTACCGGTTTATTATAAAAGGTTATGATAAAGGATACAGTTGAACATCCAGATAGAAGAGATGCATAGGGCAAGGTATTTGGGAAGTGGCGAGGAGCTTATATGCCCTCTCGGAGCCCATCACTCTCCCAGCACCTCTACGTTCACCAACACAGAAGCTCCCTGAACCTCATACTTAGGGGATTTTTATGGCGGATTCATCACATCACATAGGCATGATCAATCATTAACTCCATTTTCAGCCCTTCTGCCTTCTCAAGAGGATGGGGGTGGGGGGCTGAAAATTCCAAGTTTCTAATCATGGCTTGGACTTTATGGTGATCAGTCCTCATCCAGGAGCCCACCCAGGGTCACCTCATTAGGACAAAAGACATTTCGATAACCCAGGAAATTCCAAGGGTTCAGGAGCTCTGTGCCAGGAACCAGGGGCAGAGACCAATATATATTTTCTATTTATCTCACACATGTAAAAGGTAAAAAGTTTCTATTCCATTAGAAGGTAAGCTCCCAAAGAACAGGACTTTTTAAGGAAGGATTTTATTTTAAAATAATATTTACAAAAGAGTTGCAAAGATACAGAGCATTCCCATATATGCTTCACCCAACACCCCCTACTGTTAACAACTGAAATAACCATGGTATACTTACCAAAACTAAGAAATTAGCATTGGTATAATACTATTAGCTAAAATACAGACTTTATTCAGATTTTATCAGTTTTTCCACTGTCTTGTTCTGTTCCAGGATCCAGTCCAGAATCCCATATTGCATTTAGTTGTCAGTCTCCTGCAATCTGTGACAAGTTTCTCAGTCTTTCCTTGTTTTTTCATGACTTTGACATTTTTGAAGTGCACTGGTTAGGTATTTTGTAGAAGTTTAAAAAAAACAAACTCAATTTATATTTGTATGGTACTTTCTCATGATGAGACTGAGGTTATAGATTTTTTAAAATACCGCAGGTGACACTCTCCTCATCGCATGTCAGGGAGCACATGGTATCAATAGGCCTTATTACTGTATTGGTGATACAAGAGGAATTTTTGACTGTTTGGTTCATATCCAGCACCTAAAACAGCCTGGCACATGGTGGTACTCAACCGTGGTACTCAAATGAATTCTCTTTTCACTATTACATGTCTTGCCTTCCACTAAATTGTAAAATCCTAAATGGCAAAGACCACACCTTATTCGTCTTTGTAGGTTCCTAATGCCCAGTAGACTTGTCTTCAGTGGGTGTTCAGTAAACATTCAGGGATTGAATTGAAAGGTAAATTGGAATCTGGTTGTTATCTTCAGGCAAAATCAAGCTTGAAAGTCATTAAGGAACCAGCAACTTATTTTAAGCAGCTCAGTTAAATAGTTTAATATTTATTAAATGTCTATTATGTGCTGATATCCTAAGGGCTGGAGTCCCTATAGTATTTTATCAGTAACTGGAAGGGGACAGGATGGGTAGGAAGTAGAATTGATAGACGCAGGCAGAGAGAAGCCTTTAGCTTTGAGCCTGCATGATGGAGATTTGGTGATATATTATTCTGAGGAGAGATCAGAGAAGGAAGTTTGAGGTATAATTAATTTGGCTTTTAACGTGTTGAATTTTTCTTGTGGGAAAACCCTATGGTTTTTTGGAGCTCTCTGGGAGGTAGCTATAAATGCTGGGCAGAGGACAGGGCAGGCTAGAGATTTAAATTTGAAGCCATTTCTATTCTATTGCTACCTGGAGCCCAGGAAGGGGATAAAATGAGCAGAGCTTGAGTAGTGAGAAAGAAGAGGACGTCAGACTCTTGAGGAAATTCTGCCCTTAAGAGTAAGAAGGGGAGAAAGTGAAGAGGTTAGAGAAAGGACATGAGGACACTATCCGGAAGAGATTTCAAGAACTGGGTAGTTGACAATACTAAGTAAGAAGCGAGGGAGGGAAGTTCTTTATTTAGGAGACACAAGATGTTTGGAAAGAATTAGGGAATGAGTGGGAAATAAAACGTTGGCGTGATTAAACATCTATTTCGTTTTCCTTTGAGAAGCTAAACTATGAAAGGAAGAAAAAAAAGAGGACTGTGCCCGCAAACAACAGAATGCTGGAAAAAGGTCTTATTTTAGTTCTGCCACTAATCCCTGACATCTGTGGTCCCACATAAAGCACTCACCTGCTCAAGCCATTAACCTTCCCTGTAACGTTAACTGGAATAAATAATATCTGATCTAACAGTTTCACAAGACTTGTGTTCAGAAGCCTGCATCCCCACCAGACTGCCGTAAGTTCCTGGAGGGCAGCGCCATACATAACTTTTATTGAAATTCTCGGGGCTTCCTAGAGCCATGACAATAACCATTGGGAAAATGCTTGCATGATGAAGTGTAGAGCGTTGAGCAATAACAAGCGCTAAGGCGTACTGAGATCTTCCTGTTCGCTTATACTGTGCAATGCGCCTAACCGCGCAGCACTAGCATTCTCCACAACCCTGAGGAAGGTACTTTAATTACCCCCACTTTACACAGGAGTAAATGGTAACGGACCCAAACTCCCCAACCAGTGGGTCTATGAGACGGGATAACTTTTTTCACACAAAAGTCACAGATCGACAGAACCCTCTCCATGCTCCGTCGAGTGAAAGAAGCCAGCACCAATAACTCATCTCAAAGGATAAGACTTCCGTAAAAGGAAGAAAAGACCGCGGTGCTCGACCCAGTGCGACCTCCCTGCCCCTAGGCCGGAGTCGCAGTGCGCCTGCGCGCAGCCTGACTTCCGCCAGGCCTCGGGGGGCTTAGTTCGGAACTGGGTGGCGCGCGTGGTGATGACGAAAGCGGAAGTATTGAGGCCAGAGGCCGGACGAGAGCCCGGAGGGGCTGGGGGTTGCGGAAGTTTTGTGAGGGGGTGTCTGCCGGCTGTTGGAGCGCAGTGTTGTTTTGGAACAAGTTCTGGAAAGGAGGCCGCCGCTTGAGGTCCAAGAGCCACCGGCCTGCGCACGTTTGGGGCAGCTCCGGGCTCGACTCGACGTTGCCACTGTAGGTTTCCTCTGCCCCCGTTCCTCCTCGAGGAACCTCCTCGTATCTCCGCCATGGCATCCACCTCGACCAACCTCCAGGTATCGCCATCCTCCCGCCCCCTGGAGAGCCCAAGCAAAGGGGAGGCGCTGGGCGTGGGGTGGGAAGTGGGGGGCGGGGAAGAGGGAGGAAGCGGCGGCGCGCCGACCCAGAGGCAGGTGGGAGAGTCGGAAGCTTTCCTCATGCTTCCGGGGTTTCCCAAGCCCACTGGCTTTGTGGGTCTATTTGACTTTTGTTGAGGCTTTTGTTTTTGTTTTTTCCTTTTCAAACCAGCCGAGTTTGAACCGAGCTGGGCAGAGCTTTGAACAGAGGCACGAACGCAGCAGTCAGTGTAAGGGAGAGAGGAAAGAACATAATGTATCCAGTGCATTACTCTGGACCAGTTGAAAATAGGGTGATTCGAGTTCTCTCCTGGTTCCTCAAGCTGGTGTAGCAAAGCCTTTCTTTTCGAGCTGTCAGGTGAATAGAAACGTGAGCACAGTCTCAGAATCTGAGGAATCCGTGAATTCATTGAGCTATACGTTCAGGTGCACGCTAATGGCTCCCAAAATATAGTATATAAATAAGATCATGGAATTTTTTTAAACTCCTTTGTGACTTCACTTTCCCACCCTACCGCAGTGAGTTCAGTGTTTTGTTCATAAAGCATGTAATCCTGATACTTCAGACTTATTGTGAGACCTCTGTGGAATGGAATTCATTGAGATGAGAAATTTTTGAAACAGTGTCTCCCATCCCTAGAATGGATCTGGGGCTTCAGTGGAGTTTAGAATGTGACTTAATCTCGAGAGCTCCAGTCCACTAGTCAACTTTGGGACAAAAGAGTAGCGTGAATCCTTATATTGAATCTTTGTCTTGATCTTGCAGTTGAAAAGGCTTTTGTTGAGTGCCTGGTACAGGCACCTGGGATAATTAATAGAGGATCTACTGAGCCCAGGATAATTGATCCTGAAGAAAAATCACTGAAAGTAGACTGATTTAAATCGAGATCATATTTTCACCAAAAAGGAGGTGTGGGGTACCTGCTTGGGACTTTTATCTTGAAAAATCGACACAAAAGATTATGAAAATAAATGTTTTATGTCTTTAACAAAATATAATTGCAACGTGACTTATTTCGTAGAGTAAAGAATAAGTCATGTGTTGATTTATGTGTATTTTTTCCAACAAGATTTCATTAGACTAAGATGCAACAATCTTCACTTAACATTAGTTTTTTTGTAGCCCCATTCAGAAGGTGTCTTTTTGGTAAATGTACTTGGAGAAAGTATTGGTCATTTGATAAAAGTGTTGTTCCTTTGAGGATCAAAGGCGATTTCTTTTGAAATGCCTATCTTGTCTTTATCCTTGTTGGTTTGTCAGTTAACTGCATAGTTTTATTCCACCATCTTTTAAAAATGTTTTTATTGAAGTTTGATTGATTTGCAATATTAGTTTCAGGTGTACAGCATAGTGATTCAGTATTTCTACAGATTATACTCCATTAAAAGTTAATACAAGATAACGGCTGTAATTTCCTGTGCTATACAATATATCCTTGTTGCTCATCTATTTTTATACATAGTACACCGACTTTTATTTGTTAAGAGTTTGCATGTGATTTGGGCATTCTACAATATAATTTTCATCTATTTACTGATGTTTTTTATTTTGCAACATTTGCAGTTTCATTCTGTAATCCTTTGCATCATTTTTGAATTGGATTGTGGATGTTCTTCAGTGAATCAGCTCGAGATTGACCCATATTAAAGGCATAGTTGATAGTGTTAAACAGAGGGAGAGATAATGAGTTATACTTTTTTCAGTGGTTGGGTCACAGGTGTGCTTTCTCATTCAACCTTTTCCACCTTCTAATGTAGGAAATTTGGATGAAGAATATTCAACTAACGAATAGCTTTCCCACTGAATAAGGCAAAATCCCCGTAGCCAGATGCTTATAATCAAATGGAGGAATGCAGATAACTAAAAATCAAAATAAAATAATGCAGTAATGCTCTAATAGAATTAAAGGTTAGTGTGGGAGGGCAGCAAGGAAGGGCTTGTGTAACTCTTCAAGGATAAATGAGAAATGTTCCACAGAGAAGATGATGTGAGCTTAGATAAGAGTGAAAGGTACTGACACTAATTGTCTGCCTGGTGTTTGATGTGATCTCATTTAGTCCTCAAAACAACTCTTCAAGGTATTACTCCAGTTTCACAGTATAAGAAACCAAAGCTTATTAAGTTTATGATTTGCCCAAAGACATACAGTTAATTAGTATTGAAGACTTGGATTAGTTTTGAATCCAGGTCTATCTGCTTATAAGTTTGTGCTTTTTCACTATGAAGTCATGCCTTCTTGGACAAGAAAGTGGGATGCATTCCAAGCAGAGAAAAACAACGTATTCCTCAGTCTAGAAGTGTAATAAACCTCACAGAGGGTTGGGAGAAACTGCAAGTTCACTGTGTATAGAACTCAAAGTTTACTCAGTCTTGAACATTTACTCTTCTGAGTGTCTACTATGCCATGCATTTTTCTACATGTTGGGGAATCATAAAAGAAATGTATCATCCTTGATTTCCAAGGGCTTGTATTCTGATGTGAAAACATCAGACATATAAAGGGACTACTAGGATACTTTGTGACCTTTGGAAGGATGTACAAGAGGCAGTGGAAATTTAGAGGAAGCATAGGCTAGGCCTCCTGGGGGTGCTGGGAAGGACTTTGCAGCTGGAGGACCACAATGACTGTGTTGAGTGTTGGAGAAGCTGGAGTTTTACAGGGAGACAATGGGATAGGGTATTCCAGGTGGAGAGCACACGTACACAAAGGTATGAAGTCTGAGCCGTCTGGGTTGTCCCTGTAGTTTGGTGTGATGGGAACGGAGTGTGCCAGGTGAGAGGTCAAGCCTAGTTAAGCCACATGACAAGGAGCAGTGTGTGCTGCACATAGGTGATTGGCCCCCATCCTGCTGTAGATGGGGAGTCAGAGAAGGCAGTGAGCTCACGTTTTTGTTTTAGAAAGAAACCATTGTGTGTGTACAGGGCACAGCTTGACAGTGGGAATTACAAGAAGAGGGGGCATATTTGGGGCCAGGGTGGTCCTGAACTTCTGGGGCTTGAAATGCTGGTGGGGACAGTCAGGTAGAACTGTCCATTGAGCAGCTGGGTACATATGTATAGAACTTAGGCTAGGCCGGGAATAAGGATTTGGGAGTTAGTAGCATATGGATGGTAGCAGAGGTGTGGCCATCTTGGAAAGTTTATAGAATGAGGAAAGACAAGGACCAAGGTACAGACCCAGTGGAATATCAGCGTTTACGGAGAGAGAAAAGGGAGCCTGAAAAAGAATCGTGACATAGCCAAGAGTAAAACGTGGAGAGGATGGTGCCTTGATGGCCAAAGGAGGCCATATGAGGTGTCTCTTACGAGGGCTAAGTGCTCACCTAGTTACCCATCACTAGAAAAGCGAGAGATCTGGCAGTCAGGGAGCAGGAATCAAGAAACCGAGGTGAACTTCGTGTTCTCTTCGGGGCTTTGCTGTGGAGATGAAGAGGCAAGTATTGAAGAAGATGGTAGCTACATGGGAACCTTAGAATTGGGGAGAGCTGGTGTGTTTCTGTTGGTGTTTTGTAGCTGTAAGTCTAAGATAGGACTTGCATACATTTTTATGCTAAGGAATGCTCCCCAGAAAAGGGAAAGGTTAGGTTGGGGAGAACAGTTGAGCTGATACAATTGAGGGGACTAAATGTTTGAGGAGGAAGGTAGGAATGGGCTCCAGAGCACCAGGGAAAGAATCAGCCTTGAAAGACAGGGGCTGGGACATCTTTCCTCCTGAGATGGGTGGGTCTGAATTTACCCAGTTGCCCTGGGTTTTCTAGTGTGGGCACATCATGGTCTCCTGATCTGAAGAGGAAGTCCCAGGTGTTCCAGCCTTTGTGCCTCCATATTGACGACTGGATCCTGGCTGATTCTGAGATTCAGTCAGTCTTGTGCCAGCCTCTTTGCAAGACTCCAGAATATAAAGGAGCCAGTACAACAGGCATGACTCCTGTCCTCATGGAGCTTATATCCTAGTGGGAGAGGACAGACGAAAACAAAACAAAACCCACATGCGCAGAAACAAGCCACTGGAAGGATTTTAAACAGAAGAGTGGTGTGTTTTAAAATTGAATAAATTTGGGAATCATCAGCCTAAAGATAAGCAGCTTCAGTCATTGAGAACAGCTCACATAGGGAGGGAGTAAACAGAAAGAAGCCCGAGCCCTGAGGAACCCTAATATTTCAGGGTCAGGTACAAGAAGAAGAATCAGCTGCAGCTGTCAGAGGTGGGAGGAAAACGGGGAAAGTGGTGCTTGGGAGCTCAGCAGAGGGCAGTGTTCCAGAAGGGAAGTGACGCTGTTGTAGAATATTGTCGAGAGATCAGGATGGACACAGAGCTGGTCTTTGGATCTGGCATCACAGAGAACCTTGATATGAGCAGTTTTATTGGTAAGATAAGGGACAGAAGCCCAGATTGGCAGCTGAAGGGTAAGTAGAAAAAAAGGAATTGGAAAGAGTAGAGACTGCCCTGGTGAGGTTTGGGTTCTGAAGGTAGCAGAGAAACAGAAGCAAGCTGAAGGGGGTTTTAGTGTCAGGGATAGCTAAAGGAGGGCTGTTTGCATGCCAGCGGTGGAAGTCCCCTTCCTTGTGGAGCTTCCCTGTGTATTAAAGGAGATGGCCAATAAGTGAGTATACAGGGCAATAATGATAAACGCAGCAGTGGGATGAAAGTGCAGGGCGAGGGGAGAGCTGAAATCAGGGGTGGGGCGCAGCCTTTGAAATAGGAGATTAGGGAGGGCCTCTCTGAGGACTTGGCATGTGAACTGTGACTGCATACGAGACCGCTGTGCGTCCATCTGGGGAAAGAGCAGGGAAGGGGGTTGGGCAGAGGGGCCCTGGTCCACAGGCCGACTGAGTGAAGGAGGACCAGAGGGTTTCAGGTGAGACCCAGACAGAGCCGGGGCCCAGGGAGATCACGACCCAGCATTTGGGATTTATTGTTTGCAGTGGGAAGCCATCCAAGGGTGCCCTTCACTGGTGCTGTGTGGACTTCCGAATCAACTGTGGGAGCAGGCTGACCGCTTAGAGGAGGCTAGGCGGTAGGTTTGACAAATGTGATAGTGGATTGAGCTAGGGTGGTAGCGATGGAGACGGTCAGGATTATATTCTGAAAGAATAATTGGCACTCCCACACCATGCAAGACACAGTTAATTTTGTTTCAAATGAAAAATGCTAACAGAAACAAGGGTGAAGTGGAGCATTCATCCGGGGAAAAACAGATGCATATCCTCCAATCATCATCTTTGATTAAAGGTTTAACATGTGCTGTCCAGTATGGTAGCCACATCTGGCAATTTAAATTTAAATTTTACTTAAATAAAACTTAAAACTCTTCAGTCACATTAGCCAAAAGTTTCAAAAGCCATGTGCTCCCGTATTGGACAGTGCAAATACAGATGCATCCATCATCAGAGAAAGGCTGCTTTAAAGTGATTGGTACCATGTTTGGAGCTAGATTTTTAAATACTGTACGAGTTTTAACAAATGTCATTTTGGTTCCTAAAAGAGGGCTGACAGCAAATGAGGGGAATGCGTAGCTGAAGAGGTGCGCGGCACAGCAATTCAAAATAGCGTAAGAAGGAAATTATAGGCAGAAAAAGGAAGAACTTACTTCTGCTGTGTGACTTAGCCTCTGAGCCTTCTGGATGCATTTGTATAAGACCAGGTACACCAAACCACCAGATGACCAGGTGCTGTGACTCTGCCTTTATATCCTGCAGAGTTTACCAAACTTGGAAATTTAGCTCCAAGTTCAGGCTATTTGAACTGTGAAACATGTACTGCTACATTTTATCAGTTTTGAGACACACACCGTTTATTTTTCTTCCCTCCTGCCACAGCAGAGGGAAGGCCTGTTCCTCCCATTTATCCCATCTCTATGCAGTCCATGAGCAACTGCTTCAAAATATAATATTTTCAACATATGATTAGTTTTTGGATTATTTGAATAATTTCTTATCTTAATTGTATGCTTATTTTAAATATAGCATAACCATGATTATTTTTTTCTACTGGCTCTTATTTCTGTTGAATAGTTTTACTACCTAAATTAATCCAGGTGGAATGTTTCAGTAAACCATGCTTGTTCTTAATTTGTATGTGTGTGCATATTTTAAAATATTAAAGATAGTTTTCTTAATGAAAATTTTATTTTGAGATGATTGTAGATTCACATGCAGTTGGGAGAAATAATACAGAGAGAGCCTGTGTACCCTTCACCCAGTTGTCCCTGATGGCAGCATCTTGTAAAACTATGGTACAGTATCGCAACCCGGATGTTGACATTGATATATTCTACTGTCTTACTCAGATTTCCCCAGTCTTAAGTGTGTGTGTGTGTGTGTGTGTGTCTGTGCACACAGAGTTCCGTCGAGTTAATTCCTGTATCCCCCGCCATAGTCATGATACAGAAGAGTTCTCTCCCAAAGGATCCCTCTCGTTGCCCTTTAATAACCACAGTTACTTCCCTTTCTCTTCCCCCCACATTCCTGTCTCCTGACAATACTAAACGGTTCTTCACCTCTGGTTTTGTCATTTGAGGTTATGTGAATGGAATCATGCAGTATGTAACCTTTTGGGATTGGTTCTTTTCACCTAGCTTAATCCCCTCAAGATTCATCCAAGTTGTGTATATCAGTAGTTCATTCTTTTTTGTTACTGAGTAGTACTCCCTGGTCTGGGTGTACCACGGTTTAACCATGAAGGGCATCTGGAATGTTCAAGTACAAGTTTTTGTGTGAACGTAGTCTTTATTTCTCTGAGATAGATGCCCAGGGGTGCAGTTGCTGATTCATGTGGTGGTTGCATGTTTAGATTTGTAAAAAAAAAAACAAACCTGTTTCCCAGAGTGACTGTACCATTTTACATCTCAGCAATGTATAAGTGATCCAGTTCTCTGTATCCTCACCACTATTTGGCATTGTCACTATTTTTTATTTTAGCCATTCTGATACGTGTTTAGTGATATCTCATTGTGGTTTTAATTTGCATTTCCCTAACGGCTCGTGATGTTGAACATCTTTTCATGTGCTTATTTGCCATCTGTATATCCTCTTTGGTGAAATGTCTATTTATGTCTTTAGCTTATTTTCTACTTCAGTTGTTTTTAAACTTGATTTTTGAGAGTCCTTTCTGTATTCTAAGTACTAGTCCTTTCCCAAACATGTGGTTTGCAAACATTTCTCCCACTCTTTGGCTTGTCTTTTCATCCTTTTAACAGGCTCTTTTACAGACCCAAAATTTTTAAGTTTGATGAGGTCCAATTTATCATTATTTTTTTTCCTTTGAGGTGTAATTGATATATAACGTTGTATTAGTTTCAGGTGTGCAACATGGTTCGATATTTGTTTATATTGTGAGGTGTGATCACCACAGTACATCTGGTTAACATCTGTCACCATACATAGTTACAAAATGTTTTTCTTGTGGTAACTTCCAAAAAGTCTTAAGAGAGTATTATTAATTATAGTCACCACGCCACACATGACCCCCATGACTGATCTACTTTATGCCGGAAGTTTGTACCTTTGGACCCCCTTCACCCGTTTCGTCCACCCCCCACCTGTGGCAACCACCAGTCTGTTCTCTTGTCTGTGAGCTCATTTTTTGTTTTTGTTTTTTGGGGTTTGTTTTTTAGAGTCCCCCTATAAGTAAGATTGTATGGTATTTGTCTTTCTCGGTCTGACTTATTTCACTTAGCATAATGCCCTCAGGTTCCATCCATGTTTTTGCAAATGGCATGATTTCCTTTTTTATGGCTGAATAATATTTGATATATATATTTTTTCTTTATCCAGTCATCCATTGGTGGACACTTAGGTTGTTTCCATATCTTGGCTGTTGTAAATAACGCTGCAGTGAACATGGGGGTGCACATATCTTTTCAAGTTAATATTTTCATTTTCTTCAGATAAATACCCAGGAGTGGAATTGCTGCATCATATGGTAGTTCTGTTTTTAATTTTTTGAGGAACCTCCGTACTATTTTCCATAGTAACTGCACCAATTTATACTTCCATCAACAGTACACTAGAGTTCCCTGTTCTCTACATCCTCACCAATACTTTTTGTTTCTTGTCTCTTTGATAGTAGCCGTTCTGATGGGTGTGAGGTGATAACGCATTGTGGTTTTGATCTGCATTTCCCTGATGATTAGTGACGTTGAGCACCTTTTCATGCACCTGTTGGCCATCTGTGTGTCTTCTTCGGAAAAATGTTTATTCAGATCCACTGCCCATTTTTTGATCAGATTGTTTTGGGTTTTGCTCTTGATTTGTATGAGTATTTTATATTTTTTGATATTAACCCCTTATCAGATATATATGATTTGCAAGTATTTTCTCCCATTCAGTAGGTTACCTTTTCATTCTGTTGATTATTTCCTTTGCTGTGCAGAAGCTTTTTTGTTTGATGTAGTCACGCTTATTTTTGCTTTTGTTGCCTTTGTGGCATCAAATCCAAAAAATTATCACCAAGACCAACGTCAAGGAGCTTATCATCTGTGTTTTCTTCTAGGAGTTTTATGGTTTCAGGTCTTATGTTCAAATCTTTAATCCATTTTGAGTTATTTTTGTGTATTGTATAAGATAGTATTCATTTTCATTCTTTTGCATTTGGCTGTCCAGTTTTCCCAGCATCACTTATTGAAGAGACTGTTCTTTCCCCATCATACGTTCTTTGCTCCTTTGTGGTAAATTAATTGAGAACATATGTGTTGGTTTATTCCTGGGCTCTTTCTTCTGTTCCATTGATCTATGTGTCTTTTTTTATGCCAATATACTGTTTTTATTTTTTCTTTTTATATATTGCGCTTTTGGTGTCAAGTCTAAGAACCCTTTGCCTAGCCCTAGATGGTGAAGATACTCTTTGTTTTTTCTAAGGATTTTATAGTTTTACGTTTTATATTTAAGTCCGTGATCCATTTCAGGTTAATTTTTGAACAGAGTACAAGGTTTAGTTTGAGGTGTTCTCCCTCTCTCTCTTTTTTTTTTTTTTGGCTTATGGATGTTCATTTGCTCTGGAACCATTTCTTTAAAAGCCTATCTTTCTGCCATTAACTTGCCTTTCTATATCTTGGTCAAAATTCAGTTGGACGTAGCTGTATGGATCTATTTTTGGTAGTTGTGTGTGTGTGTTTTTAAAGTTATTTACAACTTTTGAACTTACAAAACAGAAACAGACTCACAGACTTAGAGAACGAACTTATGGTTGCGGGGGTGGGGGAGGGACAGTTAGGAAGTTTGGGATGACATGTCCACACTGCTGTATTTAAAATGGATCTGGACTTCCCTGGTTGTGCGGTGCTTAAGAATCCGCCTGCCAGTGCAGGGGATGCAGGTTCCAGCCCTGGTCCGGGAAGATCTCACATGCTGCGGAGCAACTAAGCCCCGTGCGCCACAACTACTGAGCCTGCGCTCTAGAGCCCGCAAGCCACAACTACTGAGCCCGCGAGCCACCACTACTGAGCCCGCACGCCACAACTACTGAAGCCCGCATGCCACAACTACTGAGCCCGCACGCACCACAACTGCTGAAGCCCCCAAGCCTAGAGCCTGTGCTCCGCAACAAGAGAAGACACTGCAGTGAGAAGCCCGTGCACCACCGCAACGCAGAGCAGCCCCCGCTCGCCACAACTACAGAAAGCCCACACGCGGCAACAGACCCACGCGGCCAAAATTAAAAAAATAAAATAAGTTTTAATAAAGTAAAATAAAATGGATAACCAACCAGGACCTACTGTATAGCACAGGGAACTCTGCTCAATATTATGTAACAACCTAAATGGGAAAAGAACTTGAAAAAGAATAGATATGTGTATATGTACAACTGAATCACTTTGCTGCACACCTGAAACTAACACAGCATTGCTAATCAACTCTACTCCAATATAAAATAAAAAGTTTTTAAAAAGTACTACAAAAGTTGCCCATTTCATTATGGAATTTCTGCAAGATGTGAAGAAGTAGAAAATGAAAAAAATTGATTCTTATCAAAGATAAGCTCAGTGAAATTTCCTTCCCATCTTTCTTCTGTGCTTTTTTTTTTTTTTTTTTTTGCAGTACGCAGGCCTTTCACTGTTGTGGTCTCTCCCGTTGCGGAGCACAGGCTCCGGACTCGCAGGCCCAGCGGCCATGGCTCACGGGCCCAGCCGCTCTGCGGCATGCGGGATTCTCCCGGACCGGGGCACGAACCCGTGTCCCCTGCATCGGCGGGCAGACTCTCAACCACTGCGCCACCAGGGAAACCCCTCTTCTGTGTTTTTTAAAAGTTTATTTATTTGTTTGTTTGCTGTTGTTTCAAATACTTGATCTCATGCTATATGTAAAAGTTGTATAATGCTTTTTAAAAACTTCCATTATTCATTTTTCCATATTATTAGGAATATTGCTTAATATTTAACAATTCTACTTTTTATATTGTGTGGCATCTTTTTGCTATTTAAAATTTAAGTTTTCAAGTTGTTTGTTTGTTTTTTTTTTTTTTTTTTTTTTTTTTTTTTTTGCGGTACGCGGGCCTCTCACTGTTGTGGCCTCTCCCGTTGCGGAGCA
>NC_041232.1:75782866-75790762 GCF_002837175.3 Physeter macrocephalus | reverse complement strand
TGGTATGCGGGCCTCCCTCTGCTGCGGCCTCTCCCGTTGCGGAGCACAGGCTCCGGACGCGCAGGCTCAGCGGCCATGGCTCACGGGCCCAGCCGCTCCGCGGCATGTGGGATCCTCCCAGACCGGGGCGCGAACCCGGTTCCCCTGCATCGGCAGGCGGACTCTCAACCACTGCGCCATCAGGGAAGCCCTGTTTTTGTTTTTTTTTAAAAGACCTCCCTGGTTTGTCTTTGCTCAGTGAACCTTTTAGTTAATTACTGAGTTAAAAGGTTTGGGTATTTTTCAGACTCTTGGTATTTCATTGCCCTGTTGCTTCTGAAGGGGTTTTACCCTGTTTAAATTTTACTGTTGTCATATGCTTTAGACATTTGATTTTTGAGAATTTCCATAAATGCTTTTAACTTGAATTTTCATGTTACTTGATTATTCCTTACTAGCCCTGAGCTTGACTTTTGTTGAGTGAAAAATTATGTGAGAATCTCAGTGATTGGTATTAGATAAAGAGGTGTTCAGATAGCATTTACCTATAGAAGAAATGTAATTTGCATTTTATAAATAATTACAATTTATAATACAATGCAGTTGTGATTTAGAAAAAAGAGATAGATTTGTTTTAAGGTTGCTTTCATTTTTAAAGAAAACGTTCAACGTGATTATTTATTTCAAACTTACGCTATGCTTTGATTTTGATGGTATGGTTTTGCCTTCCTTCAAACAGAAAGCGATAGATCTTGCTAGCAAAGCATCCCAGGAAGACAAAGCTGGGAACTACGAGGAAGCCCTTCAACTCTACCAACACGCTGTACAGTATTTTCTCCATGTAGTTAAATGTAAGATCATCATTTGTTTTTTTTTATTTAAAAACACTAAAAGATTATTCTATTTCATTTATAAAAATTGAAGTACAATGCCAGAAAATTATAAACCTTCAGTTTGCAAAAAAGTCCCACTAGCTTCTTAGTAGTTTTTAAGTACTCAGCCAACAAATGTGCACAGCTGTCATAGTTATTACTTTGTACACCTAAACATATTAAAATGCCATATAGTCAGTGGGAAAAAGTTTTCATTTTACTGGTTATGTACCCAGATTATGTAATCTGGACCTCCTCATTTTCTAAACATCTCTTTGAAAATAGATATTTTAAAAATAGGTTGGGGGACTTCCCTGGTGGTCCAGTGGTTAAAACTCCACGCTTCCACTGCAGGGGGCACGGGTTCGATCCCTGGTGGGGAAACTAAGATCCCACATGCTGTGCGGCGCAGCCAAAACAGAAACAAACAAAAATAGGTTGGGAGACATTTTGTGTATTTCCAAATATGTATTCAGTGTTTACCACCTGCCAGCTACTGTTCTAGGCACTGGGATACAGCAGTGAGGAAGAAATGGATAAAGACCCCTGCCTCCATGGATCTTAAACCTAATGCTGAACATATGTGAAATAAGACATTGAAAAAGTGTCTTTCTGGCAAACTTCGTTTTTTTTTTTGTTAAATAAAAATTTTAGCAGTTGGATAATTTAGGATTTTCTTTTGAGCTTCCCTATTTAATTTTGAGGTTTTTCTGTCACATTAAAGTGAAACTATTAATGAATCGTAACATATAAGGTAGGTGGGGCTAATCCCATACACTGCATCTGTTGCTGAAGTCTCCTTTTCAAACAGCTCTCACAGGGGCCTTTAGTAAAATTACTGTACCAGTGGTACTCATAATAAATGGGATTTCTGTCACTTTTTTTTTTTTTTTTTTTTTTGTGGTATGCGGGCCTCCCTCTGCCGTGGCCTCTCCCGTTGCGGAGCACAGGCTCCGGACGCGCATGCCCAGCGGCCATGGCTCACGGGCCCAGCCGCTCCGCGGCACGCGGGATCCTCCCAGACCGGGGCGCGAACCCGGTTTGCCTGCCTCGGCAGGCGGACGCGCAACCACTGCGCCACCAGGGAAGCCCCTGTCACTTTTTATACTCTGAAATAAAGCTCATGTAGACGTTGATGGAAATGGTTAATATTGCTTTACTTATATTTGTCTTATAATTGGTTTTGTATGAGATAAGCAGCTTTCAGCTGTCTGCACAGAATGTAAGGGAAGAGTATGAATATGAAGCCCACAGAATATTAAATAATTTCTTCTGGGGCCTTCCCTGGTGGCGCAGTGGTTGGGAGTCCACCTGCCGATGCAGGGGACGCGGGTTCGTGCCCCGATCCGGGAGGATCCCACATGCCGCGGAGCAGCTGGGCCCGTGAGCCATGGCCGCTGAGCCTGCGCGTCTGGAGCCTGTGCTCCGCAACGGGAGAGGCCACGGCAGTGAGAGGCCTGCGTACCACAAAAAGAAAAAAAAAAATTTCTTCTTATTATTTAACATTAACTTAAGATATCCTAGTGTCTTGCTCAGAACTCTTTCTGACTCACACTCACCGTCGGCCCCCAACCCTGCTGGAGGAAGGAGTAGAAAAGATTGATAATCATGGATTATGATGAGCTAGAGATGATCTTTTCTCTCTCCTCCAAAATAGATTTTCCTTGTTGGAAAAGTATGTCTAGGAGTTTACACCTGTCTGTAAAGATTACTAAAGGAAAAATCTCTCTCGTTTCCCTTCAATAGATGAAGCACAGGGCGATAAAGCCAAGCAAAGTATCAGGGCAAAGTGTACAGAGTATCTTGATAGAGCAGAAAAACTGAAGGAGCACCTGAAGAAGGAGAAAAAACTGCAGAAGCCAGTGAAGGAGGGACAGCCAAGTCCAGCTGGTGAGAAGGGGTATGTATTTTAGAGAGAGATTGTGTTGTATCGAATTACAGGGTAAAATTTAATTTAATTTGTGAAGTGAATTTCTTTTGTTTAAACTAGGTGTTGGCAAACCGTGACTCATGGGCCAAATCTGACCTGCTGCCTGCTTTCGTAACTAAAGTTTTATTGGAACACGGCCTCATGCCTTCGCTTACCTGTTGTCTGTGGCTGTTTTTGTGCTGTACCAGCAAAGCTGAGTATTTGTGACAAGGGACCGTATGGCCTACAAAATCTAAAATATTTACTGTCTTGTCCTTTACAGAAAAAGTTTGTGGACCCCTAGTTTACCGAGCTTCGGGGGTGATATACCTCAAATTGCTCTCCTTGACTGCCTGGTCGCAGTAGAAGGAACATTTGGTAGGGATGCTACTCAGTTCTTTACGCTCTGGCCATTAGGTACTGAAGTTTAACGTTGTAGGAGTAATCTGTGAATTGAGTCTTTGGCTAGTAGTATTGACTTAGTACTAAGCGCACAGACAAAATGAAAAACAACTCTGGTAATGTAAAACAAATTTTGGATATATAAGTTTTCTGATGTAGGTTTGCATCAGATTTGCTTTACTTTATCATTGTAAAGAAAGCGACACAGCGTAATTTATAAACATCAAAACTCATTTTTGAAATGTCTTCCTAGATGGGGGATATATCGCTTACAGATGCAGAATTTATATATTCAGCACGTAAAGTGTGCGTGTCAGGCTCCGTGCTGAGCTCTGGGAACGTATTCTCCCCGATCCTCTGAGCATTCTATTAATCGGTGTCAGAAGTGGTTCCAGTGACAACATACTCTGGGAAGACAAGACTGGGGTGGGGTTATCTGGCCTCGTTGGATACGAAGGCAGGAAATTCTGGTTAGCGTTATAGGATGTCATACTTACAGTTCATGGTAAGCAGTGGTACAAGTTACTTAGATAATCCCTGTGGTCACCAGGCATGGAGTGCCCTGAAGGCAGTGCTTTGGGGGCTTTGGGGCTACCACGAAAGCCCATTTTAAGAACTATAGTTGACAGCCTGCTTCAAACTACATGGGAGAGTTTGAGAAAACTTAGAAGCTCAAGGTTTTATATTCTCTGTTCAAGACATGGTCGGGGAAGCAGGGAGTTCCTCTGATACCCTAAGAATATTTTATCTTAGAGCCCTAGCATTGGCATGACAAAAATTAGACCCCAGCTGATCTCGTAGCTTATTGGATTTCAAAATCAGTTGAACCTCACTGGGTGCCTTACGTGAAAGTTGGGGCATGTATTGTAAGACTGGGGCTCCAAATGAAAATGAAAACTTGGGAAGGATCAGTTGACCTCAAGTACCTGGACCCCCACATCTCACTGAGACCACCTGGCCAGCAGAAACGTCCTCTCGCCTGGGAGTTGAGCCTCACTTGGTCTTGCTTGGAGACCGTGTAGTGTCCCTCCTAAGATGTCTGCCAGGCAGGGGGATAGTAGTTCTGTGTTGGATGGCGCGACCCACTTTAAGCTGAAATGGGGTAAAGCAAAGAAGCAATTACCTCTTGCTAATGGATGCACAAAAATAAATGGAGACAAAGCACAGACGCTCACAGACCTAGTTCAGAGCTGTGGCAGCTTGGTGCTGAGGCGGAGCGTGGTTCTCGGAAGGCTCTTGGCGGGGCCCCCCTCACCGCTCGGGGTGCGTGCTGCCTCATAAGAGCTCACTGCAAAACAAACGCTAGGTGCTATTTTCGTTTTTTGCCTTTCTCCATAAAAGCGGTAATCGTCTTGGGATGTCTTTCAGTTACTGAAAACAGGTACTAATGTAGGTCTTTTGTAAAAGCCAAGTGGCATAAAGCAAACTTTGGGAAAGCAGGGATCCCTGTAGTGCATTCCCTTACAGAATTTGAGGGCCAGGGAGGCAAGTTTGGGTTCCGTATGGCTGGGAGAAATGCCCCCTCCACCAGGGTAGCTCCAGCGGGGATCCCACAATGCCGCCAGCTCCCTTGCCCAGCGTTCCGGTGCCGGGGAGTGGGCGCAGCGCCCTCGCAAAGCAGCGCCCTCGCAAAGCAGCACTGTCACCTACAGGCGTCTCCTCGCACGCAGCCCTACCTCAGTTGCGTGCTTCTGCCTTCCGGGAGGGCTTTGGTCTCCTGTGGAGCCTCAGCTGCAGGGGAGCCTGGGAAGGGCAGTTTTATAACAAGTACAGTCTTTACTGTACGAGAAAGCGCAGTAGAAGAAGGTTGGAGTGAATGTCAAGGTGATTCAGTTTGCGGTCTCTACCTTACCCATAAATAACCCCACCATCCTGTGATAACCAGGCAAGCCCATTCTGAGATAAAACTTGTCAATCTTTTTATTCCCCTTTATGTCTTATATGTGAAAAATAATGTAATGCCATATTTTTTGCTTTGAAGATTGCAGTGTATTCTGTCACATGCTAATCCTTATAATTGAATGTACATTATTTCTAATTTTTTCCCTATTGCAAACAGTATGGGCATGATTATCCTTGTAGTCCAATCCTTGAACTCATTTAAAATTGTTTCCTCAGAATAAATCCCTAGATATGAAATGTGTGCATTGATCTCCTTGTTCTTTGGGGTCGGTTCATTTTCATCAAAAGCTTCATCCATCCTTTGGAACCCCTAGGCTAAGGGTTATGCACCTTTGTACCATAAATAGTTGATGTTTTGGGGGGTTTTTTTCCTCCTAGTTATGGCTTCTTGTTCTAATATATAGTTTGCCTGGTCCTGATTTTTTTTTATTGTTAATTGTTTACAACACTCCTGTAATTCATCTTAAATCTTTTGTGGAATGAGGTGTGGGTCATGCATTTATGAATTAATATCAGTACATAAATAGGTATGTCGTGGGAATTTGGAGCTAGTTCCTGACTTCATTCTGGTCTTTTTGTCCATTTCCTGTTCATGATTGCACTTTGATGGGTAATATGCCTGCTTACCATTTTGTTTAGTGTATTCTGAAAAGTAATAAAATAAGCTTAACTTTTAATGTGAATGTCTTATTTTGCCACTTAAATTACGGATATTTCAGGTTAATCTTTTCCTTTATTTTTTGCCTTACTTTGATAGCAATGAGAGATCATTTGAATATATTAAATTCTTTTTATTAGGAATGACAGTGATGGGGAAGGAGAATCTGATGATCCTGAAAAAAAGAAACTACAGAGTCAACTTCAAGGTTGCTTTAGATTTCATTTTTAAATTTACTATTTTATTTTTAAAAAACTCATAGTGAATTGTCTATTTGAATTGGGTTTTTTTCCCACCTGTATTTAAATGAGGTTCAAGAACTGGCTTTGGTTCCCAGTGGTCACATGCTGGCTTTGTTGAGACCATTTTTATAAGATTTGCTCTATAGGGTCTCTAATGGGTTGGTTTTTTTCCATGCAGTAAAAATATAGTTTCATTTTATATCTGCGTTAAAAAGCTTACTCTCTTTTATTTTGTCTTACTTGCCCCCTTTTAGAGAGGGTAGCAGTTATACTATTAGCTTACTGTAAAATCTGATGGTATTGAAATTTCCTGTCAGAGGAACAGAATGCATTAGGACTCACACTTGGCTTTTATTGCTGTTGCTGTAGCTTATTCATTGATGCTATTTATTTCATGTTTCCTACCTGCTCTTCCTAATCTGCTTTTTTATCCTATTTCAGCATTCCCATTTACATTTCCCTCTTTCCGCTTTCAGTTTTTTACCTTCCACACCTATAAAAGCCCTTTCTCCTCTACTGTAGTGAAGTGGCATGATCCAGAGGGCATAGATTGTAGCTCCATTCACATCTGGATTCCACTCTGGGATCTGCTGCTTACATCTGTCTAGTCTTGGGCACGTTCCCTAACCTCTCAGGGTCTAAGACCCAACTCTAAAATGGAAGTTAAGAATACTTTCAGGGCAATTAAAAGGTTAATGACAATGTAAAAACTGCCTAATATTATATCTGACAGTACTAGGGACTCAATAAATAGTAGCTCTGTGTATCTAAAAAGGCATCTCTTTAATTGCTGGCTTCTTTAGTTATTGAGACTTGATTGTTCTTTGATATGTTATCTAATGATTTTTCAAGTTGAATTTTATGCTCAGTCATTGGTAACATGTGTTTTATTCATTTGAATCTTGCTGAATAGAACACGTATCTGGGAAAGATATCCATTATATAGGCTCAGCCTTAGTTAGTGATTGGTGAACTTACCTAGCTTGGCCAGACCTTTAATCTTGATATTCTGATCTCCATTTTGGTAATATTTCTGTCTTACCGACCCCTCTGGGATGTATAGGGTAATACTATAAGGATAGTATTTTGAAAACACTGCAGTTAACGAGGGTATTTTTACACGCCAGCTTCAATGGTGGGTGTAGTCCAAGGGCAGTAACTGAGTTTCCACTGCCTCGAGCAGTGTGGTCATGCTTCATCCTCAGTAAGTATTTTTTGGGCAACCCAGTGGTCCATGCCAAGTGGCTTTATTTTACTTGTAAGGCAAAAGGCTTTTTTCTCTCTGTTCTTTTGGTTTTGTTCCTCCTCTCTCTGGCTCTGCCCCACTGAAGTAAAAATTGGATTGTATCTTTAATTTTGAAAAAGATACAATTTTTAATAAGGAATTTTTTTTTTACATTTCTTATGAGTGATGATAAGGCCCAGGGATGTATAAAAATACAGATGCTTAAAACACTTAAATGAGGAAATTTATTTGGAATTTCAGGATGAAATAGAATATGAAGGAGTCCTAGCGTTTCGTATCTGAGAGTCCTTTTTCTCCATCTTTTAGTTTCATGGTTTGCTGATGGATTTCATCATATAATATCCTTTTTTGAATCTTTCCTCATTTTTCCTGAAACAATTTTCCAAATCTTTTTACTTCTGTTTTAGGTTATCACATTAAGTGTAATATTTTATTATTAAAATTAAAGTTCATGATTTGAATTTTCTGTTAATTTTGTATTCAGTGACTTTGAGGTTAAATAACATATTAGTATAATAAATAGTATGATCAAAAAATGGAGGGGCTTCCCTGGTGGCGCAGTGGTTGAGAGTCCGCCTGCCGATGCAGGGGACACGGGTTCGTGCCCCGGTACGGGAAGATCCCACATGCCGCGGAGCGGCTGGGCCCGTGAGCCGTGGCCGCTGAGCCTGCGCGTCCGGAGCCTG
>NC_041232.1:75726363-75782738 GCF_002837175.3 Physeter macrocephalus | reverse complement strand
CCACAACAGTGAGAGGCCCGCGTACCGGAAAAAAAAAAAAAAAAAAAAAAGAAATGTATGTTTGTTTGTTTGTTTGTTTCGGTATGCGGACCTCTCACTGTTGTGGCCTCTCCCCTTGCGGAGCACAGGCTCCGGACGCGCAGGCTCAGCGGCCACGGCTCACGGGCCCAGCCGCTCTGCGGCATGTGGGATCTTCCCGTACCGGGGCACGAACCCGTGTCCCCTGCATCGGCAGGCGGACTCTCAAAGCACTGCGCCACCAGGGAAGCCCCAGAAATGTTTTTAATACATAGAACTTTTCCAGACAAATTTACAATGCCTTTCTGTATTTCATCATTATATCATGTTGTCTTCTAAATTTGATGGAATAGTCCTCTTTAAAGATGACCTAATTTTTTGTAGGCGCCATTGTTATAGAGCGACCAAATGTGAAATGGAGCGATGTTGCCGGTCTCGAAGGAGCCAAAGAAGCACTGAAAGAGGCTGTGATATTGCCTATTAAATTTCCTCATCTCTTTACGGGTGAGATGACTTTTAAGTAATTATTTTTGATGATTTTTTTTTTTAAATGTGTTGATGACTGAAGTAAAGTATTGTGAATTCTTGTCGTTATAGCACGAGTTGTTACCGTAATCTGTTGTAAGGCAGTGGTATACCTTTACACAGATACTTATTTCATATGCATATACATATTTGTAATATATTTATTGCAGAAAAACCTAAATGTCAAGCAGTAGGGCATAGGGTAAATCATGGACATACAGTAGAATACTGTGCACTCATTAGAATATAGGATACCATCTACATTAAGAAATTTAGATCTACATTATAATTGACATAGAAGAATGTCCACCTATATTGTGAAGGTCAAAAAGCAAGTTACACAGTGTGTATAGTATGATTCCACGTTGTTAAATAAATGTGTGTGCTGAGAAATAGGTGTAGAAAGATTGACATAAAAATGTTAATGTATGTCTAGGAGATGAGATTATGGGTGATTTAATACTTTCTCCTTTGACTTTCATCTGAATTTTTTTGCAGTGGACATGTACTAGTCTTATAAGAGTATTTCCATTTCTTAAACAGAGGAGTTAAAATTATTTAACAGTTTCACATGAAGCGCGTATCCTCTAGTAGCTCTTTATCGCTGCAAGGAGAATATTGCTAACCCACCATCTGGGTACAGTTGAAGTTACAGCTCCAGCAGTAGGTGGTTTGTCTGTGCTGAACCGTTCCTTCACATTGTCCTTTTTGTGACTGATAGCCTGTGTTTGTGATATGGCTATACCCACAGTCTAACAGTGAAACAGAGGTTTTTCCTTTTAAAAACAAGCTGGTTTATGTAGAGAGCAAATCTGTGATATTGGCCTCAAACTGAACAGGTCCAGACAGTGATGTCGTATAGAGCAGTGATGAAGAGCAAGAACCCGTGGGCCACCCATTGTCCACCTAGCTTCGAGGTACGACTCACAACCTCACTTCAGGAATATGAAACTAACAGTGTAAAAGTTGACATCATAATCCTATAAAGGTACAAAAATACAGTTGAACTCATTTTATGTTGTGTTACTTATACCAGTGTTTCCGAAACATGAGTCCTATATGTATCATCTTCATGAATTTTTCCATATACGTGTACCATTATTTTTAAAATATGTTTCTTTAAATCACTCACTTTTAGAGCAGACTTTTTATTAAACTGTAACATAATATACAAAGACATGCAGGAACCCATAAGTGTTCAGCTTCATAAATTATCAGAGTACACCTGTATAATCATCACCCAGATAAAAAAGTACTGCTGGTAACCTAGAGATCCCTCTCTGCCTCTTTCCTCCCCAGAGGTAATCACTCTTTTGACTTCTAATAGCATAGATTGTTTTGCCCATATTTGACTTCTAATGCCGTAGATTGTTTTGCTCACTTGTTTTTACTTAGTAACTTTATTTTAGAAGACTTCTTTGTATCTCTATAAATGGAAAAAGTAGTGTTTTTATAGAACGCATTTTAAAAATTACTTAATTGAAAAGTATTTGTATACCACCTAAAAGCATCTCATTGCCACCAATGGTATATGTACCACACTTAAGGGCACACTGATTTATAATTGCAGACATTTAAAATAGGCAAATAGAATTCAAGTAAAAGTTGAGGCTTTCATAACAATAAACATGATATTTAGTTTTGCCATCAGTCATCTGTGTATCATTCTTTTACAGACACCGTGTGTCCACCCACAGTTTACACCTAGTAGTTTTTTTTAATGTGTATTTGATATTTTATTGCCAGTTGTAACCCAGCCTGGTTTATTTAAGGCAGCATTATAATTTCTCATTAGCAGAATTGAGATACAAAGAATTGTTCACTTGCTATTATATTTTGGCAAAACTAGTATTTAAGGTAGAGTCCCCTTATCATTACCCAAGCACTGGGCTGGGAACCTGCCACCTGAAATAACCTGTGCTTCCTTGTGGAATCAGGAATTGAGTAGAACTTCACGAGTCATCCAACCTGTGTTAGTTTCACTCCCCCAAAGGTCATACATATTTTAAAATATATATTTCCAGCTGCCCTTCCCCTGTGAGTATAGTTTCTCCTACAATATTCTGATGTTGAGCAGTGCACATAGTAGATGATCAGGAAGTACCTTTTAACTGAATTCTTTTCTCTCTAATAGACCGGAAGGCCTTGGAAGCAGAGACCCTTGTATTCATAGTTCTCTGCCTACATGTCGTGGTTTCAATACGTAGTGGTTGAATGAGTGAGCAAGCAAATGAACTTCCCCTTAGAAGGGTTATAGCTGTATAAACACAGTTTTGACAAAGTGGTCTCTAGAAAAAGTAAAGTACACTTAGGACATACTTACCTTAGATTGATTTATTTAAATTTTGTTTTATTCTACGGCTAGCTTTAGAGTGGAAACCTCTTCACGGTATTCTTCACTGTGGATGATGTCTGTGGTAACTGAAGTCAACAGTCTTGAAAGTCTCATGTTATTTTTCTACTGCAAATTTTAGGCAAGAGAACACCTTGGAGGGGAATCCTGTTATTTGGGCCACCTGGAACAGGAAAATCCTATTTAGCCAAAGCTGTAGCAACAGAAGCAAACAACTCAACATTTTTCTCAATATCTTCCTCTGACCTTGTTTCTAAGTGGCTAGGTGAAAGTGAAAAGTAAGTAGTAAATTGATTTTTTTTTTTTTTTAAGTTTTTCTTTGCCTGGTAGTCACCATTTCAGTCTATAAAGTAATAGGTTTCTTATATCATTAATAGACATTCAAAAAAAGTGCTATTATAAATACAGGTGGTATTCATTTCTGTTAGATTAGTGCCTAGTTTGGAATTTATTTCGTAGGGAGAAGATAGCATATATGATATGTGTATGGTTTAGTGAATCATAAAATGAATTATCCAAATGTAGTAATCTTATTTTAGAGATCAAAACGTGATGAGAGTTTTTAATCTGTAGAGTTCCTATAATATTGATGTATAGTTTTGTTTTAGTTTTTTCATTGTCATGTGTCATTTACTATTTTGTTTAGAAATTGAAACCTTTATTTATTTTTAGGCAAGTTAAGTACTTATTCCAACTTGCCAGAGAGAATAAACCTTCCATTATCTTCATTGATGAAATTGATTCTCTGTGTGGTTCAAGAAGTGAAAATGAAAGTGAAGCTGCACGTAGAATTAAGACAGAGTTCCTAGTTCAAATGCAAGGTAGTGTTACTGATTTTTTAAAATAGTTTCTCTTTATTGTATAACCATTATTATGATAGTAATGGAAAAAATTTCAAGCAGAATTTCTCCGTTCTTATAGGCCAGGTCTTATGCCACGTCCCATTCTGGTCCACATGCATACATAATTTTTACCCAGTTGTAATCATCTCGTTGGTGTAAATAGTGAAGAGATTAATATATTCACTTATAACATGCCAGAAACAATATCGATAAAAGGAATATGTAAACTTCAAATTAAATCTTTCAAGAAATATTTTGAGAAGAATATTAATAGTATTTTCCCACAGTTTAGGAGATTCTAGGGAATATTTGCATCATATTCTAGTAATAAGAAATGTGGTTAAATACAGTTTTTTTCAGAGAGAAAGTCTCAAGATGAGGCATTTTAACGTTAAAGTACCACGTTCATAAGAGAACATACAGATGATGTTCAAAGAACACTTGAAATGACAAATTATTTAAAACATTACCTATTTTGATGCAGGGGTTGGTGTGGACAACGATGGAATTTTGGTTCTGGGAGCTACAAATATACCCTGGGTTCTGGATTCTGCCATTAGGCGAAGGTATGATGATACAGTAAATATCTTATTTCTAATTACAGTATAATAAGTGAATATTAATTCCCATTCTGTCTAGCTGAGGAGGCATTCTGATAACTTCAGAATGTTTTTTAATGTGCTCGAACCCTATTGACCCCTGCCTTGGGGAAGAGAGGCAGGCATTTGTTTGTTTGCCTGCTGTGTTCAAGATCCAAGATTTACACCTGCTGGACTCTTTCACGTCGGAAAGTATGTTACCTAATGCTTGCTTTAGTTCTAATTAAGCTTAGTAGGTGCACTGATGCTTCAGAAATTTACATATATAGTTTGATATTTCAATGGAAAAACCTTCCATTGAAGGTTTTTCCATTTTGCTAAATATAAAATTTTAGCAAAATGACAATTCTGCAAGTTAAAGTATGCTACGAAAGATATAGTTTCAGTTAAAAAATTCTGTCTATAATTTTTTTAACTGAATATGAAACTTGAGCTACAGGAAAGGTATACAGACTCCTTACTTTTCACTGCTTCACAGTTCCCTATCCCATTGATTTAATTGTACATGGTAAAAATGAACACTTCAGTTTTTGCTGCTTTTACCCCATTCACTTGATGGTTTGCCAGAATGTTAGATTACCATCCAGTATCAGGAAAGGAAATGTGCTGGTTATTTTTGAAAAATGGCCTAATTCTAAACACATCTCTAGAGATGGTGGAAACTTAAAATTCCTCTTATTGCCACAGAGAATAATTACTTGGAGAAGAAAATCTCTTCACAGACCCGTTTAAATTGTCCCTCATTGCTTCCTCCTTATCTCCAAATGCTGAAATTCTAAGAAGGCAAGCGAAATTATAAGATTTTGAGTAATTTTACTCTTCAGAATTTAGGTAATTCTTTTGTCATCTCTCATTTCCCACTTTTAATCATATTAATCCCTTGATCAGGAGTTCAGAGTGTCATTCTACAGGAAATTGTAATCCTGTAGGACATGTCGTGTCATGAATTCCAGACATGTAAACACTCTGGCCAAAATAATTCAAAAATCATGTGAGAAAAACTAAACACTCCAGACTGGTTCACTGGCTATTTTGGTTTTATTTGTTTTTTGTTAATGTGTTCTGGATATTTTCCCTTTATTAACCTAAATATGTATCTGTTTAACTCTGATGGATATGGGCCCATTTAATTTATTCAGCTTAACTTTGTATAAATGAGAATATCTAAATATCTTGTTTCTTCTTGAAAAACTAATTTTTAACAGAAATTAAATATTATTATATAGTAATATTCTTGATGTAATTTTTTTTTTCATTTTAAGATTTGAGAAACGAATTTATATTCCTTTGCCTGAGGCCCATGCCCGAGCAGCAATGTTTAAACTGCACTTGGGGACCACTCAGAACAGTCTAACAGAAGCAGATGTCCGGGAACTTGGGAAGAAAACTGAAGGCTATTCAGGGGCAGACATAAGTATCATTGTACGTGATGCACTTATGCAGCCAGTTAGGAAAGTACAGTCAGCTACTCATTTTAAAAAGGTGAGGAACTTTTATCCATCTTTTCATATGTTTTTAAAATCAAGTTTTGAGACCATGATTGACTTTTCTTTGAAGAATTTTAGGAAGATTTCAGTTTTGTATAATAAATAAGTAGATTTACGTAAAAGATTGTGTTTCCATATTTTTATGTTTCCATATTTTCCATTGAAAATAAGTTCTCCCAAAGTGTTTTAAAACTTTGTATGCAGTGATTTTTGAAGTATTTAGTATTTTGATGTAAATATAGGAACTTAAATCTGTGATTATCTCTGATGTAACTAGAATATCCTCGAGCAGAATCTGGTACGTTTACACCTCATTAATAAAGTAAAAATAATAATAGCTAATACTGTTGAAATATTCACGTGCCCAGCACTGTGTTTGCTCCATCATCTTCCTATTTTATTTGGTCCTCACAGAAGCTCTACAAAAGGTACATATAGCCATCTGTTGATGGTTAGTCCTAGACTAACATGATTAAACTGGGACTTGGATGTTTTTAACACAGTTTGCCAAGGTACAGCTAGAGAGGATTGGAGGTGTGATTTTTCTCTAGGTAAGGTGTACTTCAGAAGCCTCAACCATTCTTCTCTCCTGCTCCTCCCGTGCACTGTTTGGTCTGCATGAATGACTTGAGTGTATATGGTTTGAGAGAGAATTTTGTGAAAAGACTATGGTCTTGGGATAGTCAATTTAAGTAACAGTAGACTAGGTAATTTGGGCCAGCTCTCTTGCTGAGGACAGCAGTCTCCAGTATGCTCATGAACGTAGATATGAAAATCCTGAAACACTGTTAGCAAACCTAATCCATCAGTATATGACAAACTAATATGTCATGACTCTGATACACATATATGTCTGTTATATACCACAGTAAAATAATTTTATTTAAAAAACGAGGAGCTTGAATTAAAACCTGAATTTGAAGCCTGACTCTACAATTTACTTGTTTTATCTCCTTGACCAAATTGCATTACCTTTTTAAGTCTCATTTTTTATCATCTCTTAAGTAAGGATGATAATACTACTTTGAAATGCTCTTATGAAAATGAAATGAAGGAATATTCATAAAACAGCTGTCATGGTACCTGAATAGCCCAGTAAATATTACTCATCTCTTCTTCAGCCATTTCATTACTGAGAGAGATATGGTTAGCTCAGAATCAAGTTTATGCCACAGCCATTGTGTTTTTTCTTAAATTCTCTTGGCCATTTAGAAGGAACTCAGTCCTTCCATACTCAGAACTTTCCATTCAGTTCTCTGTATAACTACTAGGGATGGCTTCTGTGACCCTAAAGCCAGGCCCTTGTTAGGAGGATAAAGGTGAAGCAGCCAAATTTCGTTTATATTTCTTTCTTTCTTTCTCTTTTTGTTTTTTGGCTGTGCTGCACAGCTTGCAGGATCTTAGTTCCCAGACCAGGGATTGAACCCGACAGTGAGAGTGGCGAGTCCTAACCACTGGACCGCTGGGGAATTCCCAGGCAAATCTCTTTTAACATCAGGCCTTTTGTATCACCAGCTATCGTAGATCTTTCTGTGGCTCCATCTTCTACTCCATTTTTCAATTAGCAAGAACAAGTTTGCCTGTGTATTTTAATTATTAAATGTTTAAGTACTAATCTGGGCCCAGAGGTAAGTCAGAGTACAATAGTTAAAAAACGCAAAAAATCCCTACCACTGAAATTGTTGTGAGCAAAGACAGACAATTAAATACACATAGTAAGGTGAAAATATTTATTTCTCTACCCCTGCCCCAATCCTGAGACAGTATTTAAGATTGATCATTGTAAAACAAGTATTAAGTATGAAAGCAGTCCCTGGTTTGATACAAGTGTGTTGCCTTCTAAATATTATATGTGACTCTGTGTCACAAAGGTTCTTTTTCTGGATGTTATTAAAACTTTTTCTTTTAAATCAGTTACGAATTGTAAGATAGCACTGAAATTACATTTAGCATTTAATTTTGTACTTATATTTGAAGAAGGAGTTTTTGTGGGGAAAGATTCAGTAATTTCACAATAATAAACCTTCCAAAGATCACAGAAATTTCTCAGCCATGGAAAACAGAGTAACTTAAAAGAATTTTTAAGTAGGTCTTTTTTTTTTTTTTTTATTGGAGTATAGTTGATTAACATTGCTGTGGTAGTTTCGTACAGCAAAGTGATTGTTATACGTGTATCTATTCTTTTTCGAATTCTTTTCCCATTTAGGTTATTACAGAGTATTGAGCAGAGTTCCCTGTGTTATACAGTAGGTCCTTGTTGGTTATCTATTTTAAATATAGGAGTGTGTTAAGTAAGTCTATTTTTGGTCTCTAGGATTATGACCACTTAATAATCATTAGGAAAAAAGAAAAAGAAAATTTTAGCTACAGGTAATTGTTTCTTTACTTTATTTTAACTTATTTTCTCCCTATGATCATCTAAGTAATTTATTGTAGGAAATTTCAAATATAGAAAATCATCCAAGAAAAAAATTAAAATCAAGCAAAATCTATCCCATCACCCAGAGCTAATTGCACTTTTTGTTGTATACCCTTCTGTTTATTTTCAGAAGTAAGCCTTTTAACAAAACATAAAATAATAGTACATTTTCAGATTTCCTGATGATGGTCTAAATCTTAATGTTTATTTAATTTGTTCTGTGGTTGTACTGTTTATTCCAGGTTCGCGGACCTTCACAAGCTGATCCTAACAACATAGTAGACGATCTGCTAACGCCTTGTTCTCCAGGTGATCCTGGTGCCATTGAGATGACGTGGATGGATGTCCCTGGGGATAAACTTTTGGAGCCAGTTGTTTGCATGGTTTGACATTTTGTTTGCTTTTAAGAAAAATTTTAAAACGTTATATTTTATGGGGAATTCCCTGGCAGTCCAGTGGTTAAGACTCCATGCTTCCAGTGAAGGGGGCACGGGTTCGAGTCCTGGTTGGGGAACTAAACCTCCTGCATGCTGCCCCGTGCAGCCAAAAAAAAAATTATATTTTGTAATTTGTCAGATAAAATTTTCAGTTTTGTAAAATTAGTTCAAAAAAGTTAATACTAACTACTTAAAAAGTTTTAAAGATTAGTTGAATGTAAAATTTAAAAAATAATTATCTTTAAAATGTTTTCTTGGGCTTCGAGGAAATTTTAAGTGAATAAGCTATTTTTAAAAACATACACGTTTCTGACATTATAGGTCTGATAGCTGGGATATTATCACCAAAATGGTGGGATTGGTTAAAATTTTTTTCCCTGAATCTCAGATTTTGTAAAATATCCAGAAACGCTAATGCGTGAATCATAGTGTTCATAATAGTATTTTTCTGTTTTACTTCTCAAAGCTTCATAGAAAGTTTAAATAATGCACTACTCTTTTAAAAAGTTCTGAAAACAAAATTTTTATTATAAAAAATTACATTTCTGTTTATATTAGAGGAATTAAAATATTCATAAAAATTACATTTCTGTAGTTTCTATTGGAAGAAATAAAATAATTCATAAGACTTTATTATTTTGTAAGCCATATTAATTTTAGGGAACTTACTGTGATTGAAAAGGTACATTTATTATGTTTATGTTTTCTTATTGATGAACAGTCATTTTTTAAAATCTTCTGCTTTAGTTATAGATTTTCAAATCTATATGTCAAAATTAACAGTAACTTTCAAAGGGGAAACTTTCACATGATATGTAGACCTAGATATATAGACAAATATGTACATATATGTATATAAGTTTATATGCATATATAGAGAGAAATACATCTGTAAACATAGATATATTTATGTATTAATCAACCACAATGCTTATCTGAGAAATTATTCAGAAATCCTTTTTTGTTGCAGTCCTTGGTTTATTTTTTAAAGTTTTGGTTCTTTGGACTGTTTTCCATACTGTTTTACAGGAGACATGGCCTAGAAGTTAATTTTTTAATGAATCCTTGATATTTGTATATTTTCTTACCATTTTGATTGTAATTTTAACTAACAGTTAAAATTTTTGATTAGTTGATTTTGATTAAATGGTATTATTCTGTTTCACATAAGTATAAGTGAATGACTGTATTCCTTTTGAGTTGCACTTGGACAACTGCTCTCTTGTTTAAGAATAAACAGATACGGCCAGAAAAGCGATCGGGGACTTAATTCTGGAGGCCTTGATCATCAGGCTAAGAGGACTGTACTACCTTAGGATGCTGAGGAGCCTTTGAAAGTTGTGATCGGGACAAGGCAAGCAACTGAAAGTTTATAAGCAAAGGAATAACTTGGTCAGAGATGTCCTTCAGGAAAACAAGAGAGTTTATCGTCAGTAGTTTATGGCACGATACAGATTTTCAGATTTAACCTTAGGCAAAAGTTAGGAATGTTGATAATGAAATGTTTTTTATTCCGTTAAATCTATTACTAATACTACCCCCCTTCTTTTTCCTGACAGTCGGATATGTTACGGTCACTATCTAGCACAAAGCCCACAGTCAATGAACACGACCTGTTGAAATTAAAGAAGTTTACAGAAGATTTTGGCCAAGAAGGCTAGACCAAAGAGAACAAGGAAGACGTTTACCATGTGTGTTCTCTCTTTCATAGGTATTTTTGCCTTTCTTGGATGGCAGTCAGATTATTTCCAGTAAAACTCTTTTACTGCAGGAAAATAGAGATCTCAATTCAGCCTTCTTTTAAGTTTTATATGTACTTTTGCTCCATTACCAATTAAATCCTCCTGTTAACATAAATTATAAAATAATGGGTTATAAGCAAATGAGTGACATAAATAGCAAAAACATAGAAATTACCAAGTAAAAAGAAGATTAAAATTGAGATACAGATATTTTAAATTGTTATAAATAGTGGTCTTTGCAAAGAGCATTCATTTTTTTTTTAACTAAAATGAAATGGGGCTTATTTCATATTTTAAAAAAAAACTTAAGCATCATTCTTATCAATGTAAAATTTATTTACTTTATTAAAAAAATTAAAAATGATTTACTCTCAGGGATGGGCAGTAAAACAGCAAAGAGCACTGATTGGGTTTGAAAGGTTTTGAATTGTGTTCTAGCCAAGGCTCTTACTGGTTTTTTGATAGGTTGGCTTTTTTCTCCATGTAGATTTAAATAATTTCTATAAAAGCAGCAAGCTTTTTTATATTTAACTAAATAATACCTTTTACTGTGCAATCTCAAGAGAAAGACTCTCTAAATTAGGCATTGTCTCTATCTTGAAGAAGAAAATTGTCTATTTCAGTGTCTTTTTGTAGCAAGATTGACCAAAACAGGTGGTTAATAAATGTGTACTTTTTAAATAATTCTGCCATGAAATACTGTAATGGGAACCTTTGCTAAAAGGAACAGCCTCCCTTTGGATTATGGGAAGTTTCTTGTGTGTGATGGGGGGGTGGTGTACATATATATAAATTTTTTTTAATATAGGTTAGCTAGAGTCTTGTCTTTTACCTTTTAAGTTCAGGGAACAGCTCGTCCTGGCCACATGTATGTTATCAGTGTAGTGTTTCATGAAGCTTTAGAAATGAGCTGATGTCTCCTTAAATAATAAAATACAAACATGATATTGTATTATTTTAATATCTTCAAATAAATAATCTGAGGGTGTGTGTTATATACTTGAGCACCAACACTAAGTTGTGCCTTGTACATTTGCATTGGCTCTACATGCAAAGGATTATTAAGTCAGCTAGAATGAGGTAGATTCCTTAATTTACTATAAAGTTCTGCCTTGAAAATGCTATAGAATAACTTGCATTTTAAAGTATATTTGCACATTTTACATATTGTGCTATATGGTTGCCTTTGGGTTTTCTGTACAGATTGTTTTTGTTGATATTAAATGGAAGTCGTAGGCCTGAAATATGCTGTTCTTACGTGAAGTAAATTGATATAACCTACTATTGGCTATATTCTGTGTGTGCCTCTTTATTTTGGGATCTTCTGTGTAGGAGAAAATATTATCTAAATTGACTAGATACAAAGAAATCATTAAAAATTATTAATTAAGGATGTATGCATGAAAATTCTATTTTTCAGTAACTTCTGTGTGAGGGTTGGGAATTACCTCGGCACACCAACACTGAGTTCTTTGCGATGTCTTATGAGACGTTTTACTTTATCCACCTCAGGATCATACAGTATTGCTATTAATCATATCATTAGGAGAATTAACATAACTATATTATTATAACTGTATAATAGCTGAAATCCAGATTTTTTGTGAATCCAAAATTTGTTTTGAGGAAGTATTTTACTTAACTTGGCCAAGTAGTGTGTAAGTCCAGTGTTGATGATAAGTGGATACTTTATCACTCAGTTCTTACATGTGCTCTGAGAACCGTGCCTCAGTATCCATGTCACTTCCAGCCATAGCTCCATTTGCCACATTTCTGGTTTTAAAACTGTTTCTAGAATCTAATAATTTTAGACTTATTTTAGAATGGTAGAGCATAAGTCATTTCCATGTGTTCTTTATGGGCAGATAAATACTCAAGAGGAAACAATGTTCAGGCTCTGTCTGGACCTTGGCCATTATGATTTTGGGTAGATGTTTTCTGAGCCACCAAGTAAACCCTACTTGAGCAACTCTATGAGCTAGCTATTCCCTGGATGTTTAAGAACATTTTTTGGTCTCAGTCTGAAAACTCTGTAGGGACCTTAATTATAAAAGTATTTCAGTAGAAAATTGGTTTTTGAGTTTACTGTCATCAACATGCAGAAAGACAGAATGAGTGTATTTGATTACTCATGTGAAGTATCATTTAGCCACTTGCAGCTGCACAGGTAGGAAATGGAGGCACACCTCCTCAGCACAGTGCTGGAAATGTTGCCCAGCTTTGTGAGCTCTCACGGGTACCGGGGGCTTTCCTGCTGCCTCCTTTCTTCTTTCCTCTGCTAGTCCGAATCCCGTGATTTCCATTAAGACCTAGCTCATGACCCATATAATCTCTTCCAGGAAGAATTCCTAAACTACCCCATCCAACCTCTGGATTTCTTTAGCACCGAGTTGTTGTGACTATCTTAAGATTTTTCTCCAAGTGTCAAGCACACTCTTAATTTTGTTTAGATTGTAAGCTCTTCAAACAGTTATGTTTTCCTTTGCATTAGCATAGTGTTAGACACTGTTTATTAGGTACTTAATAAAGGCTTGAAAAAATTAAGGGAGTTATATCCATATCTTATCTACTTCCTAGATTGTCTGTGAGACTTTTAATAAAATAGGTAATTTGAAGTTGCTTTGTTCCTGCTGGTCTAGTGAAGTTGTGGTACATTTTCGTCACTGGGAACTGAAATCAGAGGTGTGCCAGAGCTGGCTCATACTGGCTCACAAGAACCATTTTTACACATTGCTGCCCACCTGTTCAGTCACCTCATTGGTAGCTTGAAACCTGCCATGGTGGAAGTGATTTACGCCGCAGAAACCAGCAAGTTTCCGTTTACATGCTGCAACACAAAGCAAGGACTGTAGTTTAGAATTGAAAAATTAATATTTACCACATTTACAGGAATAAAGGGAAAAAGTTATCTTCATAGAGTCATAAAAAGCATTTAATAAAATCCAGCACCCGTTTGTGATTTTTTTTTTAACTCAAACTAGGAATTGAAGAGAGCTTCTGAATTTAATAAAGAGCATCCACTAAAGAAACAAAAAAATTCTAACAAACATCATACTTAATTGTGAATTATTGAAAACTTTAACTCCCCAGAGATCAGGAAGAAGACAAAGGTGCCTGCTGTCACCACTCCTTTTCGGTTTTGTGCAGGAGATTCTAGCCAGTGTTAAAAAGGAAGAAACAAAATTGTCATTCTCAGGTGACATGATTGTGTATGTAGAAAATCCAAATTAATAAACTTAGAAAGAATCTGAATTTAAGAAGATTACAGGATACAGGCTAATAAATAAAAATAACTGTATTTCTATATTCTAGCAACAATTAGAAATTGAAATTAAAACAGTACTGATTGCAGTAACATCAGAAAGCATCAAATACCTTCAAATAAATCTGAAACATGTGTAAGACCTCCCTCAGCATAGAAAATTATGAAACATTACCACAATAAACTAAAGAAGACCTGAATAAATGGAGTGATGGGACCCATTCATGACTTGGAAGACTCTTATGAAAAATATCATTTCTGGGACTTCCCTGGTGGTCCAGTGGATAAGACTCCGTGTTTCCACTGCCAGGGGCCTGGGTTCAGTCCCTGGTTGGGGAACTAAGGTCCTGCAGGCCATAAATAAATAAATAATTTTTAAAATATATATATCATTTCTAACCAAATTGATTCTAGATTTAATGCAATCCCAAACCCACATCTGGGTGATACAGATATATGTATGTATATATGTATGTCTCCGGAAACAAAAATAGGTGCTTAATAAACAGATTATTGATGATTGAAAAGAAATCTTTTATAGTGTGAATTCATTTTTTATAACAGTATATTTCTCCCAGCTGTATCTTTCTGTACATTCATCATAACCATTCATCCAGATATCTGTATATATACATAGAAAGATATCTGCAATTACTTTCACCTTACGTTCATTATGTTATTTGTGGGTAGTGAGATTTGGCTTGATTTTTTTCCTTTCTTCACCTCTTTCAGGTCCTTTAAGTTTATTTTCAGATTCCACTGAGACCTTCCCTGGTCATCCTATTTAAAATGGCAATTCGTCCTGACTCTCCTTACACCCCAGTCCCTGCTTTATTTTTCTCTGTAGCACTTATCATCATCCAACATACTATATAATTTACTACTTTTCTTATTTGTAATTTTTCCTCCTAACATGTATATTTCATGAAAGCTGGGATTTTCTTGTCTGTTTTATTGTCTCCTGTACCTTCAGTGTCTGGAACAGTATTGGTGCCTGATGGTTGCTCAATAAATATTTATTGAGTGAATAAGTCTTTGTATTTTTTCTAAGTCTGAATACTTTACAATGAGCATGTATAGTTTTTGCCTCTCTCCCTGTTACCCTGCAATTTTTATTTCTTTTAAAAGGAAGAAAATGAGGAATGAAGACAAATACACATCAAGAAATTAACAGTGGCTAAATCTGTGTGATGGAAATGTGGATACTTATTTTTTTCTTTGTCTTTATCTTTAAATACTTTAATTTCCAAAAATTAAAGTAAAAGTTTTTAAGTGAGAATTGCAGTCAACTTGACAGCTGATCGCAGGAATTTGTCTCCTCTGGAACTCTATGAAATAACAGAAAAGGCTTTAAGAAGAGAAAGAGAGAAGAAAAAAGGACAGCATTTTGCAGCCAATTCAGCCGACTCTGTTCTTTTCCCCGTGGGGGCCCGGTGTGCGGTAAGCTGCAAACAGCAGCCTCCTCGGTAGTGTGTGCAGCCTGTTGCCTGTACGGGTTACCCTAAGGTACCTTGAAGACAGCCCTTTCCAGTGGACATTCATGATTGGCATGCTGTCCCCAATCTAGGCTCCAGACAGGTATGCACGGGGCCTTTGGAAAGCCCCAGGGCACAGGGTCCAGGGGTAACATTGGCCAAGTCGTAATGTGCATCTGCACCAAGCTGCAGAACAAGGAGCATGTGATGGAGGCCCTCCGCAGGGCCAAGTTCAAGTTCCCTGGCCGCCAGAAGATCCGCATCTCCAAGAAGCGGGGATATACTAAGTTTAATGCGGATGAATTTGAAAACATGGTGGCCGAAAAGCAGCTCATGACCCCGGAAGACTGTGGGGTCAAACACAGCTCTAGTCGTGGCCCTGGACACGTGGCGGGCCCTGCGCGCCTGAGCGCCCTGGCGCCGTCCCCTCCTTACTCCTGCCCGCTGGTAAATCCTATTTCCCTGTCGAAAAGAAGAACAGAAAAGATATTCATCAAACAAATGTTCTTTGGAGGAATGTTCATCTAAATCACCTACCTGGTTTTGGGACTGGCCCTGGCTTCCTGCTATAGGAACCAAAGTGGGGAGATCCTAGTTTTCTTCATCAGGTGGCACATGTCATGTGGGCCCTTGACTAGCCTTGGTTTATCAGGTGCTGCCACCCAGGTCCTTCAATCTTGAGCACCACAAATATGGCAGGACGTGAAAAACAGGATCGCAGCAGCATCAATAGCCATCTAACTGGATGGTGAAACGGCTAATTACATTATTGTCTATGGTCTCATGGAATGAAGTGTCCAGTGAGGACAAGACATTGAGGAACTACTTTGCAGCTGCTGTACAACAAAATGAAGGCGTGAGAACTTCAAGGACTGCTAATTGGAAACCCAGGGATCCTCCATGACTGTGCTAAAAGAAACATTTGTTGTATTCACAGTACTAAAGTAATCAAAAGCAAAGCTCAGTATTTGATCCTGCAGGTTGCCAAATTATATCAGTGGAATTCACAGATTCACCAAGCTTTTTTATGTGAAGGTAAGGAAATTTAGTAGAGTAGGATCCATACTATCGAAATACGTATATTTGTGAGAGCTTGGAGGATTCTGAGTATCAGGCAGTATCTCGAGAACTATGTGTGGGAATGGATTATGTCGGTGATTAGCCAAGAAAAGAGTCTGATTTCAGATATGATTGAATCTATCAGTATGGGTTCAGTCAACACATTCTGAATTTAGAGTTTTGTTTTGAGCAGCCAAGAGTGATTTTAATTGTTTACTTTACTGGTTGAAGAAACTGAACTTGACAGTCGACGACTCTGAACTCCAGTTGAGGTGATGTGAAAGAAAGAACCCAGTATCTGGGAGGGGAAATGCTGGAGTGGATTTATCACATGAGAATCACTCACAAAGCCACAAGTTCCTGGAGAAGACCCAGAACCCAGCCCCTTAACCACGGCACTGATAGATGAAAAGAAGGCATTCCAGAGTGTTTTTGGGGTCCTTGATTTCATTGGAGCTGGAAACGATCTTTTGGTTGCAGAAGCCAAAGAGTGGCAATTAGCCAGCACAAGCCAGGTGGACTTGGTCACCACATTAGGCTGCAGGGCTGGCGTGATAATCAGGGTGGTCTTTCCTGCAGATATCTTGACCAGTGATTCAAGGGTGGCAGGGTCCTTAGGATCATCACTAAGGGCTGCTGTGTTGGTATAAGCAAAAAGCTGGTAAGCAGAGGTCTGCCCATCACGATGGAGCACCCCACTCAATTTCCAGACCACAATCCGGTCATAGACTCTACACCACTTGAAAGAAGTGGAGACTCTGTATTGTTGAGGAAGGATCCTACAGGAACATCTCAGGTGCACTGGGAGCTTCCCTTCAGCTTTCCCCAAAGGGTCTGACGCTGCTTAAGGCTACCGTGAAATAAAGAAAGGGAATACAGGATTATTTGGAGACTGGCTCTGAACTAATATTCTTTGTTTATTGTGGTCTTTTTTTTTTTTTGGATGTGCCATGCGGCATGTGGGATCTTAGTTCCCCGACCAGGGATCGAACCCGCACCCGCTGCATTGTAAGCACGGAGTCTTAACCACTGGACCGCCAGGGAAGTCCCTGAGCTAATATTCTTTACCAGAGAATCAGAAAGTCATTGTGGTCCACTATTCAAGAGAGCATTTATGGGAGGCAAGTGATAAGTGGGGTGGAGTTTTGACTGGAGTCTGCACCACAGCAGGCCCAGTGGAGCTCTGCACAAGTATCCTCAGCAGTGGTCAGAGCCAACCACAGCCGTTCCCTGGCCCAAGGAGTGAAGGTTAATGGGAAAAGAAGGGCCCCTGGAACTCCCCCCTCCTGAAAAAACAGTAAAGCAGTATTTACAAACCTAGGAGAAATCACACCAATTCGTGCCACTATTCAGAACATGGAAGATGCCGTGTGGTGTTATCTACCAGGGACCCATTTAACTCCTCAGGATGGACAGTGGAGAAAAGTGAGTTTTAGAGAGTATCAGGGCCTACATATTTATATGTTCTTCTGTTTGCCTAATATTTCATTAAGATACATCTGAGATCGTTGAGTATTGAAAGAGGTGTGTTAAAAAGGATATAGACAGGAATTCCCTGGTGATCCACTGGTTAGCACTCTGCACTTTCACTGCTGAGGGCCCGGGTTCAATCTGTGGTGGGGAGCTAAGATCCCACAAGCTGCACGGGGTGGCCAAAAAAATAACAATAAAACAAAATATTTTTTAAAAATAAAAGTTAAATCTTTTTTTTTTTTTTTGCGGTACGCGGGCCTCTCACTGTTGTGGCCTCTCCCGTTGCGGAGCACAGGCTCCGGACGCGCAGGCCCAGCGGCCATGGCTCACCGGCCCAGCCGCTCCGCGGCATGTGGGATCTTCCCGGACCGGGGCACGAACCCGTGTGCCCTGCATCGGCAGGCGGATTCTCAACCACTGCGCCACCAGGGAAGCACATAAATCATTTTTTTAACATCTTTATTGGAGTATAATTGCTTAACAATGGTGTATTACTTTCTGCTTTATAACAAAGTGAATCAGCTATACATATACATATATCCCCATATCTTAAATCCTTTTTTAAAAAAGGATGCAGACATTATATAAGCTTAATCTTAAAAAAATGGGTAGTAATGCAAGGTTTGAAAAATTGATGAAGAAATAGTGGTTTTAAAATATTAAAAGTTTCAAATGTAACCAATAAAAGAATTCTTAATGGTGATATTTACTATCAAAAATTGGGAGGGAGAAGAGAAGGGTTAATGTAAGTGAGCTAAGGGCTCATCTATCAAATAGGAAACAGAATCATGTCTAAGGTCAATAAATCAAGATAACCAAGACAAAAACAGTTGCAGGATAAAAAAATTATAAATTATTATCTAAACTATGCAAGATATATGCATGAAGAAAAAACTGAAAGTAGAAGTACAGCAGAAATCTAGTTTCACTGAGAACTTTGTGTGTATTTGAGTCTGAGCCTCCAATGTTCCTGCCCTCAAGAAACTTACAGTCCAGGGAATTCCCTGGCAGTCCAGTGGTTAGGACTCCCCGCTTCCACTTCAGGGGGCCTGGGTTCGATCCCCGGTCAGGGAACTAAGATCCCACATGCCACATGGCACAGCCAGAAAAGAAAAAAAAATGAAACTTACAGTCCAGTTAACAGGACTGGACTCTGTCACTGAATCCAGTGACAGAGCTATACATAGGGTGCCATGTGACTATGGAGGAGAGACATCTAAAGAAAACCAGAGGAAAAGTATTGGAGAGAACCTGATTTATCATCCTTGGAGGTAAATATTACATCAACTTTTTATTCTGAAACTAATAACTAATGGGAAAGAGTAAGCATTTACCCTCATTTTTAGAAGGCACAGTACAGTTAGTTTATACCTAGTCAATGAGGGAAAGCTGGCATTCTCCCCTCTCCTGCTCACTCACTCACTCTCTCTCTCTCAGTAAAACAAGCCAGCTAATGAATGTAGAGAGAATAACAGATTTTAAACTATCCTCTGGCAACCCCAATGACATAGTTGATCCAGGCAAGGATCATCGATGATGCTAAAACTATTGAATGAAAGAACATTTACATGAGATCTGTTTCCTGTAAGACAAATCATTCAAAATCACAGTGCCTTAAAACACCGTCTATTATTTCTCATGACTGCAGTTTAGCAGAGCTCCCTGGAGAGGGCTTGCCTCTGCTGCACGTGGCGTGTGGCGAGGGCGGCTCGACCAGGGCGGAGGAATCCAGATGGCTCCACTCACGTCTGGTGCCTCCAGCTGGGCTGGCTGGGCCTCTCCCCTTCATGTGGTCCCTCATCATTCAGAGTCTGCCCTGAGTTCCTTTACTTGGTGGCTTAATCCCAAGAGGGCAAAAAGAAGCTTCAAGGCCTCTTAAAGCCTAGGACCAGAAATAAAGAAATACCTCCTCTATCACATTATATTGGTCAAACCAAGTTACAAGGCCAATCCAGCTTCACGGGATGAGAAATAGATTCTACCTCTTGTCGGGGGGGCGGGGGTAGAGGAATTGCAAATAGGAATGGGAGGAGTTGGTGGTGGCAATCTACCAACATTTCCAAGTGTCCCTCCCAGAGTACTTGCTCATTGCAGAGGGGAACATGATCTTCACCGGGAGATATATGGTTGTCACCACCTTACCCAAGAAATCAAATTGAACGTGGGCAACCTGACTGCACTGCCTGGTGGGATGCAATACCAAATACACTTAGGAAGTGTTCCTACCAAAAACATGTAATCTGAATCCAATCAAACCATAGACCTAACTGCTGGTTACAGAAAATTCGGGGGAGAGGGAAATAAATAACAGCATGAGGAACCAATCAGTCCAAAGAGAATGTGGAACATCTGCTAGACAACTGGCCTGGTCTCTCCAAAAAGTCAATGTCATTAAACAAAAAATAAAATTAAAAGGTTGATGGACTTTCCTGGATTAAAAGAAACTGAAGACACATAACCCAATAACTTAATGCAATATGAGAACCTTGATTTGGATCCTGATTTGAGGAAAAAACAGCTGTAAAAAAAATTTGGATATAATATGAAATATGAATACAAACTAGATATCAGATAATACGGAATTGCTATTGTCTTGGGTGTGATAATGGTATTGTGGTTATTGTGGGTGTTTCTGGGGCCCTTATTTTCAGGTGATACGTCCTGAATTATGGACATACAGGGATGAGAGACAAGAGCCCCATGATGTCTGCAACTTACTTTGAAATTGCACATACACACATTCACAGCCCCACAAAAAGCAAAGGTGACTAAGTAAATAACTAGGACTGAAGGATTAAAGATCATTTCTGGAGGAGATGAAATTTCAGAGCCAACTTTAAAAACATGTAGTGGTAGAATCCATCACTGACTGATCTTGATATTTCCCAAGCACTTAACACAGACCCACGAATTATCTATGAACAAGGTCATGGAACCGTGCTTATTGTATACAAGTGATCACCATTCTGGCTGAAATGACAAAGCATTTGAATGTAGCTATTCTTGATATGGGAATAGTTGTATCTTGGAAAGTTGCCAAAACTCTTAAGACTTATATCCTATTTTCCCAAAGACTTCTATAAAATTGTCAGTGGATTCTTAAAAGAATTATTTATGGCCTAAGACATCATAGGTTGCAACATTAAAAGGCTTTCGTGTACTTAATTGCAACCTATGATGTCTTAGACCATAAATAATTCCTTTAAGAATCCACTGACAATTTTATAGAAGCCTTTAAACATTCCATATTAAAAAGTGATTACAAAGTATCAAAGGAACTCTAGGTTATGAAATAAAAACTTTAAAACTGAAAATGGAAGAAATTGGTAGCAGCCACATGAAAGTGGGAAGGGCAATGATAAAAATGGTTAACAACGGGTATATTGTGGGCACAGCCCTAGCCAATCAGTCTGCCTGTCTGCTCTCAACAGCCGTTCGTCTCCAAGGCGATATGTCTAGAATCTAAATAAAAGTACACACACACACACACACACACACACACACACACACACACACCCTTTTCCTCTAAGAGGCAGAACATTAGTTCTCAACAGATTCCTTCTGCTATAGGTTTGGCTACAAAGTAAAGAAAACACGTTGACAAATTTTCCTGTTACTTTAGGGGATGTTGAAATTATGGGAACTCGCTAACGGTGAGTCTAAATTTCCGTTCACAAACTCCAGTAGACTAAAATGTCGTATTTCTACATTATCATTAAATCAAACCTAAATCTGCTGTGCTGTCAGGAAAATCCCTGTTAGTCTTTATTAGACCTCTTCCTCCAAGGCCCTGTTAGTCTTTATTAGACCTCTTCCTCCAAGGCTTGTACTAAAGTCCAAAAGGCTTACACAGTGCTCAGAACAGGAGATAAATCTCCAGTCCAACAGTGTTGCTGACATTTTTATTATTCAAGTCCATAGACGTCCTTTTGCTATCCCCTTCCGCACCAGTGACGCAGGAGAGAATCTTCGCTGAAGCTGAAAATCTTAGGGCCACACCCTGTTTGAAGTTTGGCCACTGGGGGGAGCCTTTCACTCCAGCCCTCAGACGTGAGGTGAAAAATCTGTCCCCGTTCCTGCTGGTAACCTGCAAAATCTCCTTTTTCTCCCGTTGCTCTCAAAGGTATTTAGCTTAATCTCTTTAGTGACATGAGAGATTAGGATTTATTGGTAGGGGGAGCCAGAAGAAAGGAAAATATTGTACAGGAGATTATGTTTTTGCCTGTTTACAAAATACAAAGAAAGCCCGCTATCTTCGAACAACAAGGGAAGAGAAAATAGAAAAAATTATCTTAATAACCCTGCCACGTATTGTGAGGTCATCCCAAGAAGGCGTCTTGAGGAAGGAAAGTCTAGAGCTAAGAACAACTCTCTCTGAGTTGTAGAATTACTAATGAAACATTTTTTCTTTGTTTTCTTATTTTCTAAGTTTTATGAAGTGAGCATTTTTTTATTGTGGTAAAATATACATAACATAAAATTTACCATTTTTTAATATTTTTCGGGGTACAGTTCAGTGGCATTAAGTACATTCACAATGTTGCAGAACCATCAACACTATTTCCAGAACTTTCCACCCAAACAGACTCTCTGCCCATTAAATAATAACTCCCCATTCTCTCCTCCCTCCAGCCCCTAATAACCACTATTCTATTTTCTTTCTCTGTGAATTTGCCTATTCTAAGTATCTCATATAAATGGAATCTACAACATTTTCCCTTTAGTATCTAGCTTATTAATGCAGCATGTATTAAAACAAAACCTTCAAATAGCTTTGGTAAACATCATCCCTTATGAGTTGCATTGTTGGTAACTCAACCTGTAATACATTAGATAAGTTAACAAGAAAGAAGAAAGCTCATTTCTCACGATAAAAATGCTACATAGTGTGATTATAGGCATGTAATATGAGTCACTGCTATTTCACTCAATTTTGTTATGAAAGCAAAATACTAGAAAGCTGCCAGTGTAATAGTGTTTCAGTTATCTGTTACTTCTGTTACCAGTTATAACTCCACAACTCAGTGGTTCAAAACAACTGGCAACCATTTATTTTGCTCATGAATCTGTCATACGGATAGGGCTCCATGCATTGTCACTGGGGGACGGAGGATGCACTTTGAAAATGGCTTATTCACATGGCTGTCAAGTTGGCGTCAGCTACTGGCTGGGAGTCAACTGGACTGTGGGCCGGAGGCCTCAGTTCTTGTTTACATGGACCTATCCACAGACTGCTTGAGCTTACTCAAGGACAATGGATCAAATGCAAGGGCTACTGTCCCAAGAAAACCAGGGAGAAGCTACACGGCCTTTTCAAAGCTATAATTACAAGGCCCGCAGTGTCACCTCTGCCACAGTCCATTGGTCAAGGCGGTCGCAAAGGTCCACTCAGGTTCAAGGGAAGGGGACATAGACCCCACCACTCAGTGGAATGAGCATCAAGGTCACATTATAAAAGAACATACGGATTGGAGACATCATGGCAACCATCTTTGGAAAATATAGTTTGTTGCAAAAATAATTCTCTATATTAACCACGTTTATGCATACTTTCTTTTTTTAAATAATTTTTATAGATTTATTTATTTTTGGCTGCACTGGGTCTTCGTTGCTGCTCACAGGCTTTCTCCAGTTGTGGCGAGCGGGGGCTACTCTTCATTGCGGTGCACGTGCTTCTCATTGTTGTGGAGCGTGGACTCTAGGCACACGGGCTTCAGTAGCTGTGGCTCACGTGCTCTAGAGCCCAGGCTCAGTAGTCGTGGCGCATGGGCTTTGTTGCTCCGCGGCATGTGGGGTCTTCCTTGACCAGGGCTCTAACCCGTGTCCCCTGCATTGGCAGGCAGATTCTCAACCCAGGGAAGTCCCTATGCATACTTTCTAGGAACAGCCTATACAGTTGTGTCATTCTTTTTCTCTGTGTTTGTTCAGATAATATTGATTTAATGTATTTTTAAGTCTGTTGACTTTAATAGTAAATCGTTAAAGGTTATATTTTGCATGTCTTTGTTTTGGTTTGTTTTCATTTCATTTTTCTAACTGGTTTGCAACGGAAAGGAACCTGCACATTCAACACAATTTGAGAAGCACTGGTCTCAACTAAGAGTGAAAAGGGCAGTACTGCCTGATGGTTGCCAATCAGTCCTGCATAACATGGGGAATTCTCAAGACTCAGAAACAGCACTTGCTGTGGAAGGCAGCAGAGAACATAGTCATCATCTGTAAAGAGTGGTAGTGTTATTTTCCCTCTGCCTTTTTAAATAGCCTCTCATTAGGATAGTTTGTAGTATAGTTGTTTGCCTCTATAATTAGACCTTATTTAGCCCCATATCTGCTTCCTTTGATGGGATCTGTTAATCCTTCACCATAAGCAACGATAAAATTTATATACTTCTTCCTTCCCAACTCACCTGATTTGAGTCAATAATATATTTCTTAATGTTTACCTTTATAGTGGTAAATACTCATACTTCTATTACTTGATTTGTCAATTTTAACCAGTATATTTGGACATCAGGTATAAATGAGGCAATTAGTAAAGTCACCCTACCTTCCACATGTTTCTTCCTTCCCCTCCCAAAACATGTTTCTTTTATTATTTCTACGTTGTTAAGGTGTATAACATTTATATACCATCTTTACCCTAGACCCTACATTTGTTTTAGTCTTTGTTCTACAGTTAAACATATTCATTTGCCAAATTCTCAAAAGACAGTTCTTTTACTATACTTTTCTCAGTCATCTTTTGACCAGTTGAAGTTCCTGCTATAAGCTGAATGTTTGTGTCTCCCAAACTCACGTGTTAAATCCTAAGGCCCAACATGATGGTATTTGAAGGTGGGGTCTTTGAGAGGTGATTTTGGCCTCATGAACGGGATAAGGGCCCTCACTGAAGACACCCTAGAGAGCTCCCTTCCCCCTTCCTCCAGGTGAGGACACGGTGAAAAGACACATCTGTGAACCAGGAAGTGAGCTCTTATCAAACACTCAATCTGCCAGTGCCTTGATCTTGGACTTGCCAGCCTCTAGAAATGTGAGAAATAGATTTCTGTTGTTTATAAGCCACCCAGTCTATGGTATTCTGTTATAGCTGCCCAAACAGACTAAGATAATAGCCTTAATACTTTTCTCAAGAAGAACTCATGGGAAAAATATTTCCTTAATTATTACATGTTCAACAGGTGAAATACAGATTAGCTGGGTAGAAAACTTTTGCTCAACATTCCTTCCTTGAGGATCTTATAGATGTATCATTGCTCTCTCATGTTCAGTGTCACTGTGGAGAAATCTGAAACTAGCCTGATTTCCTTTTTAAACAAATGACCTGATTTTTTTTTTTTTCCTGATTGACCAAAGTCTTCATTCTTTTAAATCCAATGTTTTTTTTTCTATAGTTCTACATTTAAGTTCATGATCCCTTCTGTATTAGGGCTCTCCAGAGAAACAGAACAGATAGAAGATATGTATATACATGTATATAAAATATAAGAAGTTGGCTCCCGTGATTATGGAGGCTGGCAAATCCCAAGATCTGCAGGGTGAGTTGGCAAGCTGGAGACCTAAGAAGAGCCAGTGTTTCAACTCAAGTCCAAAGGCAAGAAAAATAGGCAATGTTCCAGTTCAAAGGTCATCTTCCTTGGGGGAAGATGATCTCTTCCTTGGGGGAGGGCCAGCCTTTTTGTTCTATCTAGTCCTTCAACGGATTGGATGAGACCCACCCCCATTGGGGAGGGCCATCTGCTTTACTCAGTTTACTGATTTAAATGTTTGTCTCATTAAATACACTCTCCCAGAAGTTCCCAGAATAACTTTTGACCGAATATCTGGGCACCTGGTGGTCCAATCAGGCCAACACATAAAATTAACCATCACACCACCTGAGTTAATTTTTGCAGAAGGTGTAAAGTTGAGGTTGAGTTTCCTTTCTTTGTCGATGGATGTCCAATTTTCCCAGCACCATTCCTTTTTTTTTTTTAAACATCTTTATTGGAGTATAATTGCTTTACAAAGGTGTGTTAGTTTCTGCTGTACAACAAAGTGAATCAGTTATACATATACCTATGTCCCCATATCCCCTGCCTCTTGCATCTCCCTCCCACCCTCCCTATCCCACCTCTCTAGGTGGTCACAAAGCACCAAGCTGATCTCCCTGCCAGCACTATTTCTTGAAAAGGCTACCTTTCCTCCATCAAACTGCTTTTGCACCTTTGTCAAAAACCAGTTGGGTGTATTAGTGTGGGTCTGTTTCTGGCTTCCATTGACCTATGTGTATATCCTTCTGCCAATACCACACTGTCTTTATTACTGTAGCTAAATAATAAGTCTTGAAATCAGGTAGACTGATTCTTCCCACTTTTTTTTTTTATGCTTTAGCTATTCTAGTTTCTTTGCCTTTTTATATAAATTTTAGAATAATCTTGTCTATAGCTACAAAAAAAATCTTACTGGGATTCTGATAGGAAGTACATTGAGACAGTATATCAGCTTGGGGAGAACTGACTTTTTCCAAATTTTTTTATGGTGATAAAATACACATAACGTGAAATTTACTACCAATCCTTTTTAAGTGAACAGTTTGGTGGTATGAAGTATATTCATATTGTTGTGCAACCATCACCATCTTCATTTCCAGAATTCTTTAATCTTGCACAACTGAAATTCTGTACCCGTAAAACCGTGACTCTCCATGACCTCCTCCCTCAGCCCCTGGAAACCACCATTCTACTGTCTCTCTTTTCTTTTTCTTTTTTAAAAAATTTTAATCTCCCCTTTCCCCCACATCCAGACTCTGGTAACCACCATTTTGCTCTCTGTTACTTTGAGTTTGGATTTTTTATTTTTTAGATTCCATGTATACGTGAGACCATGTAATATTTGTCTTTCTGCGTCGCAAAGTTTCTGTGAAATCTTTTCATATATCACTTAGTGTAATGTCCTCCAGGTTCATTCATGTTATCACAACTGACAGGATGTCCTTATTTTTTAAGACTGACTAATATTCCATTTTATACATTTACCACATTTTCTTTATCCATTCATTCACTGATGGACATTTAGGTGGTTCTAAAACCTGTTGGTGAAGTCCCAACACGGACTACAGTTCTAAAGTTCGGGTGAGAGGTGATGGGGCTGCAGAGGTTGACAGAATTAAGGTGAAAGGCTGGATAAGAATTGGAATGTTGGGGCAGACTCTATGTAAAGTGGTTGTGTCTCCTTTACGTGAATGTACTATGGGGATGGATTTTGTGTCTGATTGGGGAAAGCTTCCCCTACCTCGTACTGTAAATCAGAAGGCAGGTAAATCTGCCCTTCAATATTGATTGACCAGGCTAAATGGGAACCAATAACATTGCCTGAGCCCACACAGGCTGTTAATTTTAAACAGTATGGGAAGGAATTCCCTGGCGGTCCAGTGTTTAGGACTCCGTGCTTCTACTGCCGGTGGCCCAGGTTCGATCCCTGGTCTGGGAACTAAGATTCTACAAGCCGCGTGGGGCACCCCCCTCAAAAAAAAAAAAAGAAAACCGGTATGGGATACCTGGTTGAAAAAACATGTTATAAGACCGGTGTCTAGTTGGCTTATTTGAATTTTGGAGGTGCATATATTCCTCATCTGGGAATATTGCTAGATCTTACCCATAAAACCATTTGAAAGAAATCCTGGAATCTTTACTCAGACTGGGGCTTAGGGCACGACCTGTCAATGGCTGCTGAGATTTTAGACCAGAGAATTGCCATTGAAGGGGCAATTACTAGCTTGCTATTGGACATTAACGGAAACCGCCCCAATGACTGAAGTACATAAAATAATCTTGAAACCTGAAATACACAAGTTGTCTTGGGTGATGTTAAAGAAGCACTCTAATGAGGAAGGCAGTGCCCAGAAGGGTTCCATTAGAAAATGGAACCGGTTTTGCAGGCACACGGACCAGGGGAATGCAAAGAGGTGCACATGTGCTCACAGCAGGTAGACTCTTTTGCCCTAGGACCGACTTTGGAACCACTTGAGGAATTGCTGAACCTGTAGTTACCTGGGCAGTGCCGTCTGAGTGGCTCTCTATTGACCAAAAAGGAGCTGTTTGGTTTATGGATGGCAGTTTCGAGGTGAGTAGACAGCATTGTGTTGGAAAGGCTACAACTCTGATTGGAAAAGATGAAAACATCAGCTTGGTGGGCTGAGTTACCTGCTGTGAGTCCCTAGATTTGGATTTTGAAACCAACTCATAGGCAGCGGCTAACGTCCTGTCCATGTGGCTGGGTAGAAGGGCAACAGAAAACTGGCCCATTAAAGAGATGCCTGTAGGGGGCACGGCCCTGGGGAAATCACTGTGGGAGTTTAAGGGGTACATTAAAGTAGAGCATGTCACTGTTCATTAGAAGAACCTCCTTCTAGGATCAGAAGGTGATTGGAACCAGCAAGTGGATATCCTGGTGTGCCCACTTGAGGTGAGTACCTGAAATGAGTGGGTATGGGGGGCTGCAGCTCAGAGATGGGATGAATCTAGACATTGCCCTCGTGTACCGTCTGGGGCACAAAATGCCAAGAAGAACTTTTTTTTTTAAATCTGCCAACAAGAATGGCAGGGGCTGCGGATGGCTAAGGGGCAGATTCCGCAGTGGGGAAGGCTCAACACAGAGCTGGTGTTTGGACTGATGCTGGTAGCCCTGGAAGGCTACAAATGGGTCTTGACAGGGAGAGACATACTCTGGACTGGGCTTTGCATGCCCAGAGGGTAGACTCAAATGCTCAAAATACTATAAAAGGACTGGACCAGAAGATATTGCATGAATTTGGACTTCCAAGTTACATTTCTTCAGATCAAAGAACACACTTTGTACTAAACCCATAGTGTCCAATAACATAAAATAAATTTAAAAAATTTTAAATGGAAAAAAAAGTAAAAATAAGCCTATAATGTCCAACGATGGACAAGGAGCTATCACATCAGATGGATGTACCATGCTGTGTACCATCCTCAGAGTAAAGGTCTAATAGAGAATTGGAACAGGCAATTGAAACGTTTGTGGTCTCAAATGGGGGCGGAGGGGCAGATTTACATGCCTTCATGAGTGTGTGCTGACACTTACCATGAGGAAAACCAAGAAAGCGTCCCCAGTAGGTAGATTTCTCCACTTTTCTGGGGGTTCCAGAGACGAAGGGGTGGGAGAGGTCTTTCCATGGAAAAAAGATGGTGGTACGACTACACTTTTCTCTTTTTTCTCCACATCGCCTCAACTTTCTTATTTTTGTGCCTGATGCAGTGGTCCCAAGGACCAGGGCTCCAACTGTGGATGATGGAATCAGGGATGGTCCCCAAGCAAGAAATTGTAACTATACTTTTAAACCTTTACACCAGAATCCCTAAGAGGCTGATGAGTGAATTATGCCTTCACCCAACCTGACACAGCTGGGATCGATCATGAATGCAGTTGCATTGCCTAGTGGTTGGCAAAGCCCACTAGCTGTGTGTCTGTGTCACCCTGCCCTATATGATGAGTAGGAGTGGACTGAGAGGAGGATTTTGCTAGACTAGTATTCGTGCCAGCAATCCAGAACAGCAGGGTGCTAGGCTGAACATAATATCCTTTCCAATGGGGAAAAGTTTGAGTAAAAGTAAATCACAAATAGAAGGAGAAATGGTAGCCAAGGGGAAAGGAATGAATAAACAGATTATGTGACAAGGAAAATCCAATGCTACATAAATGCCTTGAAGGAGGCTCAGAGCAAGAGATGATATAGTCTCCCGAAGAGAGCTCAATTAGAAGACGTCTGGATGGGTGAAGATCACTCCTGTTTTGGGAAACGCATAGAGTCGAATGGAAACCTGCAAACCTGAGTGGCATTGCTTTGGGAGACATTTTGGTTGAATGATATGCTAAGCTTGACCAGTTGTTGATGAATGAGTGAAACTCTAGCAAATGTGCTACCTTTTGACTCTTATTTTTCAGGTTCTGTCTACTACTCACACCTCGATATGATGTAACACTGGCATCGTCTTAGCAGCAAGATTGCAATACTGATACTGATGATCATCAAATCTGTTGGGAAATTGAATTAAGAACCTCCTACTCCACACTGCCTCCTTCAAATGTTAGGCATATATTTGTTTTGTTGTAGAGGAGCTTTGGATGGATGGCCTTGCCCCAGGGGAAGGTCTGGCCTTTGCCGTTGGCTTCTTGGAGGGATTCTATCTCAGACCTGATAGAAGTGTCCTTGTTTAGATGAGGGCTGGCCAAACTGGATTTTAGGGTGGTCATGCCAGAAAGACCAGTCATGTGATTTAGGTGGACGTCCCCTGTCATGCATTATCAGCTGACCTGGACTCTGCCTTTAGCCACATGGACAGTCAATCAATCGTGCCTAATAATGAAGCCCCAGTGTAAACTCTGAATGCCAGAGGAGCTGCCCTGGTGAGCTGCCCTGGTTGGCAACACTCCATGGATACTGCCACACCCCAGTGCTGGGAGGGTCACATCTGGAGCTCTCCAGACTTTGCCCTGTGCACTTCTTCCCTTGGCTGACACTCGTAAACCATAACCATGAGTAAAACAGCTCTCAGGGAGCTCTGAGTCCTTCTAGCAAATTATCAAACCTGAGGGTGGCTTGGGAGCCCCTCCTCCAAACTTGCAATTGATGTCAGAAGTCTTGGGGACTGTGCCCTCAAATCTTGCAATCTGGCTAATTCTGGGCAATAAGTTAAGAAAGAAGGAAAACTCAGATCAATTCCTTTGCTCCCGAGCTCCTTAGTGTTTCTAAAAGTAACTTCAAAAAGGAAAAGCAAGCAAGCAAACAAAAGTACGTGCCTTGTGCAAACCAAAACCATAATGAAATGTCACTTTACACCCTGTAGGGAGGCTATAATTAAAAAGACAAATGATAGCAAGTGTTGGTAGGGATGTGGAGAAACTGGAACCCTTATATACGGTTGGTGGGGACCGTAAAATTGTGCAGCTTCTTTGTTAACGTCTGGCAGTTCCGGTTAAACAGTTACCAGAAGACCCAGCAATTCCACTCCTAGGTATATACCCGAGAAATGAAAAACTTATACATGAATGTTTATGCTCACAACAGCATTATTCATAGGAGCTAAAAAGTGGAAACAACCTAAAGGTCCACCAATTGATGAATGGATAAATGAAATGTGGTGTGTCCACAGAATGGAATATAATTTGGTCATAAACAGCATGAAGTACTGATACATTGTACCACATGATGAACCTTGAAAACATTATGCTAAGTGCAAGAAACCAGACACAAAAGGCTACACATTCTATAATTCCATTTATATGAAATCTGCAGGACAGGCAAATCTACAGAGACAGAAAGATTAGTGAGTGATTACCTAGGGCCAGGCCAGGATGGGGAGGAACTGGGGAGTGACTGTGAACGGGTAAGGATTTGTGTGCGCGTTTGGGGGGTGTAACTAAATGTTCCAAAATTGACAGTGGTGACAGCTGCACAACCCTGACTATACCAAAACCCATTACCTATGCACTTTAACCGGGCGAATTGTCTGGTGTGCAAATTAGATCTCAAAAAGCTTTTCATCTTTTTTAAACCCTGCCTTGGTAAAGAAGATGAACTCTGATCTCAACGAAACTGAATGATCTGGACGATTTTAAAAACTCCATGTTAAGGCTTTCCCGGTCCTCTGCAAAGCGAAAGTGGGCTGTGACCATTTTCTAAGTACGCCAAGAAAATACGAAATGGAGCCCGGGATTTCAGAGCTCGATCCCCGGCCTTCCATACACTAACGAGGTGCCGAGATCCCAGAACCGGGGCTTAGAAAGCTCCGACCCGCCTCCTCCGGCCTCGGGCGGACGGCACCCGGAGCCACGGCGCGGAGCGGCCCGGCCCCCGGGAGCGCGGCTCGGGAAGGCCCGGCGCCCGCTCTCCGCGGTCCTAAGCAGCACCCTCGCCACCAGCCGTGAGCGTCACCCAGAGGCGCGCCGGGGGGCGCCGCCCGGGCCCCGTCCGCTGCGCGCTCGAGGCAGCCCATCTCGCCGGCGGAGGGTGCGGGACCCCGTCCCGACGCTGGGAGCTCGGGGACCCCAGAGGACCCTCCGCTCAATCGGGCGGCGACCGCGGCCCTCTCGCCCCTGGAAGCGCCGCCCCCCGCGGTCGCGCCCTTCGCAGGCTCCGCCTCTTCCCCTCCGGCCGCCGCCCCGCCCCGCGCCGCGAACCCAAACACCGGGCTCCCACTGCGCGCGGCCGCGCGTGATCGCCGGCGCAGCCGAGCCCTGCGCGCCTGTGCCTGCGCCGCCCGCCCCAGGCCCCGGCCTCGGCCGAGCGATGTTGCTGCTGGCGGCCGCCTTCCTCGTGGCGTTCGTGCTGCTGCTCTACATGGTGTCTCCGCTCATCAGCCCCAAGCCCCTCGCCCTGCCCGGGGCGCATGTGGTGGTGAGTGGCCTCCCGTTGCTGCGCCGCCGCCTCCCGGCCCGCCGGTCCGCGACTCAGGCCGGGCCGCCGGCGTCCCCTTCTCCAAATGGAGGGTCACTTGCCGCCCTCCGCCCCGGCACTGTCTGTTCGGAGGGCCTCGGGGACCCGCCCTCCGCTGCCTCTGGCTCCTCCCGGCGCCGGAGAGCGGGGCGGCGCGGGCAGCGCCAGCGAGCTGGGTCCCCGCACTGCAGGGGCTCGGGAGGCGCTCGTTAATCCCCGGGGCATCCCTGGGATCCGGATATTTTTGTCCTCGGGTTTCCCGATGAGTCAACTGAAGAACAGAGAGGCTGAGAAACTTTGCCAAGGACACCGCGGTCGGTGGCGACGCCGGGCGAGGCGCGCGGTCCCGGCAGGGTCGCAAGGAGGCGGGCAGCGGGGAACCGGCTCCCAGCCTCCAGGACGTGCCGAGGCAGCTGGGAACTGGAAGGTGGCCTGTGCGAGTGACAGTTGCCAGAGGAATCCAGGAAATGACTCACCTGGGGTGGGGGTGGGGGGTTGCTCTAAACCCGGTGGGCTGGCAGTCCTGGCTGGCGGTGTTGGGTCGCTTCTGTCCAGCCTACACTGCCTGCCTCTTGTGAGCTCAGCCTGGGGTCGGCTGACTGCTGTCCCAGCGCAGTCCTCTGCCGTCGTTTTGGAGTCAGAGGGATGAGCCGAACGACCTGGCTCGTTAGTGCTTTAGGAATGAAGGGGATGTGGAGGGATTTGGTTTGTTTCTTACCAGAGGCTCATGTCTTCAAGGATCCCTTTTCTGCAGGTGGGGCACCTTTCTTAAACAGCGGGAATGCCTTCTTACCTGCGCCCAGCACGTCACATTTTGCTGTGGCTTTCTGGTCCGTTTTCTTACTTGGTTTTCTCACAACCCCGGGGACGTCGAGGCGGGAGGTTATGAATAAGCAAAATTCGCTCCTGAGCTGGCAGTGCAAATCCTCCTGGTGCCAGAGGTGACACAGGGGTGTCCCCGCCAAAATCCGAGCCTCTTCACTGAACTGGGATGGGATGGAACGGTCACTGCTTTTAGTGTGCTTTAAATCGGGACAGAGTTTGTGAATGGGAACGTATATTTTCTTTAATTCCTCTCGTAAAACTGTTAGTGTTTTTCCAACTCCTGCTATTTCGGATGTGGAAGATAGAGGAGGAGGTGAGTGTAAATTCATTAGAGAGGGAGAGAGGAGCAAAATTTTACAATCATGCTAAAGTCTGAAAGTGTCACGTCTGCAAGAAGACTTCTGCCTCGAAAGCGTGGCTTTAAAAGTTGGATTTTTCAGAAGTGGTGTTTGCAGAGCATAACTTGTAAAAATGTAAAGTCAAAGCAGTAATGAAAAGTTTCATTCAGTGTTTATAAGGGACTGGGAGCTGATGTTGACTCTGGTCCTACCAGCCCCATCATGCTTCTGCAAGCCACAGATAAGATAATAAACACATCTCCTGGGGTAGATCCCGAAGAATTTCTTATTTTCACCATCCCGTTTTAATATGCCACTATAAATAATGTGAGGATGACATGAATAATTCACATGATGTCACCATCTGTCTTCTTTTTTAATGTCATAAGAAGAGTGAAAGTGTAATTTTTTTTCTTGAGATTTGTTACGACTAGACCCAGTCGTGTTAGAAGAGGGGCCAGTGTTTAGAATGTCTTGCTGATGGGGAAGCATGAGCAGGCTTAGGTCATAACTTGTTTTGTTTTTAGAGCAATTCTGATAAACTAGTGTTATCTCCCTAATTACAGTGGTAAACCTATTCAGCAAGTCTTACACAGTATATACTTATTTAAATCAGCTGTTTTTTTTTTTTTTTTAAAAGCTGTTTAATTGACTTGGTGAGAACTAGAAAATCAAGTCCTCCCTTTTGGAGAGATAGGTGGGAGCAGCTGTCCTTGCAGCGAAGCACCCCTTCTCTTGCCCTCGGTAAGAGGTATATGGTGCGAATAAAGAGATAGTAACGTTTAAGACAGTATTTGCAATGAACAGTAAGAGGGAGCGACAAAGAAAGGAATTAAACTGTTATCTTTAGGGTCTCACATCTCAATTTACCAGTGGCCGGGCAACTCAATACATATTTACCATTTTTCTCAGCCATTAGGAAAATCTCTTATGTTTTCGTATACCGTTCAAGAGTAACATAGTCTAGATGGACTTATGTATATTCTTAGATACCGTCTATGAATTAGCTGGCTTGGCCTAGAAGGTCAGTTTCCTGTGAACCCTGACCCAAAAGTTGAAGTCTTATTCTTGTTTTTATGGATAAATCTTATAAGGTTAACCCTGTCCTTTGCTGTGCAGTAATTTTACGTAACTCGCTTACCTATTACAGTCTAGAAAAAAAGCCAGCAATAATCAGAATAGCTAGCATCTACATGGCACTTTAGAGCATATAAATTTTCTCAATAACCTCATCACTTCAGCTTCTATCAATTCATTGAATAACAAATAGGGAAATTTTACTTACAAGTTTTTTTTTTGGCATTGTATTTTTTTCAGGGAAATGTCATTGTACACCATTTTGCAAATTAATGTAGTCAAGTATTTATTTAGCAACTGCTTATGCAAAGTGCTGTGCTAGGAATGAGGGAGATAACTTGGACTTGGTGCTTGTTGTCGGGGAACTTAGAGTCTGGCAAGGGAGATAAGGCAGGTACAGAAGTAACTGCACGAGGTAGAAAGTGACAGGCAAAGGACAGGACAGGGGGACAGAATCCGGAAAAAATTCTTGGAGGAGGAGACATTGGAACTGGCCTCTGCAAGTTAGGTAGGATTTGGAAATGCAGCTGTGTGGGACAGGTTGAGTGGAGGGACCTCTAGGCAGCAGGAACAACATCATGAAACAGCCAAGGACATTTTTAGGGATCTTGCTAATTGCTATGGAATTGGAATATCTGGTGAAAATTAATAAGCCAAAACTACCCATGAAAAATTTCAATAGCAAAGAGGTCCTCAGAGGCAACTGTTAGCTGGGGCAGCAGGTATATTTTTACAGTAACCAGTAGATAATTGGTTAATTTTCCCAAAGAAATCCCTTCATTAGTGAGAAGTTGAGGCTCAAGAAAAAGTAGGGGCGTCCCATGGACATAGGTACATTGTGTAGGGGGGTGTCATGATGATTTTAAAATCATGAGATCGATTGGTCAGAGATGTTCTTTACAGCATGATTTATATCTAACAGTAAAATATTCGAAATAATCTAAATATCTAACAATAGGGAAATAGTTAAATATGTTTTGATACGGCTGTTTAATGGAATATTGTAAAGCCTTTTAGTTTTTTTTTTTTTTTTTTTGTGGTATGCGGGCCTCCCTCTGTTGTGGCCTCTCCCGTTGCGGAGCACAGGCTCCGGACGCGCAGGCCCAGCGGCCATGGCTCATGGGCCCAGCCGCTCCGCGGCATGTGGGGTCCTCCCAGACCCGGTTCCCCTGCATCGGCAGGCGGACGCGCAACCACTGCGCCACCAGGGAAGCCCCAGCCTTTTAGTTTTTTAACCTCAGACATTACAATATAATGTTTTTTAGAGTAGGATGCAAAAGCGTGTAAGGACAGATGCCTCTCTGACACTTGTTCTCCCCCCTCACCTGACAACTCCAGGCCCCCCACTCCCCTGGCCCATATTATATGATGTGTATAGGGAAAATGACTAGAAAGGTAATGTTACATTCATATTATTGAATAAAATATATATTGAGTCCTTCCTATATGCCAGGCACTGTACTAAAGCGCTAGGAATACAGTGGGGAGCCAGAATAGAGTTGGTATTTTTATGGAGTTTATGGGGTGGTAATGGAAGAGATGGTTGTGAATCAAATAATCACACAAGTAAATGCATGGCTGTTTGATTATGGAGTGATGTAAAGCAAAGAAAAAAAAAAGGATGGGGCTTCCCTGGTGGCGCAGTGGTTGAGAGTCCGCCTGCCAATGCAGGGGACGCGGGTTTGTGCCCCGGTCCAGGAGGATCCCATGTGCCACGGGGCGGCTGGGCCTGTGAGCCATGGCCGCTGAGCCTGCGCGTCCGGAGCCTGTGCTCCGCAACGGGAGAGGCCACAACAGTGAGAGGCCCGCGTACCGCAAAAAAAAAAAAAAAAAAAAAAAAAAAAGGATGCAATGCTGAAAAGTGGGTTGTGGTGCGATAGAGGGCAGTCCATGAAGGCTTTCCTGAGGTAGTGAGGTAGAGCTGAGATTTAATGGGTGAATCGATGCCAGTTAGATGAAAAGAGGGTAGGAGAGCATTCCTGGAAGGGAAAATAGAATGTGCAAAGGCCCTGTGGTTGGAGAGAGCATAGAACCAAAAGACAGCCAGTATGGCTGAGCTGTAGATGGTGAGGATTAGACTAGTGCAAGAAGAAAAGCTTTACTTTTCAGTATTTCCATGTGATCATGTATTACTTTATAATAAGCAGTCATTTAAAATATCGTAAGTATATGTAAGTGATTATTCTTTTCATCTCCTGTAGAGCTGGTCATGCATAGGAGATGTGTAGTAAAGAAATGGTTCATTTGGGTTTGGTCTCAAAGGCAGACTAGTGTTTTTTTCTTTTATTTTTACTTTTTAATTTATTTTATTGAAGTATAGTTGACTTACGATGTTAATTTCTGCTGTACAGCAAAATTTTTCTTATTTTTTTCCATTATGGTTTATCACAGAATATTGAATATAGTCCCTGTGCCATACAGTAGGACCATGTTGTTCATCAGTTCTGTATATAGTAGTTTGCACCTGCTAATCCCAAACTCCCACTCCATTCCTCCCCCACCCCCCTCCCCCTTGGCAACCACAGGTCTGTTCTCTGTGTTTGTGAGTCTGTTTCTGTTTCATAGATAGATTCATTTGTGTCATATTTTAGATTCCATGTATAGCGATCTCCTATGATATTTTGTCTTTCTCTGTCTGGCTTACTTCACTTAGTATGATAATCTCTGCGTCCATCCATGTTGCTGCAAATAGCATTCTTTCTTTCTTTTTTATGGCTGAGTAGTATTCCATTGTATATACATACCACATCTTTATCCATTCATGGATGTTTAGGTTGTTTCCATGTCTTGGCTATTGTAAATAGTGCTGCTGTGAACATAGGGGGTACATGTGTCTTTTCGAATTATCAGACTAATGTACTATTTATTAGCTAGATGTACAGGGCACTTCCCCCTCTCGTTCCCCCCCTCCCCCCGCCACAGTGAACTCAGAAAAATATCATAGGTGTACAATTGATAGCTCAGTACTCCATTCATTAGGTCTGGGATGAAGATGCTACAATAGCTGAAGATGTAGTTCCTGTAGGTTGGGCTTTAGAGCCCATCATAGTTATTTTATTTTATTTTATTTTTGCGGTACGCGGGCCTCTCACTTTTGTGGCCCCGCCCTTTGCGGAGCACAGGTTCCGGACGCGCAGGCTCAGCGGCCATGGCTCACGGGCCCAGCCGCTCCGCCGCATGTGGGATCCTCCCAGACCCGGGCACGAACCTGTGTCCCCTGCATCGGCAGGCGGACTCTCAACCACTGCGCCACCAGGGAAACCCAATCAGAGTTATTTTAAATAAACTTCTCACAGAAGGGAAATTTCAAGTGCTAAGATTTCTTAATTTCTGCTTTTAGGTTACAGGAGGCTCCAGTGGCATCGGAAAGTGCATTGCTATCGAGTGCTATAAACAAGGAGCTTTTATAACTCTGGTTGCACGAAATGAGGTAAGTTTTCTAGGTTCATTACTATTCACCCACTAATTCAACATTACATGAGTCACAGAGGCTATGTGACTGTCGCAGTGTTCACGCCTCTGGGGAAATCGCTCACGTCTGTGGTCGGAGGTGTGATTCCTGAGCCACTGGTTATTTCTTGTATTTGGGACAAAGACCTCTTGGCTGAAGTTAGGTTAGTTCCACAAATATTTTTTCAGCGCCAGCAACTCTTAGGCAACATCATGGACACTGCAGATCTAGGAGTGGCCAGAACCTAGTTAAGCGCACACCTGGCCACAGGAAGCCGGGGGGCCGCCACCTCCCCGGAGGTGCCGACAGCGGCCACCGTGGGGCTGGTTCCTGAATCCTGAAGGATGACGTGTAGGTGTTTCTCTGTAATTTGCTTATGACATGATCTCCACCTCTAGTGAAACCCAGACCCTGCAGGGCAATCTCACTCTTCCCCAGCGGTTTAGCAAAACATGTGTCTTTCTGTGCCGAGTCAACACAAGGTCTGTTTTTCTTTCTTTTTTTTTTTTTTTTTTAAGTGTCTGTTATTCTTGCCAGAGGCCAGAGCAGTGACACTGTATTCCCACGAGCAGTCATGGAGTCCCCTTGCTCTATGGGCGGGGGGAGGACCACGGCTGTCCTGCCCAATGCTGTCGTTCTGTGCTTGGCCTAATTGCTTGGGTCACAGTGGGTGCTCCAGACATCTTTGTTGGATGAAGAAATGAGGGAGAGATGATGGAGAGAGTGGGCGTTCCAGGGTGGCATCGTTGATTGGGGATTTTGGCTTCACCTGTGAACAAGGAGGGCGGTAGTGTGGTGGCTGCCAGGTAGGGGTGCACAGCTGAGCAGGAACCAGGGGGGATGGCAGGTCACGGAGGGCCCGGGGGAGATGTGTAAATAATGACACAGAATTAGGCTTGGGCGTCCATCATTTCTTTTAAAAATGAAGAAAGGCAGAATTAGCTACCTTTTATTTATCCTCTGACCCCTCCAACAACGCATCTGCTGTGGCATTGAAACCACCTTCCGTGACTGAAAACACGACTGTGATAAAATGGCATTTTGTGAGATTTAAACAATGCTGATATTTGACAAAAGGCAGCTGAAAAACGAGGCGGGGAGGCCAGCATCGCAGGTGCTCAGAAGCTCATTCTGTGGTCCTGGCATTGCTGGAGGTGAATGAGCCTTCTGGCCCTGAGGAAGTCTTGATTTTCTAATGTGATTTTCTATTCTGATTTTGCAAAGTCAGGTGGTGTACATCTTTATTAATAGAATAATATAATTTTATTAGAGGCACATTCTTGTTTAGAAAACCCACTTGTCTTTCAGAAGGATTCCCCCCTCCTTTTGTTCTTTTTTGCTGTCATGATGTATTTAAATTTCAGCTTTTATAGCAAATTAAGGCACTGTAAACCGATCTCTGTCTTCTTGAAAATGATTAAAACAAGCAGAATTGAGACCTTGGAAGAATTACACAATTACATGGGTTAGCTTTGCTTGTCCACAGAGTATCTTTGAAAGTATCCAGGCATAGGTTTACCTAGTCCGTCTAAAAACTGATTTTGACTATATTTCCTTTTTAGTAGAGGAGAAAAACATTGGACGGTCTCGTAGGAAAGCATTCTTGGCATGGAATCACGTGTACCCTTAAGTTTGGGAAGCACTGCATATCAGTACGGTTGTTCTTGTTTCATATCTAAGAAACGTCAAATTAAAACATTTATTAGAATTGATAGGGTGACCCTTAGCAATTAATACTGATAATAGGGATTTTGAGGTTCATTAATTTTTATTATTCTTTCTCTGCAATGAATTTAAAAACTTGCTTTCACTTAGCCATAGCTCAGCATACTTTACAGCTATGTGTCCACCATAGCTGCAATGTGTCTGCAATATGGGTGCTGTCCTGCGTGTTTTTTGGCATTTAATAAATCCTTGTACAACTAATTGCTTTTTCTCTCCTTTTAAACAGACAAGTGGACAAATAGACAATCAGTAGAACTAATTGTTCTCTGTTACTTTCAGGACAAACTGTTGCAGGCAAAGAAAGAAATCGAAAAACACTCTATTAATGATAAACAGGTAAAAATCACTGTCCTCATGACGCATTTTCTATACTAATCAACACAGGTTTGCAGAGGAAAAGAAGAGGTACTTCAACTGTGAATAGTTCATTGAAAGCACATAAGCTTTTCCGAATTAAAATACATATTAGGCTGTCTTTAAAAAGATGAAATTATTTGAGTTGTCTAGGATTTCATGTTATTACCAAAAACAATGTATAGACTCTAACACACATACACACACAAATGATCAAATAACAGAATGCTTTCCTAGAAAATTATTTCATTTCAATTATTTATTTAAATTAACTTAAGGGGAAGGAGGTATTAAAATTTTTTTTTGGTTGTGGAATTTTTTGATGAATAAAATGGTATGTATATATATACAATATGTATTTTAGTATAAAACATAATAATAAATTGATAGCCACACACTCATCACCAGCTTAAGAAATGGCATTTACCAGGGCTCCTGAAGGCTCCTCTGTTCCCCCTATCAGCCTCATCTTCCTGTCTCATTCCTAGAGGCAACCCCCAACTTGATTTTTGTGTTACTTCTTCCATTGCTTTTTAAAAATAATTTGACCATAAATGCATGTGATGCTAAGAAGAGTATTGTTTACTTCTGCTTCTTTTTGAACTTTATGGCATCATTCTTATTTTGATAGCTTTATTGAGATATAATTCACATACCATAAAATTCACTGATTTAAGGTGTACAGTTCAGTGGTTTTTAGCTTATCCACAAAGTTGCACAGTTATCACCAGAATCAATTGTAGAATACTTTCATCATCCCATAAAGAAAGTCCATATTCATTAACAGTCCCTCCTTGTTCTCTCCCAACCCCCTCCTAGCCCTAGGCAATCACTACCCTGCTTTCTCTCTCTAGGTTTATATGACATCATTCTTTGTGTACTCTCATGCAACTTTATTTCTTCACCTAACACTATTGTTCAAATTCCTCTCTGTTGCTGCATAAAGTAGTGGTTCATTCTTTTTTTTTTTTTTCCTGCTGTCTAGTGTTTTCTTGTATGTATAGACTACCTTCCATTCATCAGTTCTACTGTTGGTGGATACTTAGGTTTCCAGTTTTTTTGTTAGTTTGCTTTGTTTCTTGCTATTACTAAAGTTTATCTCTTTGTGCACTTGTGCAAGAATACAATATACCTAGAAATGGAATTGCTGAGTTGAGCGTATGCATCACCAAAGTGTTTACATTCTCACCAGTAGTCGTCGTTGACTCTTTGCCAACACTTGGTATTGGCAGACTTTCTAATTTTTGCCTTTCTGATGAGTTTTAAATGGTGTTTCACTGTAGTTTTAATTGCCTCTTTTCTTCCCACAAGAATATATTAGAGAACTTTGCATGTCAATATAAATAAGTCGGCCTCATCTTTTAAAACTGCTGTGGCATAATATTGAGTACCCCAGAGTTTATTTAATCTGTTGCCTCTTGTTGGCTATTTGTATTTTTTTTTTTTTTGCATTCTGTGCTGCACATAAAAATCCTCATCCATCTCTCTTTGTGCACGTATGTGAGTTTTTCTCTAGTACCTCTGCCTGTATCTCCTTCTCTGAAGCCCACAAACATTGCAAAGCTGCCAGCTCAGCAAATCTCCCCAGTTTTTTGTTTTTTTAAATATCCCTGTAACTTCTGATAGAGGATGAAACATCATCCAGAACCACAGATCTGAAATGTCCTGGCGGAAGGCCAGTCACGCCTGCTGCCAGCACCATCTCTGCTCCGGGCTTCTTCCTCATTATTCCCACTCCTTCATCTATCAGAAGGCTTCAGGTCATGTGGAAAGTTCTTGACTTGCACATCAAGGAAGGCGAAGATCATCCGAGCTGGGCTGGGCAAGTGGGAGCCTGATCCTGCCACTGGGCCCAGAGCTGGCTTGTTACTCCTCTTAGCAAAAGCAGTGCCCTGGGGGCATTCTTTTTCCTGGTAGATTGTAAACATTTTTTTTGAACTGTCACCGACCTGTGGTATAGGTTTTATTCACAGTAGATGATCTAATACTGTATGAAAAGGCATGTTTAAAATTAATTGTATGAGTCCTACTCTCTTTTTAAAAAAATGTCTTCTGTATGATGATGGGATACAATTCAAGGACAAGCCAGCTAGTCTGGAATATTCCAGGTTACGTTTGCGAAGGGGCTTGTTTCCTTTTCATAGGAATTTAGACCATTAGGATGGGGTTCCTTCTTGCATTAAATACAACTTCCTGCCTGATGTATCAGTCCTAAGGCAACGGGGCTCTTTTTATCCAACCCTTTGGCCTCACTTCTCACATCGTGGCTTCTTAGAGCTGGAAGGGATCTTGCTCGTCACTAGCCTGTGACACTGTTACTCTACAGGTGAGACCACTGCAGACGTCTCGGTTTCCTCTCAGCTGGTGAATGAAGGGACAGGATTGGAACCCCGGCTTCCCCAGTGCCGTGCCTGTTCTTCCCACCACATCACACGGCCTTGGACTTGCAACTGCCCCTGAGTGCATATCGTGGGTGTGTGCGCCCTTCCGTACACACACGCTCTGTCTTCCTCTTAGCTTGGCGGCCAGTCTCAACAGGGAGGAAACCATGGAAAGGCTGAGAAACTGCAGACACCCTTCTGCTTCTCTCAGTGACCTCCCTGGGAACGTAGAACATTTCCTGTGTCAGAGGCCTAAGCTCTGATTTGAAAACATTGTCTGAAAAGGAAAGTTACAACAGTAGCTCACTGCCCCCATTAGTGTTCTTAATTTCTATTTCATAAATTTCTATCAAAGTAAGCACCGAGGGACTCCCCTGGTGGTCCAGTGGCTAAGACTCCACCCTCCCAATGCAGGGGGCCCGGGTTCAATCCCTGGTGAGAGAACTAGATCCCGCATGCATGCCGCGACTAAAAAAGATCCCGCATGCCGCAACTGAGACCCAGTGCAGCCAAATAAATAACTAAATAGATAGATAAATAAATACATACATTCCCCAAACAAAGTAAGCACCGAGATACATGCTTTTTCCCCCTTTTCCCCTCCCTCCCTCCCTTCCTTTTCAAAGACTAAATGGCTGAGCTTTTCCCACCGTCCCTCTGTGCTGTGCATGCATCCCTAAACATGGCCAGGTTTGTACTAGGTGGGCTTGGACTCAGCTTGGTGACCCCGCATCTAGCAAATCTGTAAATGGCAGGTCGGTCCAGAGTCAGGGACCTCAAGCACACCTCAGAGTGAACCAAATGCGACTTGGTTCCCCCTCGGCTCCCACAGGCCCAGATCTGCCCTTGGCCTAGTAAGATGATGCCACCAGCTTAGCCTCCCAGCCCGGCTGGACTAAGGAGGCTTCTGGGAGTAGATCCTGTTGACTTATCTCTTTATTCCACCTACTGCAGTCTGTACCTCCAAAACTGGACTCCTTATCTATTGGGAAAAAATTGCCTTTAATTAAAAAAAAAAAAAAAAAGTTCTTTTAAAGGTGGTTTCAGAGCCCTGCGTAACTTTGATTATTTTTGTCTCTTTCTAACAGGTGGTGCTTTGTATATCAGTTGATGTATCTCAAGACTATAGCCAAGTAGAGAATGTCATAAAACAAGTAAGAGGTTGGGTTAATTGGAATTAATCCTCTCGCCTTTTGATTGGTTTGCCATTTTGGTGTGTGGCTTGGAGTTGACATATCTTCTTTGTAGATTTAATAGTTTTATAGATTTTATTTATTGGCATTGATTGGCTACTAAGGGATTCTTTTTTTCTATTGCTTAATGCCCACTCTGATAAATTTTTCCAGGCACAGGAGAAACTGGGCCCAGTGGACATGCTTGTAAACTGTGCAGGAATGTCACTTGCAGGAAAATTTGAAGATCTTGAAGTTAGTACTTTTGAAGTAAGTAAAAATTTGTTTTTTCCTCATTGGGGTAGCCCATGCACTAAAAGTGAGGACTCATTCCTGGCTAAAGTCTTTATGAATGAAATAGGTGAAATGCGTTCAGATTTAACAGAAGCTTTAGAAAACTAGAGGATGGACAAGATTTTAGTCACAGTGACGATCCAGCCTTAGAAGTTTAGACAAGTCTCTGGATCTTGGTTTCCTCAGCTGTAAAATGGGAATGAAACCTCCAACCTGACGCAGATTACTGTGTTGATTCATTGAGGTCATATCATCAAGAGAGCTCTTTGTACGCCTAGAGAGGCTGGATTTTCTTGTCAAGTATCAGTGTTTTTAACAATGAAAACCCAAAAAAGGTGAAGAGCAGACTCTAGAGTTTTGAAACCAAGAGACAAAGATAATGCGTCATATTCATATTTATGTTTTTAAAAAGGTCAGCCAAAGAAACGCACATCAGATTTGAAGTCTTTCTTAGGTGCAGAACATGTTTTTCTTTTGTTGACATTGCATCAACCATCTCTTTCTTACTGGTCTCTAGAGCCTTCCTGGTAGCCATGGGTTTTGAATGATTTGTTCTGTGAAGTTAAAATGCATCCCCCTTTTATGGAAGAGGAGACTCCAAGAGCAGCAGTTTAGACATCTTGCTTCTGGCGGACTGTGGGAAAGCACCGTAAACTCTGGGATTAGGCGAGCTAGGCGAGTCCAGATGGAGATGGAAGCAGGGGGATGCCTTAGCGGGGACTCTAGTGTCTTAAGGCTCGTTTATCAACTCGGCATAAAGGATAGTTGTCTTGACCTGTATGCCTTTATCTCTAAGTATTGACAGGGAGATTTTGAAGATTATCTCAACAGCTGTGTAAAAAATCAGTTGGGGGAAATAGTTGTAGTCTAGGTATGAAATGATGAGGGGAAAGACTTCAGAGGTGGCCAGTGAAAGAGGAGTATGTGTGCGCGCGTGCATGTGTGTGTGTGTGAAAGATGATATAAAGGGAGAATCAGCAGACTCACCTTGACCGGCTGTGGACGGCAGAGAGGATCGAGGTGTAAGTAGTTATGTGGCTGTAATAAATAAATGCGTAGTTGTAAAGCTAAGACCTCAGGAAGCGGGGTGTGTCCAGGGACAGAAGGGGAGGGATTGTTTCCATCTGTGTGTCTGATGGAAGTCCGAAGGTAATGGAGTGAATGATTTGTGGGGATTTATAACTGAGAAGAATAGAAGGAACTAAGAGTATAAGACCAGGTGACTGTGTGGGGCTTCCCTGGCGGTCCAGTAGTTAAGACTCTGCGCTTCCACTGCAGGGGGTGCGGGTTTGATCCCTGGTCAGGGAACTAAGATCCTGCGTGCCACTCGGTATGGCCAAAAAAAAGAAGAAAAGACCAGGTGACTGTGTGTGAGTATCGATGACAAGGAGAAAACGTGAAGCAGGTGAGATGAAGGAAGAGGTAAAATACATGTATAGAATATGAAGCATGCTGAAATATTAAAAAAAAGCACAAATCTAATCTTGTTTAAAAAACTCACTTTATTCTCAACCTTCAGTCTCCATCACACTATCTCCTTCCTTCTGTCTGTCTGCCTCTCATTCTCTCTCACTTTCGTTTAGAAAAACAATTGATTTCTTTCCCACCCACACCAGTACCCACGCACACAGACTATTTGTTGTTCTGTCCCCAGCGGCATGGGACAGTAGGAAAAAAGCTGGCCTTTGGCATCAGACTAAACCAGTTTTAAATCTTAGCACAACTGGTTTCAAGTCTAACCATTTACTAACTGTGATCTCAGGCAAACCGTTCTTTTTCCTTCTGGCCTCAGGTTTTCCTCCATCCTCAGCCTCCATCTCTGTGAATGGGACGTACGGCTCCCAGGGCTATGAGGATGAAGTAGCATAACTGGGTGCATAATGCTTAGCTCAAGGTAGCTGTGTGTAAATATTAATGTCCTTCGTCTTTTTTATTTTTTTTAATTTATTTTTTTTTTTTGTGGTACGCGGGCCTCTCACCGCTGTGGCCCCTCCCGTGGCGGAGCACAGGCTCCGGACGCGCAGGCTCAGCGGCCACGGCTCACGGGCCCAGCCGCTCCGCGGCATGTGGGATCTTCCCAGACCGGGGCACGAACCCGCGTCCCCTGCATCGGCAGGCCGACTCTCAACCGCTGCGCCACCAGGGAAGCCCTGTCCTTCGTCTTTTATTCATTCAACCCACAAATATTCGAGAAAGCCTCTAGTGAATCGAGTGTCATTCTAGGGCCCGGGGATGCTGTGGTGAGCAAGAGAAAAAAAGCCTTGGCCCAGCTCAGGTGGGACGGACCAGGCGGGATCCAGCGGGGCAGCAGTGTGATTACAGATGCGCTGAGTATTGGTCCTCGGGGGAAAGGAAACAGGAAAGGAAAAGAGGAGGCTCCTTTACACAGTGTGGAGGGTGACCCGAAGGGCAGGTGCAGAGATACCAAGCAGGAGATCCAGTCCGGAGAGCCAGTGGCTGCAGGGGCCCCGGGGTGGAAAGAGCCGGGCAAACTCCAGGAGCTTGACTAGGAGGCCAGGAGGCCAGAGCTGCCCGAGCCCTGGGCATGGGGGATGGGGCCACTTTAGATTTCAGGTGAAACCCCTGAAGGGGTTTAAGCCAGGCTAGGGAGTAGTGAGATCTGCATCGCAGCTTTTAGAGGCTCTTTCTGCCTGCTGTGTCAGGAGACTTTTAGGACTGTCAGGGTGATTGAGACAAGGGTTGGTGATGTTGGGAAGTGGATGGAGGTGCCGGCGTGGGTCACCATGGCGTGAGGGCGGGGAGAACAGAGGTCAGCACGATGCAGGGGCTTAAGCAGCTGACGGGGGGTGTTGGAATTAGCCTCGCCTCTGAAAGGACTGGGCTTTAAAGAGGAAGGCTGGTTAACCCCACACCTGTTGCTCTATTCCAGTGACAGGGCCTCGTTCCAGGGATTGTTTGCTGAGGGCCCCGCCGTCTCTGGCCATCGCCCCTGGCTGCCCTGAGAGGAGGCAGGAGGCCACCGTGCTGCAGAGGGCGTCCCCTTCGCAGGCCGTCACGCGCCCCTCTGCTGTCTCCCACCTCGGTCTGGTCACTTGCCTTGTTCTGGTCAAGTCCAGGTGTGGGCTTATCACCGACACGCCCTGTTCGAACACACACTACCACGTTAGATGCATTTTCTGAGGATAAGAGTTCCTTTTTCTTTAAGATGAATTCTATCTCAATTATGTTCTTTGGTTTGTTTGGAGTTTTCTTCATTTTAATTTTACTGAAGTTCACACGCCTGTAAATCGCAGGTACGCAATAGTTTGTGCTGTCACGACTCATGGCCGGGGGACTTCATTTAAGCATGTCCTGTGCGGCTCCACAGGGAGAGGACTCGTGGAAACGTGCTCCTGGTTTCCTCTGGACGTGAGCCGGTGAGCCTTTTGCCCTGGCTGGTCTCGCTTTGTGTCCTTTCACTGTGATAGGCCTGAGTCGTGAGCACAGCTGCGTGCAGAGTCCCGTGAGACCTTCCGGCGAATCGCCCACGCTGGAGGTGGTCTTGGGGGCACCAACACACTTCTCTTAATTTTCCTTTTCAGTGGTTTTCTCTGTGGGTTCTTGGACCTGTATCTTGTTTTGTCTACCTGTAGATACCAATGAGAGTTGTTTTTGATTGGGATTACACTGCTGCTGTAGATCCATTTGGGGAGAACTGACACCTTAATATTGTTGAGTCTTCTAACCCTTATGACATAACATGCATCGACATTTATTTAGCTTAAGTTTTCTTTCATCTCTCAGCAGTGTTTTGTAATTTTCAGTGTGTGGGTCTTGCACGTTGTTTTTCAGTATTTCATGTTTTTTGATGTTAGTATAAATGGTTTTTTCATTTCAGTTTCTGAGGGTTCATTGCCAATGTAGAAAAATACAGTTGATTTTTGTGTACTGATCGTGCAGTGTTGCTGAACTCATCTATTAATTCTAGCGCTCACTGGACGTTCTACAGCCAAGGTCGTGTCACCTGCAAGTGTTACTTCTTCCATTCCCATCTGGATACCCTTATTCCATGGGCTGGAACTTCCAGTACAGTGCTGAATAGAAGTTGGTGAAAACAGACATTCTTGTCGTGTTCTTGACCTTAGGGAGAAAGCACTCAGTCTTTTACTATTAAGTGAGTATGATGTTAGCTGTAGTTTGTTTTTTTTTCTCTTTTTTAATTCTTTTTTTATTTTTTATTTTTTGCTGCACTGCACAGCTTACAGGATCTCAGTTCCCTGACCAGGGGTTGAACCCAGGGCCACAGCAGTGAAAGCCCGGGATCCTAACCACTAGGCCGCCGGGGAACTCCCTGTTTTTTGTTTTTGGTAGATGCCCTTTATCAAGTTTAGTAGTTTATCCTAGTTTGCAGAGAGTTTTTATAAGGAATGAATGTTGAATTTTGTCAGATGCTTTTTCTGCATCTATTGGGATGATCATAGAGTTCTTCTTTTTTAGTTTGTTAACACGGTGAATTACATTGATTAGTTTCCAAATGTTTCCAACCTTGCATTCCTGGGATAAACGCGGCTTGGTTGTGATTATTATTATCCTTTCTTTGTTCTTGAGGGATATTAGCTGTAGTGTTTTGTAGTGTTATTTTCTGGTTTTGTCTAAGGGTCGGGGTGGCCTCATAGCATGAGTAGGGGAATATTCCCTCCTTTTCAGTTCTCTGAAAGAATTTGTGTAGAATTGATTTATTCTTTTTTAAAGGTTTGGTAGAATTCACCGGTGAAGCCTGAGGTTTCCTTTGTGGGAAGGTTTCTAACTTTAGTTTCTTTAACAGATGTAGGGCTACATCTATATCTTCTTATCTATTGCTTTTGGAGTGACCTTTGGTAGCTTGTCTCTTTTAAGGAATTTGTCCATTTCATCTACGTTGTTGAATTTATTGACAAAAGTTATTCATCATATTCTCTTATTAGTATGTTAACATCCGTAGAGTTTGTAGTGGTCACCTCTCTCATTTTTGATATTGATAATTTGTGTTCTTTCTCTTTCCTGACCAGTATGACTACAGATTTATCAATTTTGTTCATCTTCTCAACCACCAGCTTTTGGCTTTATTGATTTTTCTGTTGTTTTTTTCTGTTTTCTATTTCATTTATTTCCTTTTATTTTTATTATTTCTTTTTTTTTCTGCTTACTTTTGTTTTAAGTTGCTCTTCTTTTTATAGTTTCTTTAGGCAGAAGCTGAGGTCGTCATTTGAGGCTTTTTCCCTTTTCTAACACAGATATTTAGTGCTACGGATTTCCACCTAAGTTCTGCGTTAGCAGCATCCTACAAATTTTGATAAGCCCTACTTTCATTTTCATTCAGCTAAAAATATTGTATAATTTCCCTTTCCATTTTCACTTTGACCCTTGGGTTATTTAGAAGTGTGTTACTTAGTTTTTAAATTTTGGGGGGATTTTCCAGAAATCTTTCTCTTTTTGATTTCCAGTTGAATTCCATTGTGGTCAGCAAACATACTTTGTATGAGTTGAATCCTTTTGAATTTACTGAGACTTGCTTTATAGCCCAGAATATAGTTTATCTTATAGCCATTCCATGTGCACTTGCAAAGAATGTATAGGGTCAGCCCCCAATATCTGAGGATACAGACAGCTGACTGTACCATGCCATTCTATATGAGGGACTTGAGCATTTGCAGATTTTGGTATCTGGCGGGGGGGAGGGTCCTGAAACCAATCGTCCATGGATACCGAGGGTTGATGGTATTGTGCTGTTTCGGATGGAGTGTTCGATCAGTGTTGATTAGGTTCAGTTGGCTGATAACATTGTTCAGGTCTTCTATCTCCTTACTGATTTGTGTCTGCTTGTTCTGTCAATTATTGAAAGTGGGGTACTGAAATCTCTGATTATGACGGTGGGTGGGTTTGTCTATCTGACTTTTTTTTTTTTTTGCGGTACGCGGGCCTCTCACTGCTGCGGCCTCTCCCGTTGCGGAGCACAGGCTCCGGACGCCGGACTCTCAACCACTGCTCCCAGGGAAGCCCTATCTGACTTTTTTAAACAGACTCTTAGTCCACACTCCTGTCCTCCAGCCCCACGCCTGCCCTCCTGCCCCCAGAGGTACTTGGTGCTGCTTGAGCCTTTTGGGGCTTCTGTGGTTTAATCTTGCTTTTTAGTTTACCTGCTCCTCACCTTGCATTCAGCTTTCTGCCAGGTTAGTTCTCACTCGTCATTCTTTTCAACTTCCAAAATGTCATTGCTGCTATTTTCTTTGCTCATGTGGATTCTCACCTTGAAAAAAATCTCTATTGAGATTTTAGTGGGGTCTCCGAAGGGAGCTAAGGTTTACACATGGGTTCAGTATGCCTTCTTTTTTTGTCAAACCAGTATAATGATATTAAAAAACATTTGGGGGGAAAAAATGGGAATCCCAGAATCCTAACGTAGTCACTTACAATTTTCTACATTTCTTTGCTTTTGTACCTGTGCACGTGTACTTTTATTTAATATTCAAAATAGCTGCAGTCACGGTGTAAATACCGTCTGCCCTCTGCTTTTTTAAAACTAAGTATTTCCCCCTGGCCTTCTGGTGTTTCTGGTCATTGTTTCTAAAAGTTACTTAATGCTGTTGAGTTAACACTTCATGATGGACTTAAAGTTTCCCAGTGAAGTGTTTGGTTTCACATGGTGATAGATCTAGTATTTTTACAAGACTTTTAATACAGAAACATTGTAATGCAGTATCCTGAGACTTTCAGGTTGAAAATGTAAGGTTTTTAAGAGTTCCCAGGATGAGGGGAAAGTAGATCTTGGTGCCTCTGTGAGTTCTTACCCATCATAATATAAGAGCCGACATTTATTAATTGCTGCAGGTCAGGGGCTGTGCAGGCGCTTGCCTTGTGTTTTCCTCTTTCAATCCTTGCTGCAGGCCTGTGAGATCACACCCATATTAACCCTGTTTTCACCGAGGAAATAAGTAGAGTGTCTGACTTTTCTGTTCATCATGAAATAGGCAGTAACTGGTAGAGCCCAGGCTTTCCACCACAGTCCCTGCTGTCAACCCCGGTCCTTGTCTCTTTGGGGTCTTTCTGTCACTTAGAACTAATAGGGCTGGAAATACTCAGAAGCTCTTTCCTCAAAACTGTTTCTCGGAAAGTATTACCTGCAACATGCAGTGTACTTTTTATAAGGAGAAGACTAATTTTGACCAGTCTTCAGCAAAGATGTAAGTGCTGTCGTTGTGAGAATGTAAGGCTAGATTGAAATAGGCTCCCGGTGGCAGGTCCTGTGTGTCACGGTCACTTACAGGATCATTAGGCCTTCATTCGTGCAGCAGATCGGCTGAGCTCCCACTCGCTTGGGCTCCACTGACGAGCTCAGACTTGGTGAGAAGGCAGGAAGCCCGTGGGATGCAGCCTTGGGGCATTGACCTTGCTTAATTCTCGTGGCCTCTTTGTTCCCTGCAGAGATTAATGAGCGTCAACTACCTGGGCAGCGTGTACCCCAGCCGAGCGGTGATCACCACCATGAAGGAGCGCCGCGTTGGCAGGATTGTCTTCGTGTCCTCCCAGGCGGGGCAGTTGGGCTTATTTGGTTTCACAGCCTACTCTTCGTCCAAGTTTGCCATCAGGGGACTGGCGGAGGCTTTGCAGATGGAGGTAAGAGCTGTCTTCAGTCAGCCCAGCAATATATGTTCCCCTTTAGTTTGTAACTTCCTTACACGTGTCATTGTATTAAATTAGAGATTTGTAGATTTGGCATTAGTGAAGGAGAATTGACGCAACCCCTGAACTTTGCAGTTAACATGCTTTTCATTGCATAAAAATTTAATACACAGTTAGCACTACTAACATCTTCGTAGCATTACAGGCATACCTCAGAGATTTTGTGGGTTCGCTTCCGCATGCAATAAAGTGAATATCTCAATAAAGCGAGTCACGTGAATTGTTTGGTTTCCCAGTGCATATAAAAGCCATGTTTACACAGTCCTGTGGTCCATTAAGAGTGCATAGCATTATGTCTAAAGAAACAATGTACATTCATTCCTTAATTAAAAAATACTTTACTGCTAAAAAACGTTAACCATCATCTGAGCCTTTAGTGAGTCTTAGTAATAACATCAAAGATCACTGATCTCAGATCACCATAACAAATATAATAATAATGAAAAAGTTTGCAATATTGGGAGAACTACCAAAATGTGTCTTAGAAACACGAAATGAGCAAATGCTGTTGGAAAAATGTTGCCAATAGACTTGCTCAGTGCAGGGTTGTCACAGACCTTCAACTTGTAAAACATGCAATATCTGTAAAGCGCAGTAAAGCAAAGCATAATAAAATGAGGTGTGCCTTTACTGGCCTAATACTGTGTGAGTATTTGTGAGATATTTGATTCTTTAACTTTTTGTTGTTGTTGTTCTTTAACATTTCTAAAGATCCTCCTTTAACAAAAAGATCTGTCCTTTATGACTGACTGATAAAACTAACGTGTTTGAAGAAAGAGCTACTGTGTAGCTCTCAGTTTTTAGAAAAATTCATTTAACTTGATCTCAGTTTCCTTGTTTGTAAAGATGAGAAACTAAAAATTGCATTTGGCTTTCCTGGTACTTATATTTTAATATCCTAAAGAAATATTGATGAATGTGAGTGTGTTTTGCATAGAACATCTTGTGGAAGGAGGATGTGGTTAGGATTAGCATAAAATAAGCACTTGTCAGATGTGTATAACCTTCCTCCTCAGCCGCGTGAAGTGGACTTCTGCGCTGTTGTCACATGGGGATGCTTAGAGAGCATCGCACGTATCTTTCCAAAATCATGTACTTTAAGGTAAAATTCTTTCTGTTTCTATATACAGTTGACCTTGAACATCACAAGTTTGAACTGCGCAGGCCCACTTATTTGTGGATTTCTTTCCATAAAGACTATAGTACCTCACGATCTGAGGTTGGTTGAATCCGTGGATGCAGCTCTGTGGGTACGGAGGGCCTCCTGGAAAGTTATACGTGGAATTTCGATTGCGCAGGGAGTCAGCGCCCCTGACCTCCACGTTGTTCAAGGGTCAGCTGTATACTGAAATATAACACTACATCATGATGTTAAGAAGCCCACAGGAAACTTCACTGTGGCCAGTCCTCTTATAGTAAGAGTGTGATTTGAGAATCCCATTTAATGATTAAGATTAAGGGTGGATAAATGTTTTTCCTGTAAAGGGCCAGAGAGTAAATATTTTAGCCTTTGAGGGCTAAATGGTGCCATTGCAGCTACTCACATCTCTTGGGATAGCAGGAAAGCAGCCGTGTGCAAGGTTTAAATGAACGGGTGTGGCTGTGTGCCAGTAAAAACAGGCAAAGGGCCATAGCTTGCTGATCCCTGATTCAGAGAGCCCCTAGAAGAGCCCTTGATGGTACCTGGCAAAGTGCCACGCTGCCCAGATATTGGATGAGCAATGCAGTGCAGACGTGTTCTCGGGTCAGTGACGGAATCCCCACCTGCCACTTAGGGACTGGTAGACTGTGCTGTTCTCATCCCAAAGAAACCAGCCACAAATTTCGTTGTCATCAATGTCCTTGACACTCTTAATCAATGACAGGTCATTGTCATATATGCTTAGCCAATGGGGCACGTATGCCTGTGAAATTTCCAACAAGAACGCCGGTATTTCTTTTGTAGTTTTTACTTTGAAAAGTCCCTTTATGAATAACCATCTTATTTTTATAACATTTTTGTGAAATATACGAGGCAGATGTTGTTATGCCACCTTCAAGAGAATAAAACTGAGTCTTCAGTAAAGCCATTGGGTTGCTCAGAGCCACGTCATTACTTTGTGACAGAAATGGTAACAAATAGTAACAAAGGCCATGCCTTCTGGTTCCGCCTTTTGGCTCCCTGTCTGCCCCTGTAACGTGTCTATAATTCAGGTCAGGCGTTGCCTCACCCCTTCACGTCGGTCTCAGAAACCCAGTAGGAGAAGGGATAGTTTGGAATTGAAAGGTCTGTGCACGAGATCTTTTTGTCCCCAAGTCTTGTCTCGCAGAACGACTTCAGGATTCACTCATTTAAGACAAAGTGTATGATCCGGGCGGCCTGGTTTCATTTCGGGTAGAAAGAAGATGTTAATAAAGCAGAGGGAAAAGACAGGAGCTGCTAGTCCAGACGAGTCCCTGAAGCCTCCTGATGACACGCGTGATTCACAGGCTGCAAGTGGCTGGTCTGGACTTGCTGGTCAGCTTGACTTCGCCCCGTATTTGGACTCCATTAAAAATGCCCTCACATAAACAGAAACTAGGGACTTCCCTGGTGGCTCAGTGGTTAAGAACCCACCTGCCAATGCAGGGGGCACAGGTTTGAGCCCTGGTGCGGGAAGATCCCACATGCCGCGGAGCAACTAAGCCCGTGCGCCACAACTACTGAGCCTGAGCTCGAGAGCCCGCGAGCCACAACTACTGAAGCCCACATGCCTAGAGTCTGTGCTCCACAACAAGAGAAGCCACTGCAATGAGAAGCCCGCACACCGCAACAGAAGAAAACCCGCGCGTAGCAACGAAAACCCAACGCAGCCAAAAATAAATAATTTATTAAAAAAAAAAACTAAAGTAAACATGTACATGGAAAGTAGGTTTGAGGGGAAGTAAATTCAATAATCAAAATCTGGGCTTCCCTGGTGGCGCAGTGGTTGAGAGTCCGCCTGCCGAGGCAGGGGACGCGGGTTCGTGCCCCGGTCCGGGAGGATCCCACGTGCCGCGGAGCGGCTGGGCCCGTGAGCCATGGCCGCTGAGCCTGCGCGTCCGGAGCCTGTGCGCCACAACGGGAGAGGCCACAGCAGTGAGAGGCCCGCGTACCGCAAAAAAAAAAAAAAAAAATCAAAATCTAGTTTGTTCATAGCAGAACCTGCATCAAAACAATTGTTTCCTTACAAACTTATCCAAACTTATCCGGTGTTTTTGAAACCTGGATCATTTGGTCTGTTTGGCCAAGGTGATGTTTGTGTTTTTGTGAATGAAACCTTCTGGACTTAGTCAGACTCTAAGTGCTGTTGATCATTCTTTTTTGGTTTAATGAACTCTTAAATCTTCCTCTCCACCCCAGCCCTTGACCCGCAGACTAAAGTTGAACCTAGAAATGTTTTACATACAATGACTAAATTTGAAAGAATGCTTTGTTGGCTTTTTTTTTTTTGGTCATCCTTTTTTGACTCAGTCTTTTAGGTACAAATACATCATTTAAAGATTTTAGAAGTTGATCTTTTGGGAAAGCAGACTTCTGAGGTGGGGTGTAGCCAAAGATATGGTAGCAGAGACCAAGTAAAAGAAAACTAGGCGTCCCCCTTTCTATTTCCCTTGGCCTCATGCCCCGCCCACCAACCCTGTCTTTTCCCGCCATGGCCCACAAGTAAGCCGAAGCTGAAGTTCTGGAGCTTCATGTCAACAGCTGTAATCCTTTTTCCAGCCCCCATGCCTTTGCTTTGATGGAAAGAGGAACAGCACACCTTAGGTGAGATAATTTGGTAATAAGCCAGGTCTTGAGCAAGTGGGCGTCTTTCTGATTGAGAATGAGGCCAGGTAGGAGGGCGGGAATGGTAACAGGATGGGACTAGGGCAGAGCGGTGGGGGAGACAGAATGGTCAGTGAGCAGAACAGGGAAACGCAGACAGGGGCTGCGTAAACGGGAATCAGCGAAGTCCTGGCTTATAAATTCTTAGCCGAAGTGGTCTTGAGGAGTCAGCACTTGTCTTAGCAAGAACCAGTGAAGCCAAACTAACCTCATGTCCTTTTCTGCTGGGGTTGTGGGATTAGTCTATTAAAGGAAGGTTGTAGATATAGTTTCTATAGATTTTAACAAATTATTTGACCAAGAGTTTCAGGGGACTGTAAGCTCCACGAGGGCATAGTAGTAATGCAGTAAGTATTTGTTGGATAAATAAATACAGCGGTTAGGTTACTAGCCACTGGAGGTATCCAGCCATAGGTTGAGAGAGTCATTTGGCTCCATGATTGTAGCGGGGATACCAGTACCCAGAAAGGGATTGGACTGGTTTCTCCCAACCCTGACAATCTGCCCACCCGGGAAAAAGCTGTTCTGGAAAGCTGTTTTAAGCATTGGGAAGCTCAGCCATAACCTTGACTTTGAGAAACACTGCTTTGACATCCTGTCTTACGTTAGCTTAGTACCACTGTCCTGGGTCATTGCCGGGGAGGGAGCAGGTGGGGCAGCGCGGAAGCGACCGCGTCTGAGCAGAGTCAGCTTCAGGCTTTGGGTGGGCTGTCTAATGACTGCTTATTGGCTTCTCTTTTTTTGGTGGTGTTTCTCTCTGGTCTGTGCACAGCAAAGGGCAAGGCCGTGGGAGACAGTTTTTAAAGTCACTGTCGCTAAAACAAGTGGAAGAGGAATTGCTCTCTCATCAGCCTCGCTGGCGGCCCGAATCCCGAGCTATTTACCGGCACGGCCGGCCTGGAAGCTGCATGTCCCCGCGGCGAGGTTGAGTGAATGCACTCTCACGCCCTAGGTGCCTGGAACCGAACCAGCAGGGACACCGTCCTCTGCTCTTGCACTTCCTGGGCTGGCTGGCCAGGCTCTTCTGCCCACGTGCTTCTCCTGCCCCTGCGGCTCCTCCACAGCCCTGAGGACCGTGCTTCACCGAAGGAAGTAGGGAGAAAAAAAGCCACATGTTGGGCTTCCCTGGTGGCGCAGTGGTTGAG
>NC_041232.1:75696736-75726206 GCF_002837175.3 Physeter macrocephalus | reverse complement strand
TGCGCGTCCGGAGCCTGTGCTCCGCGACGGGAGAGGCCACAGCAGTGAGAGGCCCGCGTACCGCAAAAAAAAAAAAAAAAAAAAAAAAGCCACATGTAACACAGGACCCTGGGACGCTCTCAGAGGCTGTTGCATGAGGAAGCAGTATAGCATTGTCACTTGCAGCTTCCTTAAGACGCACAGTCGTTTTCCCCGTGACCAGCTAGCTGCCTGTCCGCTGCCGACTCCCTTAGGCGTTTCCGTGCGGTAAACAGTGAGCCAGAAGCAAACAAAAGTCATGGCAGAGATTCTGATGGTTTAATCCATCCTGCTTAGCGTCACTAAGCATCAGGCCAAGATACGAGTGTGGAGCAGGGCGTCAGTGAGGAAGGTGTGTCCTGTCCGACCAGCGGGAGAATCTTCTAGAATTGTCGGGGGTGTGTTTATGAGTGAGGAGACCCAGCAGGGAGGTAAACAAGCCTAGGATTCTGTTCCAGAGAGAGCCAGGGAGCTGGGAAGAGAAGCTGGGAAGGAGTTTGCACGTACAGATATGGGATGAGATGGTTCACGGGTGAGGTTGTCCTGGTCTGACCTAGGGGGTCCACGTGGGGCAGTGTCCTGTTTGCTGGTTCTGTGGTGGAGGAAGTGACCCCTGAGCCCCTCATTGGCAGGGGAGCTCCTGAGCCAGCAGACTTCTCAGAGGATGGATATAATTCTAGAGCCGGGTCTGGGGTGGCACAAGAAGGGCATTGGGGAAGGTATTTGAATGATCTCAATATATTTTGTAAATGAAATCAACATAACGAGGGTTTGAGAGGCAGCCGTGAAGGAAAACAAGCTTGTTTGCCTTCCTGATGGCCGAGGAGTAGACCTGTCCCGTGGCCTTGGCCACCGAGCCCAAGTGGTGTGCAGTGGGAGGGAGGACGGGCAGATTTCCCCTTAGCATCATCTGCTCTCCTCGCGGGCAGCTCCCAGGCCCCTGGCCAGCGGGAGTGGAAGAAACTTAGAAGGAGGCGAATCTCCCTAGCTCAGGGCCAGCTGTTTTCTGGAATCGAGGTTGGGGTGAGCTTTTCGCCTTTACTTCTAAATGATCTTCAGGGCCAGGAGTTTCCTGATTCACCTGGTGGTAGTTCTCCTCTTACAGAATCACCCTATTGGTCTCACCACCTTTTGAGAAAATCAGGGCCGTATTTAGAATGCCTGCCTGGCAGCCAGTGCAGGTTGATAAGGGAGGATGCGAAATTGTATCTTGTTTACTGAAGGGGTCGATGTTGTCTCTGAAATGCAGGTGAAGCCGTATAATGTTTATGTCACAGTTGCCTACCCACCGGACACAGACACCCCCGGGTTTGCAGAAGAAAACAAAACCAAGGTAAGTATGCCTCTCCGTGCCCTGTTTCGAGTTTTGAACGTAGGAAACCCCTTTTCCCATTTTCTGTCTTTCCACCCTTTGGCCTGGGGGCATTTTCATCAGTCAGAAAATTGAGTTCCTTTCAATTTATGTGTTTGCAAGAGGCCTCCGAACTTTCTGGAACTTTAATTTGGAATCTTGGAGGATGTAGCCCTATTTTCAAAGGCCGTTTTTGCTAAGAACCTTCAAACTTTATTTAATTAATAAGGGGTTTGCTTTCTGATTGAGAGTACAGCTTGTATTTTAACTAGCAAGATAATACTCTTTAAAAATAATATTTTCTCCCCTGGCCTTAAATACATTTAAACACCTGAAATGGTTGCTGATCCATTGTCTCCGCGCGGGGGTCTAATGGGCGCCTAAGACTTAACATTTCCAAAACAAAACTTGCGATTCCCTCTCCTTCCCCCCTTATTATTTTCCATCGCATTCCCCGGGGCCCACCATTCCCGCAGCTGCTCAGGCTGGAAACCGCGAGGCCAGCCTTGATTCCTCCTCTCACACCACGCATCCAGCTGACGTGCCCATCCTCTGGGCTCTGTTCTCAGAATTTATCCCAAATCAGACCTTTTTTTTTTTTTTTTTTTAAACTGCAAATATCACTACCATCCCAGCAGTGAGAACCGCTGATGTTTTTGCCTGAACTGCTCTCATGGTCTTCAGCCTGGTCTGCCTGCTCCTTTTCTTACCCCGCTGGGGTCTGTTCTTCATAAAGTAGCTAGTGATCCTTTTAAAGCCCAAGTCAGGTCTTGTCACTCCGCTGGTCAAACCCCTCTTGTGTAAAAAAAAAAAAAAGCCAAAAAACAAAACTGAAAAAAAAAAAAAAACCCAAAAGATCAAAACCTCCTGTACAGCACAGTCCTGTAGAATGTTCTAGAATGGTGGAAATGGCCCTGCACGCTCCTGTATGGTAGTCACATTGTGGCTGTTGAACACTTGCAGTGCAGCTAGTGGGACCAAGACACTGAATTTCTAATTTTATTTCATTTTAAGTAATTTAAAGTTAGAATTAAATAGCACATGTTGGTGTTGGCTGTGTATCAGAGAGTGCAGCTCCCCTAGCTCCCAGCGTGCCTGCAATAGAATCCAGAGGCCTCGAGCCTTTTGGGTCCCGCACTGTCTGGACCTCGGCCACCTGCCCACAGCATTTTCTCCTCTCCTTGGCCTTAGCCACACCGGAGCCCTGTCTATTCCTTGAGCTTGCCTGGCCTGTTTGCACCTGTGGGCTTTGCTCTTGCCAGCCAGCCTCTCTCTGGATAGTCAAATGGATCTTCCTCCTGTGTTTCTTTCCATCTCTGTACAGCCTTCATCTTGGAGAGGACTTCCCTGACCCTCTGTTATCTCAAGTATCCCTCCCGTGAGATGTGAATCTTCTTCCCTGGCCTTATTTTTCTCTATAGTGTTCATCACCTCTGGACATTAACATTAATACAGAGACTGTCAGTCATCCTGAGCTGAATGCCGGCTCTGCACTTTGTTCAGATGAACCTGCCTTGACACGTGGTAGGCACTCTCTGAGCAAACAAAGTGGGGGAGAAAGGAATCAATCGGAACTTATCCCCTTGAACTTGGTATTGATGTGTTTTCTTCTCTTTTATAGTGATGCTTAGTAAGTGTGAATCTGCACAGCATAAAAATTGGCACTTATGCTCCATGGGCTGTATATTTGCAAAAAGATGTTTATGATTTAGAAGCTTTTTCTCCTATTCATTTCTCTTTGGCGCGGCCTCTTAAAAATTACTACTATTTCAAAGAAGTAAATTTAAGCCAAATGCCCTGTTCTGGAATAAGGGGAATCTGCTAAGCAGATTTGCAACATTTGGTAAGTGATCTTTTAGGCAGAAGCCAAAGCTGACAAAGGACGGTGATTTCCCTGTGAAGATTTGATTTTGTTGTTAAATTGGGTTTTTTTGTTTTTCCTCCACTAAAATGTCGGGCTGACTTCTTTGGCTAAATAAAATTCTACCTTGATCTGCGGGTCCCGTAGGGGGCGCCATAGTGCCTTTAAATCTCCTGAGTATCTGGCCACACATGGTTATGTTAGCCTGGGGGTCTGGAAGAATCAATGGTGGCACCTTCAAAAGGGCTTTTCTGTGACAAAGTGAGAGAGTGGCATGGACATATATACACTACCAAACGTAAAATAGATAGCTAGTGGGAAGCAGCCGCATAGCACAGGGAGATCAGCTCAGCTCGGTGCTTTGTGACCACCTAGAGGGGTGGGATAGGGAGGGTGGGAGGGAGGGAGACGCAAGAGGGAGGAGATGTGGGGATATATGTATATGTAAAACTGAGTCACTTTGTTGTAAAGCAGAAACTAACACACCATTGTAAAGCAATTATGCTCCAATAAAGATGTTAAAAAAAGTAGGGCTTTTCTGTTAATTTAGGTTCATCAAGAAACACTTGACTTTTATGAGCACTATGCTATTCTATTTTAAGAAAATATGTTGTTTTTTATTTTATTTTTTCAAGCCTACATGGTAAATAAAATTTATTGTTTCATGCCATTTAAGGCTTAAGTTTTGAAACTTCTAACTGAAACTCCCTTCTAAAGAATTTTTGAGCACATGTGTTGCATGTCGCTCCAAAGAAGATTTTTTAAAAATGAAAATAAAGACAGGGCAAGGTATATTTTTTCATTTTTTAAACTTAAGCTCTGATGGTCCTCATTGGAACTGAGACACACATCCCACAGAGAGTAGCTGGGGCCTCCTTGCCTTGCTTCAGCTACTGGGCTGAATTTTATATGGTAACCAGTAATCAGTAAACTGATTTGAAATCTAGACAGAGATAATTCTAAAAACAGGCATCAGTTCCAAGGTAGAAAACTGGAATTATGTATAAATTGGGGGGGGGAGGGCTGTAAAATTATGTTTTGGTTCGGTGGGGGCAGTAATGGTATTGACGCGTCTAATTTTTTCACCTTTAGCCTTTGGAGACTCGTCTTATTTCAGAGACCACGTCTGTTTGCAAACCGGAACAAGTGGCCAAACAAATTGTTAAAGATGCCATAGTAAGTAAAATCCTTGTTTCCTTTTATTAATAGTTAACAGTACTGTGTTTCCAAAAAGATATTTTTCTCAGGGCTTATTTCAAAATATAAATTATTGGGGGTTTTTGGTGAGTTAAATTTGGTGAGTTAAAATCTAATATCTAATATTAGATTGTACTTTTCTTCCCTTATTGATTCCATGTTGATTAGTAGGTTCTGGAAACTAGTAATATATCTTAATCTTAGGAACAGATTGCTTAGTCTGAGAACTTTGTTTCTTTGAAAGGAAAATGAGACTTAACCTGTGATGTGTAAACGGTATGTACTATATGCTGTATACGGCATGTTGTCTGTCCTCTTCTTTCCTGCAGTATTTTCAGCTTTAGATTATTTTAGGTGTCTTACTGCCAGATGTGTTGATTAAGGATTTTCCTTTCACCTTCCTGCTTCCCAGTATCCTTTTCCCAAATGTTTACTAATAAGAAAGTGCCACAAGCCCACTGGGCCATCATCCTGTCAACTCAGCTAATGCACTTCCAGGCTACCGAGTTTATTCAGAGTCAAAAACGGTATATTTAGAAACCAGGTGCTATTCTGTAGGACAGCGTATGTGCCACAGGCTTTTTGGCAACATTCCCGTTAACCCACATGCAGAAAAGTATACATGTACAGGGGATGTCTGTTAACCTTAGCACCCATTGAATTTAGGAAATTTGGGGACAGTTGGAACGAGAAGCATCAGGAGGCTGGGCCTTGGCCTGGAAGGAACGTCCGTGCCGTTGCATGTTCAGGCTGAACCGAGCAGAATACAGGAAGCATCGAAGGCTATTAAAATATCTGCAGACGTGGGGAGAACTTTGCCCTGATTGTGTTCAAAGGCATAGAAAGAGGGCACCAGCGGATTGGGCGGACTTTGTTTTTCCTGCTTATCTCAAGTCAAAGCAAACACACTCCATGTTTTTAATGATCCGAAGCAGCTCTTCGTATTTTGGCAGGACTCGTTTAATCTAGTGGTTCTCACGCTTTTTCATCTCTTGACTCTAAAGTCGACAACCCCAGAGAACTTTTGTTTCCATGGGTTATACTTATCGATATTTGCCGTATCACAAATTGAAACTGCGTCATTTAAAAAATCTGTATTCATTTAAAATAACAATGATAAATCCATTATATTTTAAGGAACATTTTTTATAACAAAAATTATTTTTCAAAACAATTTAGTGAGAAGGGTGGCTTTGTTTTACATTTCACTGGTTCTTTAATGTCTGTGCTAATAGAGGACAGCTGGATCCTCAGAGCTTCTGCATTCGGTCTGCTGTAGCATGTTATTTTGAATGAAGGATATAAAGTAGATCTGGCCTTACAGGGACATATAGTTAGAAAAGGAAGGAATATGTTATAAGCTTCTCAGATAATTGTGCACATTCTTATTTTTTTTTTTTTTGGGGGGGGGACATAAAACCTAAACTGGATGAATAGTAGTTTCTTAAAGGTTAGTTGCAATGTGAAATTGAAACTTTATCAATGAACTTCTTGTTCTCTGTTACATGAAAATCCATTGGTCTGCCTTGCACTTTGAATGTTTTGTACCCATTCATGGTTTTGTAACAGTATGCATTAGTCATTTGGAAAATATGGATTCCCTGAGTTGTCAAAAAAATGACATTCATTACTGTCACTGCTGATCTTATTATAAAAGTCTTTCTGTATTGGGAAGCTGACAGTCTCAAAATGGCAGATATACATTTTCCCAATTCTTAATTATTCCTTGAAATCTCAGATTTGAACATTGATCACAAAAGCTGCCAGTTTTCCTTGAAGCGACAGTCCTTTCATTCATTTTCTGCGAAGTATCTTCCGGATACCCGTGTTTGAATAACCACAGATTGTCAGTCCATGGTTCTTGCATGTAAAAATAGTGTTCTGCAGAAAAAGCAGGACCTTTCCTAACTTACACGGTTGGAGGAGGGCTCTTCTTCAAGGCATCTGTCCCCTTCCATGTGGATTTGTCACACAGAATATTAAGACATGTCCTCAAGGGTTGAGATTTAACAAAACGATTAATTTTACTGCTTTATCAAGGGCATTTTTAAGCAAAACTGACATTTAAAAATTTTTTGGAGATTTAAACAATTTCTGTTTTCTTTGTGTATTTATTTATCACTGCAAGTGTGTGTGGCAGTGGAGAGGCACCACCAGTGTGGTCTGTGCTAATGAGACAGCAGTTTTGCCCATCTGTGCAAGTGTCACTGGGTGAAAAAGGCATTTAACGTCTTAGTGTCAGCATGACAATCGTTTTGTCCTCGTGGAAGGGTCTCAGGACACTCAGGGTCCATGGATCCACGTTTTGAGAAGTGCCTGTCCAGCCATCCCAGCCCATGTGCTGAGGCCACGTTCGTCTCTCAGCTGGGACGTGCGCTTTGTTACCCTCTCCTCCTACCTGAAGCGAACAGACACACGTCATTGTTTCCAATGTGACTGAGTTGATTCCTTCCCATGTCGCTACTCTTGCCTCTGTCTTTTCTTTTCCTTCTGTTTTAGCAAGGAAATTTCAACAGTTCCATCGGCTCAGATGGGTACATGCTCTCGTCCCTGACCTGTGGAATGGCTCCGGTAACTTCCATCACTGAAGGGCTCCAGCAGGTGAGCTGAGCTGTGCCTAGGCCTCCGGACAGATGGACACACAGACAGACAACAGGTGCCTCTCAGTGAACCTCAGTGAGAAAAGGCTAAAGGAAGACATAGCAACTTTACATGAGGATGTGAAGAATTTTTATTGAAGTATCAACTTTTTTCTTTCTTTACCTGGGAGAAGTAAAAAGGAAGTAGGTTAAAGCTGTAACCTTGAGGAATTTAGTCTGGGAATGGGTACTGTGGATATAGAGAGAAAACACTGTCTCTGCTGTTGGGGTGTTAATCTGGGTTCTCCTCTGAGAATCACTCATCTTCTGTGTTTGAAAAATGGAAATCTCTGTCACTAGGGGGATGGGGTGGACTTGCCTAAAAGTCCTGGAATATTAGACTGGAACACTTTCCTGTGGGTCAGGCCACAGAAGCTTAGGGAGGTAAGTCAGGGATGCAACGCAATCCCTGCCCTCACGGAAATGATAGTTCGTCCAGAACACACACAAAAGTTAACTGTTCCTTGATGAGCCGGGTGCCGTGTTTGCTACTGGAGCATCAGAGGTGAGGCAACCTCTCTGATCTCAGGGGGCTTGCAGTCTAGAGGGAGAGACTGATAAGAACGGTGAGGCTAGTACAGTGCAGTGTAATGAGAGTTACAACAGAGGGACTGCTCTAGAAAGACGCAGGGTAGGAGGAGGGCAGGGAGTGGGGGGAAGGCCACTGAGCAGGGGCTGCCCCCGCTAGGGGGCAGTTTATGACAAAGCGCTACACGATGTGCAGTCGACCACGTCCACACGGAAAGTCCCCAGGACTTAGGTGTTGATTTTCCTCCCTCTTCTCTTCTCACTGTGATTCTCTCTTAAGAGTAGACGCTAGGGACTTCCCTGGCGGTCTAGCGGTTAAGACTCCGCTCTTCCGCTGCAGGGGGTGCGGGTTCGATCCCTGGTCGGGGAACTAAGATCCTGCATGCTGTGCGGCCAGAAAAAGAAAAAAAGGACGAGACACTACATTTCTTTTAGACGTTTTCCCTGGGCTGTGACTTTACGTCTGAAGTTCAGCACGTCCACAGGAAGACTTTATAGCATTTTCCCCAGCATCCTGCCCCCTGCCTTCCGTCACCAGTTCCGTATTCCCCTGTCCCCGTGATCAGTGTTCACGTTCACTTCTGAGACCAACCAGAAACGGGCGTGTCATCGCCCACCCAGCTTCTCCTGCCCCTCACGTCGGGACAGCTCTGTCCCCCCCGCCCTCTCGTCCTGGGTCGGCCCACTTTTCTGGCCCTGTCGCTGCTCCTGCAGCTCAGACCAGGACACTCCGTGCTTGAGGCTCTGTGCGCCAGAGGTTGTGAACTGGGGAGCCACGCGCCTGTGAAACGTTCTGTTTGGCTCATCTGGTATGAGCCTGCGTGTGGAAATAGAATAGTTTCAAAATTAGATTTACGTTCAAAGTCGAGATTTTGGACTTTTCTTGGAGACCCAGCAGCCCAGGGTCTGCATTCTCACCTGGCGTCACCGGCTGGCACGGGTGCACAGGACACAGACTCCCAGCCCCTGGGGCACGGCCCTCTGACCTCCGGCCCTGTCACCCCTCTTCCTTCTCCTCCTGCCCCTCCTCTTCTTTCTGCCGCTTTGTCTTTGTCCCTCCATCCCCACTTTCCTTTGACCAACTTCCAGCCTTCCTTCAAGGTCTCACCTTAAACGTTGCTTTTTCCAGAAATCTCCATGACTGGGTTAAATGCCTTGGACTCACCCCGATTTTAGCCTCTTATTATGCTGTAGTATAATTGCTTTTTTGTGTGGTTTTTTTTTTTTCCATTCCCTTAAGTTTAAAAAAAAAACTGACTTTATTTTTTAGAGCAGTTTTAAGGCTATAGAAAACGTGAGCGGAAATTAGTGAGTTGCCGCAGACCCTCTCTTCCCCTCCCCCCTCCCTATTATTAATATCTTGCGTTAGTGTGGCACGCTGTTACAATCGATGAGCCAGTATCGATACATTATTACCAACTGAAGCCCATAGTTTGCGCTAGGGTTTATTCATGGCGTTATCCATCCATCCTGTGGGTTTTGACAGATGTAGAATGACATGTATCCACCATTACGGTGTCATACAGACTATTCACTGCCCTGACATTCCCCTATGTCCACCTATTCATCACCCCCTCCCTGCTTCTGAACCCCTGGCAACCATTGATCTTTTTACTGTCTCCAGAGTTTTCCTTTTCCAGCTTCCCTTTGGTTTTTACATTTTTCAAAATTATCCTTGCGCACACTTCAGAGAATCAAATCGTTTTTAAGACTCATTATGAGAAACAGCAAACCCTCACCCCATATCCCGCGTTTCACCTTTCTCAGAAGCAGTCAGGCTGTCCTCTTAGCTGGACCTTCTGACCTTCACCTCCTTATCTCTAGGCAGATACCTACGTGGCCGCTTCCACTTGATTTCTCAGTTTGGGATCAGGGATTAGCTCTGCTCTGAAGGATGAGGATGGAGCTCTCCTTTCTTCACCCTGTCCCACCTGCTCATACCTGCCTCTCCTCCATCCCCACCCTCCCTTTTTAGAGATACTGTGATTTTGCTTAGATCTGTATTGAGATAACCATCCTTAGGGCTATTTAAATGCTATTCACAGCTGAGCTATGTAATGCACCTAACTAATTTTCCTTTCTTATACAACCTTTTGTTTTCCCCAGACTATTGTTGGCCTTTTTAATGTATTATTTATAATGACCGTCTTCATCTCCTCTCAGAAATATCAGATACTCTGTCAGTTTCACCACTGGAAGGAATGCCTCCTGGTGCCTTCTGACCTGCCTGTCAGGACTGGCTGCCCCCAGTCAGGTGCTGAGCTAACCCCGGCCTCCCCTCATGGTCATCCTGGGGCACCCCTCTGCCTCTCCTGGGTATTGGCTCCCCTGCCTTCTGCATCACAGGACATTGCCCTTCTTTGTTGACACCGCTCTCTTTGGCTGTTTACCTCTTCTGGTAGCTTCCTAAAAGAAAGGGTGCTTGGGAGGCAAATTTTTTGAGCCTTTGTGTATCTGAAAATATTTCTCTCTGTAGTTTTATGCATTTTAAAATTTCCACTTACGGGTGTTGTAGTGAGAGTTCTTTAGTGGAAAGATTGAAAATTAATGGATATGGTTAATTGCTGTCTTAACCCTGAAAACAGTAATTGCCTTTTTTTCAGTGGGCTGTCTGCCCTGGTGTGGAGCGCGCTGGTGGAGGCCGGCACTGGTCTTTCTCACCACAGTGTTCTCAGCGCCTAGAGTAGGGTCTGCCTTCTATGATCAGAACATAAGCCTTAAACCAGAAAGCCTTGATTGTAGTTTGGATATTTGAGGTGCTGCGCTGGATCTACCCTAGCTCAGACAACCCCAAGACTACCAAGGATCCCTATTTTGTTCTTTGTATAATTTGCGTATATTAACTGGACACACGTTTTGTCGTTACCCGTCTGGCAGGCCCTGTGCTGTCCAGTGGCTCAGGGCAGACAACTTCTGTTCTCCGTGTTCTGCTGGCACCCGCAAAGTCTTCCTTATACGTACTTATCCTCGGAGCAGGTTGGAAGATGCGTCTTAGAGACTGTTTCTGAGAGACGTACCCTAAGGTCCCCTGAAGTGGATGACGGTGTCGTCCTGCCGCCCGAGCTCAAAGGTCTCTTTGTCTTGCAGGTAGTTACCATGGGCCTCTTCCGTACCATCGCTTTGTTTTACCTTGGAAGCTTCGACAGTATCGTTCGTCGTTGCATGATGCAGAGAGCGAAACCTGAAATGGCAGACAAAACTGCCTAATTCTCATCCCTTGGAAAAAGACTTTCGAAATAATTTGACCAGCTTGCTGCTAAACGGGACGCAGTTTTTGGCCTGCAGACATTCACGTCTTACTTTCGAATCTGTGAGATTGGACCCGTGCTCTTCAGAAAGCTGGCTGCAAGCAGGGGGATATACGTTCAACTCCAGAGAATATTATTAATACTATGCAAATTGGGGGCAGGAGACCACTTGATTCTCCGAGGCGGAGAAGCGATGGTAAGGGAATTTATAGCGTGTGAGCAGGGTAAAGGACAGGATTCCAGAGTGATCACTGAAAATTTTTTTCTATTTTTTCTTTTTTTTTCCCTGGTAGAGATCAGGTCCAGAAATGTACTTTCCAAGCACTTTTTTAACCTTTCATGAGAGGCAGTTTATGGGTTTCTGGGGCCTTTTTTTTTTTTCTTTTTTTCTTTTTTCTTTTTAACTTGGTGTATTTTATTCCAGATGCATTTTATACATTGCCACTGTGTCTGAGTGCACAGTAATGTCCCTCACTTACTCTGTTGCTGGTGGACTCTCGTGGCTTCTCTCTCTTTGATCCCATAAAACTACAAGGGGGATGGGAGAGGGCAATGCAGTGGAACAAAGGAGGTAAATATTTTCTAGTCGGAAAAAATAATGCTTTCTTGTCTTCTTTAGACTCAGACGCTTAGGGCACTGTTCATTCTTCGTTCACCGGGAAAGGCAGGCTCCTAAAGTGTTTTCTGAAGAGAAGTCAAATCTTAGAAGCTTAAAAGTTTACAATTTCTTCAATAGCCGTGATGACCTGAAGCTCACCCATTCCATTGTAGTGTCTTATTCTTCCCGTGTCTTCCTTTCCAATTTTGCTTATACTGCTATAATATTTTTGTAAAAAAAAAAGAGAAGACCAGTTTTTTTTGACTTGACTTTTTAAATTAATTAATGAATTTGTTAAAGCAAATGAAAAAATTAGAAAGCGTGACCTTTGCCTCCTCGTAGCATATATGTAGCTTTTAAGAAAGGCAGATGATAGCATGTTTCAGTTTTATTTATTAAGAAAAAAATGTAGGACGACAAGGCTGATGTTGAAGATACTCGTTTTTGAAATAAAATGATCACCCTGTTCTTTCTATGACTCTCCCACTGACCCTGAGAACATCCTCTTTGTACCACATGTTAAGAAAGCCCAGCCATCACTCTCACCGTAGAGACCTGGAAATCCTGTTGGTCCCCTGAGTGTTGTTTCAAGATGCCAGGCTCCGTTGTCCATTGGTTGGATTTCCACAGCAAGTGCCTCTGATGAGTTTTAGCCGCCGCTACCTGCTTTGCTCTGTCATTGTATGTGTTTCCTCCGACTTGAGGGCAGTCACCTCCATTGTAACGCTGTTTCCCCTCCCCTTTGCATACACAGTAAGTTTATACATTACCACCTTCCAGTTCCTTTTGGTGAGAAAAGACCACTGCATTTGAAGAAGAAACTTTTTTTTATTGTTTAAAAAAAAAAACAACACAAAAGATCGTTTTGGTAACAGTACAAAACAATCCAATTCTACAAAAGATTAAAGACCTAAAAATTATTGCAAATCTTTTTTGCTTTTGAGTTTTTGAACTCTGGACTTTAAAATGACTTCATTTTTACAAAGTAAGATGTCTAATGGCTTTAATCCATGGTGTCTTTTTAAAAGACATGAGAATGGCACATTTTCAGACACTGACAAAGACAGAAGAAATTATGATTTAATATATAAGTTGCTTGGGATGACTTCATTGCAGTTTATGGGGGTGGTTTGAACCCATAATGGTTTCATGAATCTTTCAGCCTTGGAGAGCCATCGTCTGCAAAGTTGAGTCATACCGGGCAGCCTCTAAACGGGAGTAAAGGCTGCGTTTTCCTAATTCATGGATACAAATAAATAGCTGGGTGCTTCTCAATTTTATTCTTTTCTCATAAATGTTTCTTGAATGTTGGTACCTTCTACTGAAGGTCTATATTAAAATCTAGTCCCAGGTGATGCCTCATTTAATAAAATTAACTATTTTGCAATAGTTATTTCAATATACATTTCTCAGGCTATCCTCAGAGAGAGCACTGTGGCTCCAGGTCATCTCCTGCCTGAGCAAATTTACAGCCCCTCCTGTTCCACGGCGGGGAGATATCCCCAACCCGAATGAAGCTCAGGCATGAGAGCAGATCTGTGGAGGTTATAGTATCAGGGAATGGGCTGCTTTGTCAGAGATGGCAAAGGTCTACATTCTTGTAACCAAAAAGCTTTGAAAACTGAGGTGTTCCTTTTTTTCTTCCTAAATTCGGTGCCATAATTCATTGATAGCAAAACCTGACTTGAACTGACTTGAGATTATTATAGTTTTTATTTATATGCCACTCCATGGGCTGTTCATTAATTTTGTCCGAAGAAATACCAATGGGTTTGACTTACAGGGATTGCCCCAGACTCTGTGGAGATGTTTTGTAATATCCAGTATATGCTCCATATTACCTTTTAAATGCAAAAAAAAAATGATGAGTTCTGAAACACATCTGGCCTGAAGGGTTTTGGATGAGGGATTGTAGACACTTAAGCAGCATCACATAACGATCTGGCTTCATCCAAAACATGAAAATATTAGAATGCAAATTCTATTTTTTATCTTTTTTGGCTCAATTCTTGTACAACCTTTTTTTATATCGACTTGCTTTTTTGCTCAGGGGAAGAAGAGAAAGCCTGAGTCAGATTGTTAGGGAAACTATTGGCTTTTTTTTTTTTTTTTAAGGATTGCATTGATTCACCACTTTCTATTGTACCCAGAAGTGGGTATGTCTTACTTGTGGCAGAAGAAGTTCAATCATAATTCTGTTGACATGTGGGTTCTTTCTGTGTGAGACATAGGTTATTATGTGAGTTTCAGTTCCAAGTGTCTGCCTCTGCTAGGTTGGGGTGTACTGTTTTATTTTAATGTATTTGTGAGTATATTTATTTTAAAATGCTTAACGTTATTCAGCCTTAGAAATTCCAAAATATGTTCAAGGACCCTCTATCATTGAAAAAGGTGTAAAAACAATTCTTCTTTATTTTGACAAAAACAAAGTCAAGAGAGTTGTTCTTTATATTTTAAAATATAATTTTCACACCTGAAAGGAGAAGAAATTAAAAATGCTGTTACTGATGGCCCCTTTATACGAACACATATATGTTTAATTATGTCTCTGTTTGGATCGGTTAAGCCATATATTGTTGATTCTTAGAAGTAAAAATTTGAGAGACCATTTCTAATATTTAGATGACAAGAGCATTTTGATCATAGTTGCTTAGATGCAAAGAATTGTATGTCTCTGTCTTTCTAGAAGCAGTCAATACCATAATAATTTTTTTTCTTACGGAACTGTATCATCAACAGATTTAATTTTATGACATCATATTCCAGTTTAAACGTGTCTTAACTCACTTGAGGACACTTAAAAGATTCACGCTTTTTGACATAAAATGTTTTGAATCTTTCTCATTTCCTTATCTTCCTAGTGACTCAGCTTTGAAAAAATACCTACTAACCATAACCTTCCATATTCTGGACTAAATCTTGTTTAGTTCAGACCAGTGATGGCAGATTTGGTATTTTGAAGAGGAGGTAATAGCTATTATATTTTACACTTGCTTGATGTGACAACTCTAAAGACATTTTTAAACTGATAAGAGTGCATATGGCTATTTTGATATATATTAGAACCTGTGTTTGCTACTTTAGAAGCTTTTGTGGCAGAATTGTAACCTGATTTTCATATCTTGTATTTCTGAATCACAACAAGAAATAAATGGGGAACACGCTTTACAGATTCAAAAACTTCTTTTCTGGAAATGTCCATTTTTTAAAAGAGATGTTTAAACAAAACACAAACCTCTTTCATAATGTTATCCTAACCTTGCATCTTAAACACTTGACAAGGCTTGATTTATATCACTTTTTAGGAAGTAATATTTTCACGGTAAGTATTTCGTATTCTGGGCCCTTGTTTCAAATATGTTCAGTGTTTGTTTGACTCCAGTGTGGGATATATGAGTAAAAGAGTAAGAAATGTGGAATTTAAGAAAATTTCTTAAGTAATTATGTTTCATACAGAAATAAATTGATTTCCCATACTTTAAACCTTCATATTCCAACAATGAAATATCTCCTAGACTCTTGAAGGGCATAGAAGAGAGATATGGGAAAGAACACGCCTTAATATTTATTTCTCCGTCCTTAAATAGAAAAATTTTGGTCACATTGAGAAGAGGTGCTTTGGATGTCTTGATTGGCAAACTTAACCTTTCTTTAAATTTGAGTAACATATATGTAAATGGCATAGGATATCACTTCTATAATTTTTAATGTTTGGACGTTTAAAAAGAAAAACATCTCCTGACTTCTGTTCCACTCCTGATTTTATACACCCCATTTTTCCTCCTTCAACATGTATTTATTGAGTGCCTGTGACGAGCTCGGTATCCAGGCGCCAGGGATATGACTTTGCATAAACAGTCTGTCCCTCCCTCGTGGCGATTACATTTCTTGTTTATTTCCCTCCCCGCTTCTCCATCCCTCTGAAGGCTCTTACAAGTCTTACAAGAGGAAGGGGAACCACTCCCCATTCCTTTCTTCAGGCCTCTGAATTTTATGCCACAATTATTTGAATGCCAGGCACTATTCTAGGCTGGGAACGCACAAAGGCAAATATGGTCCCTGCCCTCAAATAGTTTATAATCTAGGGAGAAAAACACATGTCAGAAATTACATGGTGATCCAACAACAGCTATGATTAAGGTGTCATAACATTTGAAAACGTAACCCGTGCTAGTCACTGTTGTGAGCGCTTTGCATTTAACTCATTTAAATCATCCACTAACCCTACCAGTGGTACCTTTATATCCCCAGGTTATAAATGAGGGCACAGGCACAGAGCGGGCATAAGTCACTAGGTCAGGGTCGCAGCTGCAAAGTGATGAAGCCAGGATCCACACCGGTTTTCTGTCTTTGAAGCTCCTAGCCTCCGTACGAAACCTCTTCTAACGGCGTAAGTGGAATCCTAGGACTGCCCAGGATAGTTGGGGGTGATCTCACAGGGGAGAAAGTCGTTGAGGTAAACCTTGAGGAATGAGTATGAATTTGCCGCAGGAGTGTTGGGTTCCTTTCCGGGAGGTGAGCGGATGTGCAGAGGCAAAGGACATGCGAGATCTTGGCGTATTCCAGAAAGCACAGAGCACTTCCCCTCCAAGAAGGGAAAGTGGAAGGATTGGGTGGGCGTCCAGGGGGTAGGCCTGGGCCACATCATACCATGGGCAGGAGTTGAGATTTCGGCCTCTGAAGAGCTTTGAGCAGAAATATGAAATGGCAGGATTTAGAAAGATCATGGTTCCCTTTGAAATTCAGGCGTTGCTGAGCCCTTGCGCCTCGGAATAAACATTTCTCATTACTTTGGAAAAAAACATATTAAGATAGAAGATAAACATATTGTTACGGGTTGAATTGTGTGTCCTCAAGAGATGTTGATGTCCGAATCCCCAGTACCTGTGGATGTGACCTTATTTGGGAATGGGGTCTTCATAGATATAACCAAGTTAAGATGAGGTTATAAGGGTCCTAATCCAATGTGACTGGTGACCTCATAAAAATAGAAGAAAACAGAGACACACAGGGGGAACGCCCCGGGAGGACAGTGGTACAGATCGGAGTGAAGCAGCTGCCAGCCAAAGATTGCCAGCCCCCAACGAAAGCTAGAAAGAGGTAAGGAAAGATTTTTCCCTAAAGCCTTCAGAGGGAGCATGGCCCTATTGACACCTTGATTTTGGACTTTGAGCTTCTCTCTCTCGTGGGAGAATAAATTTCTGCTTTAAGCCACCCAGTTTGTGGTACTTTGTTACCGCAGCTCTAGATAACAAACATATTAACCTTGATTTTTCTAAATGTGTTCAACAGTGAATGTCTGGGAGATACTGTGCTCTGTGCTAAAGAGCATAAGAGAATAAACATTAGTTATTGAACATAAGAATGTATATTCTTTGCCTATTTCCCCTCAATACTGTGGTGTTTCATGTCAATCCAACAAGAGGAGTAAACATTTGAAACGTACAAGACAAGTTCCTAACCTCAGTTGATTCACTGTAAATGCCAAGTCATTAATTTGAAAGGAAAAAATTGCCACGAGTGAGTTTATTGTGCTTTCCTTTGTAAACCAAACGTAAACGTTATTTGCTGGCTGTTAAACTTGCACAACAGAATGACTTACCTGCACTTCGTTGCTTGGTTTCAAAAGTTGTTGCTTAATGATTCCAAACATTTTTTTGAGGCTTAGGACCCACCAAAAATTAGCCAGGTGGGTTTTTCAGTTAAACCAAGGCTTGTTGGTTTAGATTTGGTAAACGAGTTTCCTGATGAGGACAAGGATGGTTTGAGAGCACACAGTGGATTACTTGGATGCGATCACACTTACAGAAGAGGGGCTCTGGATCATAAATGAGTCAGGAACAGTATTACTGTTAGTATTACTAGTAACTAATACTAATAGGGAATTAGTATTATAATAACATTATTATATAATGTTTGCCAACAAAGTGTGTAAACCGTCTTAAAGCAGATGGCCCTATTTAGCATAAGAGTTTGTAGTATAGAAGATACTTATGTCAATTATATCTCAATAAAGTTGGAAACAATAATGTAGAAGATACTTGAAATTGGAAATTAGTGTTTTGGATTGCTTATCTAGGCCTGTGAGATGTTATTTTTTAAACAGTTCCTTTTTCTTTTATGCAGGCTATCTGCTGGTTTTTACTCTCCCCAGTCAGTTCATTTTGTTGATGGATTTATTTTCACATCAGTTTGCCTAAATGGTTTGGGGTCATGTTTTATATTTTTAACTCTTTCATCTTACCTATTAGTTGTCAGTTCCCTCTCAGTAAACACTGTCTTTCTATCCTTGTTTTAAATAAAAATTTTAATAGTTGGGAGGATTTGATACATACCTATATTAAATATTAGTATTTATGTTCAGATTAGAATCATGTCCTTTTTGAATTTCATAAACTTTGGGAAGATTTATATTGGTGATGGATGAAGAGAACTTTCTGAATGATACTGTTAAACATCAACCAGTAGGTGGCAAAAACTGGCAATAAAAAGCTTTTTGTTTGGCAGATTGGAGAATAAAGAAGGGAAACACAGGCCTTTCAGACGCTTGGTACAATCTCCATTCCCTGCATCTTGTTCTTTTCTCTTCCTGGTGCTACCCTACTGCTAGAAGCCAGCCAGGCAAAACCAGGTAAAGGTCCATCCATTGGCTCTAAGTGGAAGACGTCTCGGGAAGTGAAAAGCCCACAGTGCTTACATTTTGAAGGTTATCGGAAGGTCTCTAGATTCGCACCTAGGACTCCTGACTCAGACCGGTGCTCCCTCCACTAGCTCACCAATACTCACAGACAAATAGTTAAGTCACACACCTCCAAGGAATACATGTCCTTACAGTTTGGGTGGAATCTAATAAGCATGCAATCTGAATGGAGGAACGGTTTCACTCTTTTGATTGAAGGAGTATCCAGAACATTCCTAGGGAATATATAGCCTTAATCAAGGAATAATGCAGACCTGTCTAGAGAATGTTTGGTTATGGTCAAGATGCCACGTAAATGTGGAGGAATCTGTAAAGTGAGGCTCTGTGGAGTAAAGGAGAAAAAAAAGCAGCTTTCCTTTTGCTGGGAATGGGATATCTGTTTCCTTCTGGTCTCCCTCTTTGCAGAAGTACAATCTTTTTTCCAGCTCTGGCCTCTCATTTCCTCGCTGACATGCTGGGTCTCAAGCACTAAGGCTTTCAATTCCTCTTAAGTAATTTTGGGGGGTTAGGACAAGGTTCTGAGAAGATCCCTAAACCATGATGTGTAGCATTAACACGGGCTTCTGCTATTTTGTGAAAATATATATCCAGGTCAGTCTATACCCAGTGTCTCTCTCCAGGCCAGCACACCTCCCTGCCATTGCCATGGATAAAAGGGGACTGTGTTACAGCAGTTGGAAGGCAAGAAGGACCACCTTCCTTCATTCCCTCTTGCCCGGATAAGACATTTGTACCAGGCACCCATTCCTATATGCAAGAGGTTGCCATGTTGGCCGATTGATTGTATTTGATAAAATGAAGAAATGAAAATAATTTGCCATGCTTATTTTGCCACAGAATGAATGCTTTGATTTTAGACTAGGAATGAGACAAAATATAGTGTGAGAACATATTTGTACACATGGCAGTACTCACTTGTCATGTTTCTATGACCTCAACAGGCCAGTGTCCCTATATGTTTGTACTTGAGTCCTATTAGGTAAGCCGCCGTGCTAATTTTTTCCTGGCACTTTATTTGTCAAAGACTCTTAGAGGTAAAAATAAACACATGCAACTTGTTTGCCCTATGTGCTTTTCTCCTGGGAGCTATTCATCCTGGTGAATTTTTTTTTTAAAAATGTGTACATTTGTGTGTGTAATAAATAGGTTTGTGTATGTATAGATAACTCGAGAAGGTGCGGACATCTAAGGTTGGCTGCTAGGCGACTGCGGAGGCCTTTAGAAACCCGCCCACCCTGGCTGGGGGGCTGCGGGCCTGAAAGTTGCCCTGTAGCCCCCCGTGGCGTCCAGCCCTCACCCAGTGCCGAAATTGTTAGGAGAGGAGGAAAAACATTTACTTAACCACTCGAAAGCCCTTGGTATCCCTCACTAATCCCTCGGCCGCGCCACTGAGAGCTCTGTGTGGCCTCGGTCACGGATGGTGTCTCCGGAGTGTATGTTGTGCGTGGACACCTAGGAAGCAGCTTGAAAGTAAACACGATGCTTGGGGCTTCCCTCGCGGATGAACGTGCAGCGTCGCCTCTCTTGATGGGAGGGCAGCGCTGAGGCCCCTGGTAACACGATGTGTGGACACACACACACACACACACACACGCACGCACACACCGCGCGCGCGCACGGCTAGAAACGGTCGAAGTCCCTGGTAACACGATGTGTGGACACACACACACACACCCGCGCGCGCACGGCTAGGAAGGGTCGAAGCGATTCCCGGCGCTCTTCCAGCGCTTGTTTTGTCGGCGTCGCCCCAGCTTCTGGCCCCGGCAGCCGCCCGACCGGCCGCGTGCGGCTCCCCTGGCGCCCCTGGCCCCTCGCGGGCCCCGGAGACGCCGAGCGCGCGCCGGGCCCGCCGCAGGCCCGACGAGGCCCCTGGCACACCCACCGCGCCGCGGCCGCGCGGGAGGCCTGCGCCGCCCGCGCCACCCACCGGCCGGGCCCAGCGGGCGGGCGCAGCGGGCGGGGGCCGTCCCGGGCGCTCCCTCCCCGGCCGCGGGCCTGCGCGCCATGAGTCCCCGGCGGGGCGCGCCACTCCCGGGCCGGCCGCGGCTCCTTTAACCCGGCAAGGGGAGCGGGGCGGAGGGGGCGGCGGGGCGGCTCCGAGGAGGGCTCTTTCTTTCTTCTTTTTTTGAATGAACCGTGTGACGTACGTACAGGAAACCAGTCGGTTCGAGAGGAGAATGAAGAGGCCAGGCCCCCCCGCGCCGCGCCCGCCCCCTTCCTCCTCGCGCCCGCCCCCGCCCCCGCCCCCGCCCGCCGCGCTCCCGCCCGCCGCTCTCGGTTTCCCCGCCGAGACGCCGCCGCCGCCGCCGCCGCAGCCGCCAGCGAAGGTGCCGGGCTCCGGGCCCTCCCAGCCGGCGCGGCCGTCATCGCCCGGAGCGGGTGCGCGGCGGGAGCGCGGGGGAGGCGGGCGCCACCAGCGCCGCCGCGCAGGAGCAGGAGGAGGAGAAAGGGTGCGCAGCCCGGAGGCGGGGTGCGCCGGTGGGGTGCAGCGGAAGAGGGGGTCCAGGGGGGAGAACTTCGTAGCAGTCATCCTTTTTAGGAAAAGAGGGAAAAAATAAAACCCTCCCCCACCACGTCCTTCTCCCCAGCCCTCGGCGCACCACACACAGCGCGGGCTTCTCGCGCTCGGCACCGGCGGGCCGGGCGCGTCCAGCCTTCATTTATCAAGCAGCTTTTCGGAAAATACATTCGCTGTTCGGAGTTTAATCAGAGGAGGATTCCTGCCCCCGTCCCCGGCTCGTCCACCGGCCCCCGGTCCCTGTCTCTCTCCCGTGGAGGCGTGAAGCGGTCCCGCGGACAGAGATCCATGTCTGTGCCCGCGCGTGTGTGTGCGCGTGTAAATTGCCGAGAGGGGGAAAATCACAGGACTTCTGCAAATACTGGACTGAAAATTGTAATTCATCTGCCGCCGCCGCCGCTGCCTTTCTTTGCTCGTGCTCTTGAGATCTCCGGTTGGGATTCCTACGGATTGACATTTCTGTGAGGGAGAAGTCTGGGAATCAAACTGGAAATTCTCCTAATTTTTACACCCTCCGCCCCCAACTCCTGATTCATTTGGAAGTTTCACAGCAGCTATAACTGGAGAGTTCTGAAGATTGATGGAATCTTTGCCTTATGCATTTGTTTTCACAGAAAAGGAAACTTGACAGAGGATCATGCTGTCCTGAAAAAATACAAGTAAGTTCTTTGCACAGGAAATGGGTTTCATGTAACTTTCAATGGAAACAGTTGAGATTTTTAACTTTAAGTGCATTCGAGTAAGTTTAATTTCCAGGCAGTTTATTATATTCTTTTTAGCCGTGTAACTTGTAGTGTGTGTGCCCTGCTTTCACCCACTGTATAAAGGGAAATGCACCTGATTTTGACTGATTAGATTTTTTGACCTTTCAGCATCACGGAGGAAGTAGACTGATATTAACAATAATTAATAATGTGCCTCATGAAATAAAGATCCGAAAGGAATTTAAATAAAAATATCCTGCATCTCATGCCAAGAGGGAAACACCAGAATCAAGTGTTCCGCGTGACTGAAGACACCCCCTCATCCAAGAATGCAAAGCACATCCAATAAAATAGCTGGATTATAACTACTCTCTCGTGCGGGGCCGTGGGGCGGGAAGCGGGGGCGAGAGGTGCTGTTGGTACCCGGCTGCTTTTCCGTGGGGGAAGGATGGCGCACGCTGGGAGAACAGGGTATGATAACCGGGAGATAGTGATGAAGTACATCCACTATAAGCTGTCGCAGAGGGGCTACGAGTGGGATGCCGGAGACGCGGGCGCCGCTTCCCCGGGGGCCGCCCCCGCGCCGGGCATCTTCTCCTCCCAGCCTGGGCGCACCCCAGCGCCGTCCAGGACCTCCCCGCCGCCGCCCCAGACCGCCCCCGCCGGGGGGCCTGCGCTCAGCCCCGTGCCACCCGTGGTTCACCTGACCCTGCGCCAGGCGGGTGATGACTTCTCTCATCGCTACCGCCGCGACTTCGCCGAGATGTCCAGCCAGCTGCACCTGACGCCCTTCACCGCGAGGGGACGCTTTGCCACGGTGGTGGAGGAGCTCTTCAGGGATGGGGTGAACTGGGGGAGGATTGTGGCCTTCTTTGAGTTCGGTGGGGTCATGTGTGTGGAGAGCGTCAACCGGGAGATGTCCCCCCTGGTGGACAACATCGCCCTGTGGATGACTGAGTACCTGAACCGACACCTGCACACCTGGATCCAGGATAACGGAGGCTGGGTAGGTGCATGTCTGGTTGAATGTGAGTCTGGGCTGGACCTCTCGGGTCTGAGATGCGGTGGTTGGAGTCTGGGTGGGCTGCTGGGCCAAGGGAGGCCGATGGGCCAATGAAATAAAATCAGGGTTGTGGCCTCCCTCCCTCTTTCCCTGTACAGAGGTCTCCCTGCCAACCCAACTGTGATCATTGCTTCTCGGCAAAATTGTTTTCCTTGCTTGCGAGCCATTGAGGTTCAAAGATCCAGCCTTTGCTGTTCAGTAGAATCTTGGGGTAAATGGCATCCCTTCAGGGTTTCTCAAACTGGGGGTCCAAGGATCCCCCTCATCACGGTACCTGGCCTGAGTAGCCTGTTGAAATGGGACATTTCAGGGACAACTCATAAACTAGATGCCAGGCTGGGTCCTGGCAATCCACATCAGAAATAAGCTCCCCTGTGGGTTTCTTCTTTGTACTAAAATTTGAGAACCATCCAGTTGGTAGAACAGACTCCCCCAGAGGACCAAGGGCATGCCTTTTCTGACTCACTTGGTAAGATCTACCCAAAGAGGAAAACCAGTGTAACCCCTTTCCCTGGAACACCTGGACGTTTGTAGAGAGGTAAGCTGTAAGTTGACTTACCCAAAGTCCGGCGACTCCAGCCTCCACTGTGTGCCATATTCCTAGTGGGCATGACCTAGTGTCTTGAAGAAGACTCAGCTCTGGGTGTTTATTTCATCAGTGACAGAATTTGCATTGGCTGTGTACCTTGTGTTCTGTTTCTATAACTTGTGTGTGATTTTGAGGTTTACTGGAATTTTAGTTATCTTCTACTTTTCACCACCTAGAATCCACGTGATTTGGTGGTTCCCTCTGCTGGCAAAACTTTCATCTAGAGTATCTATATAAAGTGTAGAAGAATTGATTTGTAGCTGTGGATTCTCGTGCTCTGACTTTAGCTGAAGTGATTGATGCCTGTATTTTTGAAGAACATCTGTGAACTGTTTTTTTTTTCTGGTACTGTTGTGCTAGATAGAGCCTCTATCATGTCACCATGAAGGTTTTTTTGTGTGTGTGGTTCTTTGGGGGAGGGGTACAGATCCTAAGACTGAAGAAGTGTAATTGACATCTACACTTTATATCTGAAGTGATTAATTTGTGAAAAAGTGAAAGAGGAATAATTCTTGTCTTTTAATCTGAAGAACTGTCTTTGAAAAAGGATGCAATTCAGTGCTTCCTTTCGCAGTCTCTAGGGAGAATTACTAATGTTATTATTTTATAGGACCCAACAGGAGCAAAAAGCTTAGAAGTCACTGCAGGTGGATTCGATTTCAAGAAGCACATTACATATTTTACTACAGTTTACAAAGTGTGCTAATGGTAAGGGGCCAAAAAGAGAAAAGGCCAAGAAAAGTAGATGACTGACATGAACATCTGATCCTACTTGACCAAAGTTGACAAAATATTGATGCCACTGTTCAGTGTTTAAAAGTAAAACATCCCCATTTAATCTCTAAAATTTAAATGCTTTTTCTGAATTGTTTGTTTTTCGAGATCTCATATTATCAGATCTTTAGTAATTCTGGAAGAATTCAGTGAAGTGTGTAAAGAATATTTTTGTTAAATGTTTGGTAAAGTAGGTGGTTTTATTTTTAACCACCATAACCAAAGAGGTAGGGAGGGACTTCCAGACGCCAAAAGGATAATTTTAAGACCAAAGTAAAAGTAATATAACAGTTTGACTATTACATATTTTTGGGAAAAAAATTTAAAAAATTTTCTTTCTAGTTGAAAGAAATCCATGGTGGTAACTGTCATGTGTCAAATAATTTAATAAAAAGATGGGAAATGGAGACATGTTTATGATGGAAATTAAGATATAATCTTGATCTTTATTGTCGAGTTGTGGTATATTAACATCTCATCCAGTTGAATTGTCTTTTTCAGTGAAGGCTCACCTTTGCCTCCTTTCAAAATAGAGTTTTCTTAGTAGAGCCTATCTTTGTGGTCAACAGGTATCTGAGGTTGATAAATGTAGAGGCTACATTTTATGATGCCAAACCACAATGACATACTGTAGAACATGATAAACTTTTTTCTGACGAAACCTCTTATAGTAAAAATAAATCATATAGAAGCACAAATAGCTGATGGTAAAATGTGTAGCTTTCAGGACAACATATAGATGGATGACTAAATAGGAAAGCAGAGGACTTTTCCAAAAAAAAAGTATATATCAGGAAATGCAATCATAAATGGACACTTTGGAATAATAAAAGTGGTAGTACTTGAGAGCCTGATGTACTTATCCTTTCAAAGGTGCGTTATGAACCTAAATTTTTATTTTAAGCATTTGGTATACAGACAGATTTTCCTCCAAATTTGCACCAATCAGTGTTGCATCCCTAATAATATGTTGCGTCTTGCAGTGTAAAGGACTCAGTAAGGATGGTAAAATTTCAGAAGAGAGCTAGGACATTCTTTTAATGTTGGATAATGACTTGTACTGTTTACAGGACGGTGGATCAGCTCATCTACTGAATCTATTCTTACGGGGGCTTTAGATTCTAAGTCACATTTTTTTTCTTTGCTGCTGCTACTTCTGAGGCCGAGGAAAAACAGTTTGCATTCCGTGTTCCATAACCTGGAGAAAGCAGGGCCTTGGATGATAGGTGTCTGAGAGATGGTCCTAGAAGTCTACAAATTATGTAAAGACTAAAGAAGAAGTTGGCTGTGGAGTGGAGTATGGCTTTATTCCTAAGTCTGAATAAGGCTTCCAGAGGGAGGCAGCAGTTCTAGGAGATGTCCGAGACCCTGCCGCTCCAAGTGTGGCTCAGGGACCAGCAGCCTGGGCGTCACCTGGGAGCTTCTTAGGGATGCGGAGTCTCAGGTCCCACCCCAGAGCTTCTGAGTCAGAATCTGTGGTTCGCACGTCTACAGGTGTTTGTGTGCACGTGAGAGTTAGAGATGCTGGCTGCCATCACCGACCATTGATTCTCGTGGACGCCTTTTAGGAAAAACGGCAATCTGGGATGGATCCTACAGTGTACCTTTCCAGCGGCCCCGCGGGTCCGTAATATTACCTAGGATGCTGAATATTTCCCATGTGTCCGCTAGAGTGATCTGACCCTTGGAAGAAATAGACTGGAATGCAAGAGAGACAGCAGAGAAATTATTATAAGCTCCATCCTCTCAAGAATGTTTTGCGTGGTAGCTATACAATTTGTGCTGGCATTACAGACCCCATGGAAGTAAGATAGCATTTCTACTCCAGTCAAAGACAGGAAACTTTGCTCTTTTAATAGCTCCATTCGGTATTGTTTGATCCCCTTGTAACACAGTTCAAATTCTGTAGATGAGTTTAGGGGCCCTGAGACCGCTTCACGACCAAGGGGCTCTTGCAAGCAGAGGGTTGAGATTTGGGCAAGTTGATGGTGAATGAACATTGATGGCGCCTTCCGAACTGAGAAACGTGACAACATTTCGCTTCATGTCTTAGGAGAGAGTGAGATGTTTGACAGCTGCAAGAATGACATGCCATAACTTGGATATGGGCTTCATTCTGTTGATGACATGGTGGTGCGACTTCTTTTGTGTGTTTGTCATTTGGTCTTTGTGGTTTAGGAAGACAGGAACTTACTTCTCCACATCCAGTAGAGGTTGGCTTCCTTTTTATTAGTTGGTCAGCAAGCAGTTTCTCTTTTCTGTACATCCACCCAAACGTTTGATTAACTGGAAAGCAATCTTCTTCTCAGGCCAGTGTATAAAATACAGGAAAAAACATCAGTTTTCTAGCGGCTGAGTTTCAGCTGCTTATAGCTAATTTTGGCAGCAAAATGATAGGATTAAAAATAGCCTGAAGATGATCCAGTCTTAAATAATATATTTAATGATGAACTTTCCTTGGGAAAGTGCATCTTTCTGCCTGCTAAGAATCACATGACCCCTTTCAGTAATTTATTTTGTAGAGAAAGATACATTATTGCTCCTCGAGTTTGCAGTTACGTGCTGCTGAGCGATTGCTTTTGGGGACTTCTGTAAAATTTTATAGTTCACACAGTTCTCTTTTCTGTTTTAGGGCCTTTGTTGCCGTTTAATGGCGGTCGAAAACATGACTTTCTAATGTGCATCCTGTTACTTTTAGCTGTGCTTTCTAGTGAGAACTGATTGATCTTTTTAGCCATCCTTGATTGAACCGCTACATTTCAGAATTGCTAAATGTTATTAGGCTACACAGCACACCAGGTAACAGAAAGGCACAGATTTTTTTTTTTTTTTTTAAGCCAAACTCTTAAATAGCTTTTCTTTATCTCGACTCCCAGCCCTAGTCAGCTTTTTGGAGGATGAGAAACCCACTCATAAAGCAGGTGTGTGGGTGCTGTGTGTATTAATGGTGGTCTCTCCCACTCAGCACGTCCCCGCACCCATTTCTGAGGTCACCCATCGTGTCTTCGCCAAGAGTTGAGCAAAGCAGTATTTCAGCAGAAGCGCATTTGTGCTGGAGAAACAGCACTGTATTTGTAGTGTACAAGTAAAAGGGTTTTTTTTTCCCCCCAGAGACATGCCGTATTTGAGGTTCAATTCAAACAAAATCAGTGCTTGACGTCGACACGCGGTTAACGCTGAGAGTCAGCCAAGGACGGAGACGGTTATCCAACAGACGTGCCTGCAAGTCTTCTATGTGCCCGGCCCTGGCTTAGTTTGGGGGTCCAGGGAGGAAGGCTTTTCCCCTGCCCTGGATGCCCTCACAGACCAGGGCTGGAGGTGTCGTTGTGAACTCAGTTGGCCTGATGAACTCACACGGCCTGATGAGATGATTCTAAACTCTCAGATTTAGAGGGAGAAAGAAGAAACAAAACAAAACCAAACCCTAAGGATGTGTTATTTTGCATACACTTCAATCTTTGTCTGAAAAAGTTATTTCTAACCATATGGTTGTTCATGTGTGCGTTAGGCCTGATTTAACTGGGAGGAGAAATATAGATGATTTAAAAAATACTGTGTTACACGGCCGTAGGCTTAAGAGAACTGAAAGGCAGGGGGGTTCCCTTGGTAAATATTTACCCGTTAGGAGTTCTTTCTACATATTATGAAGACTTAATAAACACTAGCCTGCGGTTTTTAAAGGAGTTCATTAATTTTGGTTTTTGGTAAAAGACACCTGAGACTGATGAGGTTGATTAGAACAGATTAATTTGAAGAACTGTCTTTCTTAAATCATTCTGGGATGCAGACAAGTCCGAGTCGATTTGAACCAGAACAGGGGAGAGATTAAAACAAAAGCTTTTGTCTTGATTTGGTTTTAGGTTCTCGCGCTGTTCTGTTTATTAAGAGGCTTCTCTTCCAAGACGCTCCTTAGAGAAATTCCTAGTCCACTGTGACATTTGTTTTCCTGAAGAGCAGGTGTTTACCATCTAACATCTTTTATGCGTGGTCCTCTTTCTTTAAATGGAGGTTGTAAAACTTTTGAAGTTACGACAAAGCCATTTTCAGTTCTAAAAGTATTTTCGTAGATTGCTGCGTGTTCCGATCTGTGCTCGATTTTGTAGTGCCAGCACGATTTCTCTGCTCTTTATTTGCCAGACAAGAGATAAACCCAGCTGTCCTTCAGTGAGAATGATGACGGAATGATTGTCTCTCCAAAGCTTTCTCACCGGGGACCCTCCCCCCTCCCGCCAACCCCCATCACTGACCCCTACCTGCCCATTCGCCCCACCACAGGGAGACCTCCAAGGGGTAGCTCCTTGTCACCTTCCAACATGTGAAGGGTGGGATTCACCTGAAGGAAAGAGCATTATGTTTAGATAACCAGCAAGAGGGGGCAGAAAAGGGGTCTGCCCCAGCTGGAATATTATAACCCTTACTCCAATCTTGCTACAGGCAACCGGGCAAGGAAAAATTCTGTCATCAGATATGATGCTTTCCCTCCAGAGATCATAAATTCCAACCCTGTGCAGGGAAAACATAGAATCTGCTGGAAGAGTTTGTACTAGCTCTGATCTCTGCAGTGTGAGAGTAGAGTGAGGGTTATACTCTAGCCTTAGATAAAATTTGACTAACTAAACAACTAAAACAGCTTATACTAAAGATTACTTCCCCAAATGCCCTCTTAAACATGTTAGAAAGAGAATTTCTCTGACATGCTGGCATGGCCATTGGTAGCAGTTACAAAAGCACTAAGGGCTACTTGGCTGATTTTCTTAGGCGATGGACCAGATTGTACGAGCAATTTCACTGGCATCAGTATTTCCATTCTGCTCCTTGTTTTGCCTTCAGAATTTCAGGGATGGAGCCATATTCCATTTTTAGTTAATAATTGGCTAATCAGCTCTCTGGAGCTTCAGCGTAATGAGTCAGAAGCTTATGACTGCCCCCACTACCTTCTTACTCTGTCTCCTGAAACTAGCCCAAGGACCCACGGTGTCAAGTGAAGCTTAAATTTTCCAAGGGAGATTTTACCATTGAGACCAATACATCTTTCTTGTGACAGTTCCAATTACTGTATTTCTCTATTTTTTAACTGTCTTTTCTTAAGCTGTGAAAGAATATGGAGGGTTTATGACTTCTAATGCTTGGAGCAGCAAACAAGGCATGAGTGTTACAGGTTGTCTTTTCTTGACTTTTTCCAACTCTTCTTCACAAATACTGAGATTTCTGCTGCGTTACAGCACGGCGAATGTCATACCTATGTATTACCTTTGAAATTCAATTGCAGCCGAATATTCTACTGAGATGCGTTAGAATTTTCAAAGGGAATATGGGACAAAAACTTAGTCTTCTTAGTTCAATGCCTTCTTACAATTAGCATAGGAATAAAATTAATTACAAATTATATCATCGCCTTAACATATTGATATTTTATCTCCTAGGGAAAAAGGAAAGTCTATAAAGGATGCCAGTGGGCACCTGTAAGTCTAAAATTTCACGACTATCTCCTAGCTATTTTCTTTTTTTTTTAACATCTTTTTTGGAGTATAATTGCTTTACAATGGTGTGTTAGTTTCTGCTTTATAACAAAGTGAATCAGCTATACATGTACATATATCCCCATATCTCCTCCCTATTGCATCTCCCTCCCACCCTCCCTATCCCACCCCTCTAGGTGGTCACAAAGCACCGAGCTGATCT
>NC_041232.1:75694934-75696382 GCF_002837175.3 Physeter macrocephalus | reverse complement strand
AAGTTTCATTAGGTCCCATTTGTTTATTTTTGTTTTTATTTCCATTTCTCTACGAGGTGGGTCAAAAAGGATCTTGCTGTGATTTATTTCATAGAGTATTCTGCCTATGTTTTCCTTTAAGAGTTTTATAGTGTCTGGCCTTACATTTAGGTCTTTAATCCATTTTGAGTTTATTTTGGGGTATGGTGTTAGGGAGTGTTCTAATTTCATTCTTTTACATGTACCTGTCCAGTTTTCCCAGCACCACTTGATGAAGAGGCTGTCTTTTCTCTATTGTATATTCTTGCCTCCTTTATCAAAGATAAGGTGACCATAGGTGCGTGGGTTTATCTCTGGGCTTTCTATCCTGTTCCATTGATCTATATTTCTGTTTTTGTGCCAGTACCATACTGTCTTGATCACTGTACCTTTGTAGTATAGTCCGAAGTCAAGGAGCCTGATTCCTCCAGCTCTGTTTTCCTTTCTCAAGATTGCTTTGGCTATTCGGGGTCTTTTGTGTTTCCATACAAATTGTGAAATTTTTTGTTCTAGGTCTGTGAAAAATGCCATTGGTAGTTTGATAGGATTGCATTGAATCTGTAGATTGCTTTGGGTAGTATAGTCACTTACAATTTTTTGCATTCAAGCCTTTTGTCTCCTTAGGTAGGTTTATTCCTGGATATTTTATTCTTTTCGTTGCAATGGTAAATGGGAGTGTTCCCTTAATTTCTCTTTCAGATTTTTCATCAATAGCGTATAGGAATGCAAGAGGTTTCTGTGCATTAATTTCGTATCCTGCTACTTTACCAAATTCATTGATTAGCTCTAGTACTTTTCTGGCAGCATCGTTAGGATTCTCTATGTATAGTATCATGTCATCTGCAAACAGTGACAGCTTTACTTCTTTTCCAATTTGGATTCCTTTTATTTCTTTTTCTTCTTTGATTGCTGTGGCTAAAACTTCCAAAACTATGTTGAATAATAACAGTGAGAGTGGACAGCCTTGTGTTGTTCCTGATCTTAGAGGGGATGGTTTCAGTTTTTCACCATTGAGAACAATGTTGGCTGTGGGTTTGTCATATATGGCCATTACTATATTCAGGTAAGTTCCCTCTATGCTCACTTTCTGCAGAGTTTTTATCATAAATGGGTGTTGAATTTTGTCAAAAGCTTTTTCTGCATCTCTTGAGATGATCATATGGTTTTTCTCCTTTAATTTGTTAATATGCTGTATCACGTTGATTGATTGTCATATATTGAAGAATCCTTGCATTCCTGGGACAAACCCCACTTGCTCATGGTGTATGATCCTTTTAATGTGCTCTTGGATTCTGTTTGCTAGTATTTTGTTGAGGATTTTTGCATCTGTGTTCATCAGTGATATTGGCCTGTAGTTTTCTTTCTTTGTGACATCTTTGTCTGGTTTTGGTATCAGGGCGATGGTGGCCTCGTAGAATGAGTTTGGGAGT
>NC_041232.1:75669614-75694351 GCF_002837175.3 Physeter macrocephalus | reverse complement strand
GATGTTTCTTGTTTCTTGAGGTAGGATTGTATTGCTATAAACTTCCCTCTTAGAACTGCTTTTGCTGCATCCCATAGGTTTTGGGTCATCGTGTTTTCATTGTCATTTGTTTCTGGGTATTTTAAAATTTTCTCTGATTTCTTCAGTGATCTCGGTTATTTAGTAGTATATTGTTTAGCCTCCATGTGTTTGTAATTTTTACAGATTTTTTTCCTGTAGTTGATACCTAGTCCCATAGCGTTGTGGTCGGAAAAGATACTTGATACAATTTCAATTTTCCCAAATTTACCAAGGCTTGATTTGTGACCTAAGATATGATCTATCCTGGAGAATGTTCCATGAGCACTTGAGAAAAATGTGTAATCTGTTGTTTTTGGATGGAATGTCCTATAAATATCAATTTAGCCCATCTTGTTTAATGTATCATTTAAAGCTTGTATTTCCTTATTTATTCTCATTTTGGATGATCTGTCCATTGGTGAAAGTGGGGTGTTAAAGTCCCCTACTGTGATTGTGTTACTGTCGATTTCCCCTTTTATGGCTGTTAGTATTTGCCTTATGTAGAGGTGTTCCTATGTTGGGTGCATAAATATTTGCAATTGTTATATCTTCTTCTTGGATCGATCCCTTGATCATTATGTAGTGTCCTTCTTTGTCTCTTGTCATAGTCTTTATTTTAAAGTCTATTTTGTCTGATATGAGAATTGCTACTCCAGCTTTCTTTTGATTTCTTAATTGTTTTGGGTTTGTTATTGTAGGTCTCTTCCTTCTCTTGTGTTTCCTGCCTAGAGAAGTTCCTTTAGCATTTGTTGTAAAGCTGGTTTGGTGATGCTGAATTCTCTTAGCTTTTGCTTGTCTGTAAAGGTTTTAATTTCTCTGTCGAATCTGAATGAGATCCTTGCTGGGTAGAGTCATCTTGGTTGTAGGTTTTTCCCTTTCATCACTGTAAATATGTTCTGCCATTCCTTTCTGGCTTGCAGAGTTTCTGCTGAAAGATCAGCTGTTAACCTTATGGGGGTTCCCTTGTATTTTATTTGTTGTTTTTCCCTTGCTGCTTTTAATATTTTTTCTTTGTAGTTGATTTTTGATAGTTTGATTAATATGTGTTTTGGCATGTTTCTCCTTGGATTTATACTGTATTGGACTCTCTGCGCGTCCTGGACGTGATATACTATTTCCTTTCCCATGTTAGGGAAGTTTTCAACTATTATCTCTTCAAATATTTTCTCAGTCCCTTTCTTCTTCTCTTCTTCTTCTGGGACCCCTATAATTCTAATGTTGGTGCGTTTAATGTTGTCCCAGAGGTCTCTGAGACTGTCCTCAATTCTTTGCATTCTTTTTTCTTTATTCTGCTCTGCAGTAGTTATTTCCACTATTTATTTTCTCCATTCTATTTCCAAGAGTTTGGGTCATCTTTACTATCAGTACTCTGAACTCTTTTTCAGGTAGACTGCCTATTTCCTCTTCATTTGTTTGGTCTGGTGGGTTTTTACCTTGCTCCTTCATCTGCTGTGTGTTTCTCTGTCTTCTCATTTTGCTTAACTTACTGTGTTTGGGGTCCTCTTTTCACAGGCTGCGTGTTCGTAGTTCCCACTGTTTTTGGTGTCTGCCCTCAGTGGGTAAGGTTGGTTCAGTGGGTTGTGTAGGCTTCCTGGTGGAGGGGACTGGTGCCTGTGTTCTGGTGGATGAGGCTGGATCTTGTCTTTCTGGTGGGCAGGACCGCATCCAGTGGTGTGTTCTGGGGTGTCTGTGATCTGATTATGATTTTAGGCAGCCTCTCTGCTAATGGGTGGGGTTGTGTTCCTGTCTTGCTAGTTGTTTGGCATAAGGTGTCTATTACTGTAGCTTGCTGGTTATTGAGTGGAGCTGGGTCTCAGCATTGAGATGGAGATCTCTGGGAGAGCTTTCGCCATTTGATATTATGTGGATCTGGGAGGTCTCTTGTGGACCAGTGTCCTGAACTTGGCTCTCCCACCTCAGAGGCACAGGCCTGACACCCTGCTGGAGCACCAAGACCCTGTCAGCCACACGGCCAGGTACGTGGGGAGTTTCTTGCCTTTGGGAAGTCTGAGGTCTTCTGCCAGCGTTTAGTACGTGTTCTGTAAGAGTTGTTCCACATGTAGATGTATTTCTGATGTATTTGTGGGGAGGAAGGGGATCACCATGTCTTACTCCTCTGCCATCTTGAAAGTCTCTCCTAGCTATTTTCTTTACGAATTCCTTCTGGGATATGTGTCTATCTACCTCTCTCTCTCTCTCTCTCTCTTTTTTTTTTCTCTCTCTTTTTAAAGCTGAAAACTTTTAGAGGTGCTTTGGAGCTATTTTCTAACAAAATTTTAAGTATAATGTTGCAGAGCCACTTACTAAATATTTAAGTGACAGTATAAGAAAAAAACGATGTGATAAGAATCTGCCTGCCAGTGCAGGGGCCCAGGTTCAAGCCCTGGTTCGGGAAGATACCACATGCCACGGAGCAACTAAGCCCGTGTGCCACAACTACCGAGCCTGTGCTCTAGAGCCCACGAGCCACAACTACTGAGCCCACGTGCCACAAGTACTGAAGCCTGTGCGCCTAGAGCCTGTGCTGCACAACAAGAGAAGCCACTGCAATGAGAAGCCCGCGCACCGCAACGAAGAGTAGCCCCCGCTTACCTCAACTAGAGAAAGCCTGCACGCAGCAACGAAGACCCAATACAGCCATAAACAAACAAACAAACAAACAAACAAATAATCCCTTCAAAAAAAAAAGGAGAAAACAATAAGAAGAAGTCTTAATCAAGGAAAACGAGCAGTTGTTTGCAAATCTTAACCCCAAGGAGTTCCTAGCAACCAGGGCAGTGATGGGAACGGAAAGTATTATAAAGATGTTGTTATTTTGTAGAGCATATGCACACTACCTTTTTCCATTGAGAAAACGTTTATTGGGGGCCTACTATGTGCAAAGCTCTATGCCAGATGTTTCACTTGAGTGAAAAATGTGGACAATAGCCTTTGCCGCTAAGGACTTGCCTACCAATAGTGAGACCAAGACAAGTACTGTGTAAAGTGCTGTAACCCTTTACACACTTTAGTGGACAGAGCGATCCAGGCCAGCGAGAAGGGCATCTGGAAGAGCTTTATGCAGGAGATAATCGTTGGGAGATGTGGGGAGAGGGCATTCCAGGTAGCTGGGCTGGAGGATGCAGAGCAGGCAGGAATGCATGAGGCGTTGCTGGGGGATTGTAAAGAGTCTGAGAGATCTCTGGTGAGATAAGACTGGCCCTAAGTTGAGAGGTTGGTGTTTAACTTGGTAGATGTTAAAAGGATATTGAAAGGGTTCTGAGACAAGGCGGGATGTGGGGGCTTGTGGAAGATTGACAATGACTGAGGCTGGACAGTGGGAGGCCAGGCAGGAAGTTGGAACCATGGCAGTGGGGGAATGGGGACAGGTGTGGGGGGCTGGTGGAGAAGTGGACCCAAAGGACTGAGAACAGATTGAACGTGAGAAATGAGGGAGGGAAAGAAGCAGAGGACACAAGTTCAAAACCCAGCTGGCTCAAAAAATGATATTGTCCCTCAGAGAGAAAGGACAGATAAGAACAATGACTGTTGTGTGGGATACATGTGATGAACTTAATTTGGACATTTTCAACTTGAGCTCCCAATAGGATATCCAAGTGGAAATGCCCAGCAGCAGTTGGTCTTAAGGATCTAGAAGAGAGAAGCTGGGGCAGGAATACCCTATGCCTTTTCCCCAGACCATGTAGATTTCCCATTTCCCTCTTTATGTCCAGAAGGGGTCCTAGCTGCCCCTGCTGATTCTACCTTCTTTTATTACTGCTGTTTCTACACCGCCTTTCCCCCAAAGTCCTCTGAGGACTTCTGTGGATTGAATGAAGGTGATTAATTTGGAGTTTTACTGTTCAGAGCTTGGTTCCCCACAACCAGTTTGCCTACTTAAAAGATAATTCACCTTGAGTCAGATTAGTGTCGTTTCAACCTCCTAATAGTGTCCTCCCTTTGTAGGGGTCTTAAACAGTCAAGGTTTTCTCCTTCACTGGCACTTCCTTACTTAACAAAATAGTCCTGGGACTTCCCTGGTGGTCCAGTGGTAAAGACTCCGAGGTTCCACTGTAGGGGGCGTGGGTTCGATCCCTGGTCGGGGAACTAAGATCCCACATGCCGAGTGCCGCAGCCAAAAAATAAATAAATTAGAAACAATAGTCCTCCTATTACATTTAACCTGCACCCAGCATAGTAGATAATAGGTGCACAGAATGATTGTTGACTGAATAAATGGATTATGTTCACTTTGGACATCAAACTCACCCTAACCAACTAATGTCCCACCCCACTTATTAAATAGAGTACGTGTGTCCCACTCTATAACATCCCATTATAGGGACATATGTGTTCCAAATGTCCCATCCCACTGATCCATTAATATTTAGTAGCAATGAACAAAGAAAAATACCTAGAGTGTTTTGATTTCATCCTTCACCGTTGAACTGAAAAAGTTTGTCATTCATACCTGAAAAGGAATCTACTAGGTGTTGCTTTATAATAAACATTCAACTTTCATGAAAGTCCTTAATGCTAATATTAGAGACTAGCGCATTGATTGTCACATTGTGTCTGTTTATACAAAAAAATACGTGCACACAGTCTGCATATATGTGTGCAGTTGCTCTCAATTCTCGTGTTTCTCGTTTCAGGCCCAGTTCAGACAGTCAAAGTCTTGACATCTAAAATTATTCATTATTTTTTTATCTTATCATTAAAAAAAGCGGGGCTTGTTCATGGTTCTCACAGTGGGGACAAAGTGGTTTTTCCTCTCTTATTATTGTTGTAGCTAAAGTATAAAAGAACTATAGCATAAAAGTCACAAGGATAAATGGTCCCCTAGTTATTCTCCCCTAAAAACAAGCAGCCAGTACAAGGTGGGAGTCGGTACAGCTCAGTGTTCCCAGAAGAAAGAGAACCTAGGATTTCACTTCTCCAGACACTGACCAACAAGAAGACCACCAAGGGTGGCACGGAGCAAACCACTGTCCTGGCAGCTCTGGGCTAAGTTCTCTGTTCTGGTTGAAGCAAGCATCACAGCCTTTTTGTGGTTTTTAAGAACTGGTGGAATTTGCATTTTAAGAATCCTCGTTCCTTGGCAAACTCAAAAGCATCGTTGCTCATCACTTGTCATCTGTTGGAGAAAGACTGTATGATTTGTTTACTTGTAACGAAGCTTGACCATACTTCTCCAGGGGCTTTTTCGAAAGAGGGATGTGTCAGCTTACAGATCTGTCCCCATGAATGAAACCACAAGCAAATTCTCTTTTCTCCCCCATCTTCCATTCTCCCTGTCGTTTCTTCCGTGGCCATCTGTGCATGGTGTTACCACTGCCAGACCCTCTTCAAGTGGCTTATCTATGAGTGAATTCAGAAACTTCAAATTATAAAGGACACCCAGATAATTGGCCCGTTCTCCAAAGTATCTGTCCCCTCTGCTGCTGCCAGATTCCTTCTTAATGAATCCATCCAGTGACAGTGGGATTCTTAAGCTCCTCCGGATCCGTGAGAAAATGAGCTTCCCCGCTTTGTAACAGCTTGCGGCTCAGGGGAAAAAAAATGACAGCCATTGCACAAGTTTCCTTTGAATGTAGTTTTCTCTCCCATAAATGATACTTTGAGAATACACTTAAGGGGTTATTAGTTTTCTGTTTCATGCTTGGCCTGTGTGTGAGAATAACACAAGCTGTCACTGCAAATCAGTAGCTAAACACGCTTTGTCCGGTTAATGTGAGCATTTAATATTTGGCTCAATTAAAAATTAACTGATGAAAGTACATGTCAAATGGAATTTGAAAATACCTTTTGTAGGGAATATTGAAAGGGCATGGCCAATGAGTAAATTAGTGGTTTTCAAATGTGGAAACTTTGGAGAAATTTAATACGAGTTGAGACACTTGACTCTTCCTTCAAAGCTCTCTACCTGTTTGGCTCGGAATGAAGTTGAAAAAGATGTCCTCGTTCATATTAGGAAGGGCCCACTTACATCTCTGTGTTTTCCGGAAGATCATGGCTCTGTTTGTGTGTGTGTTGGATCACACAGTTAAAGCAGACGGAACAGGAGATGGGTTATTCCTTTATCGCGTACATTTTTTCCCCATTGGCTGCGTGCTGTAGGGCAGCCTGGGGAGGTGAGAGCTGCAGAGAGCTGGCTTGCAGTCTTGGGCGGTGGGGGGGGGGGGGGTGGAGTTCATGAAACAGCAACAGCAGAAGAGCGGGGTTGCGGAGGAGGGAAGCTGTGGGGTGAAGAAATGCAACCCCAGTCGGGGAATTTATTAGAGTCAGGGAAGTTTTCCCAGGAAAGGGAGCTGAAGCCTGGAGGATGAGCTGGAAGTAACCTCGGGATGCGGGGAGGAGGAGCAGAGATGGCCGGCAGGCAGAACCCGGAGAACAAAGGCCAGAGGCAAGAGAGCACGTGGGGAGTTGCAGGGACGGAGGGGCCCAGGCTGGCTGGCAGGAGGAGTGCCAGTGAGGGTATCAGAAAGGTGAGGCTGGAGCTGTACCGCCATGGCGGGCTTTATTCTACAAAGGTCGCTCTGGCGCCATGTGCTTAAGGAGACTGGCGATGTTAGCGACAGGTGGGAGGTTAGCTCAGTAAACGAGCAGACACGTGTTCCTGACGAAGAGGAACGGTAGTGAGGAGGGCAGGGCATTGCTAGCTTTGAGCAATGATTAGGACTGGAGTGGAGAGGTTTTTAGGAAGATGCAGTGATTGAATGCTTCAAAGCGTTGCTCATTTCTTCAGTTACAGTGGTCTTTCTTCTCTCGTCGCTTTGAAAAGAATACGGTCAACCTTCTGGTTATAGAAGAGTATTTTTTTTTTAATGGAAATGCATTTCTTTTATTTATTTATTTATTTATTTATTTATTTATTTATTTATTTATTTATTTATTTATTTATTTATTTATTTATTTATTTATTTATTTATTTATTTATTTATTTATTTATTTATTTATTTATTTATTTATTTATTTATTTATTTATTTATTTATTTATTTATTTATTTATTTATTTATTTATTTATTTATTTATTTATTTATTTATTTATTTATTTATTTATTTATTTATTTATTTATTTATTTATTTATTTATTTATTTATTTATTTAGATCTTCCCAGACCAGGGCTCGAACCCGTGTCCCCTGCATTGGCAGACAGATTCTCAACCACTGCGCCACCAGGGAAGCCCTAGAAGAGTATTTTTTAAATTTGCCATTCTCTTAAATTAACGCTGCCTGGTCGAAAACTTAATTTTGTTGGAATTCACATTGCAATAAATCTTCATTAACGATCAGTTAATAAAGGTGTATCTGAAGAAAGAATTCAGTTATGAAAGGCAGTTTCCATAGAATTATTTTCCAGGTGAAAACATTACAACAGTAGTCTCTGGCCTTGATGGAGGATTTTAAAGTCTCTGAAGGAATTCGGATCTGTTGGCCCATTTGATCTTCACAGAACTCTAGGTAAGGCCAGTATTATTGATATATTCCCACTTCTCTGCCTTCCTCTTCCCACATTCTTTTTGTTATTTGTTTATTCACACGTGAAGAGAAAACTTGGATTAACAAAGCTACGTGAGAGCCAGTAAGTCAAGAGAAGCGGGAATTCAGTGCCAGACTCCAGGATATTTCTTTACACCGTGGTGCTTCTCAGGGTGTGTTTTCATAAGGACACCGATTCCTCAATAGAAACCTAATCAAGTATATCTAATTTTGGAAAACAGTATCCTCTACTGCTCTTTATCTCAAACATTTAAAGGAAAATTAAAATGTGGTCTCGCGTTTCAGGTTATTTTCCTTCCTTTGATACAGCTTTTGAGATGTGTTTCATGTTAACGGCAGAGGGACATCTAACTGTTTGCCACGTGATGCCCGTGGATGGGCTCCTGCGCTGGGCGCACTTGACCTTGAAACGCCTTCTAAGGTGACGGTAGTGTGGTGGATGCGAGAATTTGCTAAAACTCGACGTGAGGGTTCCAGAGAACAGCCCCTTTCAGCAGGGGGCAAGTGGAATTATATATAAACGATTGTTTCTGATTATTGGCATCTAACTAGCAATCTATGTTTTTATTTACTTTTAAGATCGGGCTCCTGTCTTTAGGTAACCAACATAAATTTGGTGAGTGAAGTGGTTTTTGAACTGAAAAATGGTGGAGCTTTCATCAGTAGATTTCCTCAGTTCCTAAAGGGCACGTGGCTTATGCATTAGTTCAGCTTCATTCATTCAACAAATAATTGTAAGAGCGCTGGGGCTATAACAGAAAACAGAACAGCTGTGGACTGTCTCTCATACCTCATGTGAATCCAACATTGTGGGGAGGTCAGAACAGTAAACAGGCAAGTAATTAACCATGTAATATTGGGGCTACAACATAACAAAAACAGAGGAATTCAATACAAGAGTGCTGATGGGGCAATATCAACTTCTTATATTCCTTTTGAGGTTCTTCTAGTAGTATCGCAATTTACCCGGAGAAGGTTGAAGGGCTTTTTAAAAATGGATAGCTGAAAACATAGTGTTCTGCCTTAAAATTAATATATTAGTATGATACAGCCCGTACATCAGTTTCAAATGGGTTACCATGCTCAAGATAGGATTAAAGAAGACCTACTATTTGGGCTCAGATGCTTGGAGCACTTTCCCCATTATCCCTACTGATGCTGCCAGATCCCCACTCCTGTTTCCCACAACGTTGGTCATTGGCTCCGTCACTGACAGTCAGGAGGAAGGAAGGAAACTAACATTAATTGAACCCCAATATGTGCCGCACTCTGGGTTGAACACTTTTATGGATAGAAGATTATTTGACCCCAGTAACCTCCCCCGAGGGTAGGAAGTGGAATTACGGATGAGGAAACAGAGGTTCTGCAAAATCAAGTCACTCTGCCTAGTAAGAGGCAAAACCAGATGCTTTTTTAGTCCATCCAAGTGGTCATTGATGTCCTCTGAAACTTCGAGAAATTTTTGAAAATTTAAAACAGAAACCTATGAAAAATAACAATTTGATGCATGTGACTTTTTGGTTTCTTTTGTGTCTCTTTAGGAAGCCAATTAGCCGTCTTTACTTTAGTAACTAGGAGGTGAAATCTTTCACTACATGGACTTTTTAAAGCTCTTTTAGAGTTAAAAAGAAAAGAGAGGGACACACACACAGAAACAAAATGTTTCTGTCTCTCTCCTCTTTGGCTCCAATGGTCTGTATAAATAGCCTTTGAAAAATAAGTAGTAATCACTGCTTCATACCAAGACCAGACACCTGATTCAGAAACTCTCCCGGGGTCAGTGTGTGTGTGTGTGTGTGTTGGAATAACAAACCCACAGTGCTTTCCTGGTTCAGGAGAAATGAGCTCACTGTCCAATTGTAACCTGCCTAATGCCTCAATCCAAAGTGGGAAAAGTCTGCGGTTTTATCCCTGGTGTGATCCTCGGCCCTTCACTGTTCTTATTTTAGGCATGACCTTTGTGTTTTTTTTCCAAGAGTCCAGAGGAGGAATGACATGTTACTCCAGTTTATAAGATGACGATGTATCTGTTTTCATATTTAGCTGTAAATTTTATTCTACTCATAAACAAACCCACCTTCAGCAACCACGGTTGCATCAAGGGACCGTTCTTTCCATCCCCCTTGGTTTAATTTGGGTACATTTGGCCTAGAACAGCACAGTGTTTCCATCATAACATTTGAGCAGGATCTGCAGGGCTCAGGGAGTGTCCTCATGGGCCGGGAAACGATTGTCTTAAAAGAAACTTAAACACCAAATTCTGACAAGATAGGAAACTCTTACCAGGCTCCTTATTAAGCAATCTCTTTTTTCCCCTGCAGTCTCATTAATTTTTATATTTCTTGGTGTTATTAAACGCATATAGATGGAATCTTTACTTTTAGGCTCATGTGTAGAATGAAGGAACTCAAATTCAGGAGGGAAAAAAAACTGTTGTAAGAGGTTTGTTTAATAAAGCATATATGAATTTAAAAATTAAACATTTCTCCCAGGCACAACGTGTATAACTTTGAGAGTAGAACTTCATGGTGTTTCATAAGAAGGCAAAAAAGGAAGGGGAATTATTATTCAGGCAGAGGGCCAACGGTAACCTTTCATTAAGCGAGACAGAGTTCAACACCAAACTCCCCAAACCCTGGGGTCTGTGTTCACCGCACTGAAACCCCACCAGCTATACTCTCTCTCTTTTATGGACCAGCCTGCTTTAAAAATATTGGTCCAATATAACCTAAAATGTTTCATTTATGAGCTATAACCCAACAGTAGAATATTTCAAAGGATGCCTTATGTATCTTTTACAAATCCTTAAGATAATTATCCTTAAGATAATTTGCTCTTCTCACAGCTAAGTACGTGACCCTGGGGTTTTCTGGCTTGATCTCAGGACAAGAGAAAGGTTTGGAATCTGTGCCCAGGACGGGCTGCTGGGTATCCGGTGTGAAGAGAAAGCCCTCCTTTCCTCTGTCCCAGTTCCCCCTGGGATTATTCATGGTGTCCACATGGAAATAAAGAGTACCCCTTTGTCACCAGCATTGTCATTTGTGAATAAAAGGCCTTTATGACCGCTAAGTCCATTAACGCCTTCAGAGATCTCTGTTTAAGCAATTTTGGTGATCCTCAATCCAGCTAGAAACGAGGAAGTAATTTCAACCCCTGCTATGCAGAAGGATGTCACAAAGTTCACGTGCTAAATTAAAGGTCACATCCATTACTCATAAGAGCGTGGCCATCATTCTTAACAGGTTTGCTTTAAATATGTGTGTGTGTGTGTGTGTGTGTGTGTGTGTGTATCTAGTGGTAAAACATATATAACTAAAATTTACCACTTTAACCATTTCCGAGTGCACAGTTCAGTGACATTAAGCACATCACACCACCATCCATGCCCAGAACTTTTTCATCACCCTGAACTGAGACTCTGTACCCACTAAACAATAACTGCCCACGCTCTCCTCCTCCCAGGCCCTGGCAACCACCTTTTTATTTTCTGTCTCTGTGACTTTGACTACTCTAGCTATCTCAAAGAAGTGCAATCATAGTTGTCCTTTTGTGTCTGGTTTATTTCACTTAATGTAACGTTTTCACGGTTTATCCCTGTTATAGCGTGTGTGGGAATTTCATTTCTTTTTAAGGCTGAATAACTTTCCACCCGATTCAAAAAATACACTTTCTCACAAGACTAGTTATCATTTTTCCACAGCCAATAGAAACTGCAAATAGAGTTAATTAGTACTGAGCTGGCAGAGGAGGCCAGCACATTATTAAAAAATTATTTTAAGAGTCTGATCGTAAGAAATAGGATAACAGCGCTATTAAGACTAGCCCAGGAACTGAAAAGCACAGCCATGTGAGGCCCCTCTGTGTGGGGCAGACAGTAATGAAGATCTCAGCCGCCCTCGGGGTTAGCAGTGGGGTGTAAGCAGGGGACAGTCTTACTTATTCCTAAGGACGCTGCTGACTCATCAAGACAGGCTTATTTTCCGTAGGAAGTGTTAAAGAGTTCAGGGAAAGTGGGTAATAAGTTTCAGAAGTGTCTCCATTCCAAATGGTTAAAATTTTTTTTAAAAGTTTAGGCTTCAGTCATCTGAAAAATCCACTTCAGTGAAATGATTCATTCCAGAGGATGAAAGAGAGGAAGCAAAGCAATAGTAGTGTGAAAAAAATTAAGTTAAAAATAGACCAAAAGACCTTAAATGATATTTACCTGTTACATTCCTTTTCTTCTCCTTCCTCGCTTTTTTGAGTGGAGAGTTAATAGGAACTTGACCCAAGTGGATATGGATATTGTGGCTTCCGGGGGGATTTTTGCTGTATTTGCTCTACCTAAATTTTCCTCACTGTGCATATGCGTTACACTGTTTGCATATTCAGAGTAGCTGCGTGACATGCAGAGCGGCTCGTGTGAGGAGCTGCCTTAACTCTGAGCATCTGACTCAGGACTTCAGTCTGAAACCGTCGTACAATAAAATGTGGTCCTTTGTTCATTTCACGTTCTCTGTGCCTGCCAGGTATCTGGACGTGATCTCTGGCCTTGTGGAGACAGACACACAAACGAATATGGTAATCCAGTGAGTTTTCTCCTGAGAAAGTTAAGGATGGCTTCACAGAGGAAGAGCCATTTGGCCTGGGTCTTGAAGGATAAGTAAGAGCTTGCTCCATGGACAATGGGAAAGGCTACCATGTGCAAATCAACAGAGTCAGGGAAGGGTGTGACAGGCTAGGCAATGGTACAGAGGTCAGCGTGACCGGAATATAGGTGTTATGGGGTGGAGTGAAGGACGTGAAGCTGAGGGACAGTTGAGGCTGACTCAGCAAGGCCCTGAGTGTCTCCCTAAGGAATTCAGATTTGATCTTTCATGCCGTGGAGAGCCGGTGAAGGTTTCTAGCAGGATGGTGGCGGCGGCGGTGGTGGTGGTGGTGGTGGGTGTGTGTGTGTGTGTGTGTGTGTGTGTGTGTGTGTGTGTGTGTGTGTGTGTGTGTGTTGGGGGCAGGGCAGCAGGGAGACGGATGGGAAGATGGGGCAGGTGTCCATCTTGTGATGGAGCTGGGCACCTGCCCCATCTTCCCACTGAGATGGGACCGCCGTGCCAGGCATTTCAGAGGTAGAGTCAGCGAGGTTCATAGGAGGTGGGGAGTATGGATGCAACTTGACCATCACTGAATACTCAAGGCTTAGCCCAGGACAAGCACAGAGTAGGTGCCCAGTAATGCCAGCTGACTGACTGCATGGACAGCTGCCCGTGTGGACCTACTACGCAGTACCAGCAGCATTAACGGGGCGCCCCAGCTATGCTCGTGATAAAGCAGATGTTCCTAGGATGCCTGCTCCGTGCCAGACACTTGCTAAATGTTCTGTCTACGTTAACGCATTTATTTCTTCTGACAGTCGGAGGAGGAGGCCGGTGCGGTTTTGTCCTTTGTCTCGCAGATGAGGCTTGGAGAGGCGACTAATTACAGTTGCTTTGGTGGTTGAGCTGGGATTTGAACCCAGCCGTCCGTGGAGTACTTGGTGCTCTTCCTCACGACTCTCTGTCACCTCCCTTCTTCTGCAGTTTCCAGAAAGCTGCTTCTATCACGGCCCCAGAAGTGATGATTCGGGGCAAACGTAACCCGCGGCAGGATGCGGAGAAGCCTGTTTAGGAAACCATTTATCTCCCGTAGACGTAGACATACCATCTGAGATGACCTTAGTAGAAGTAACAGTGCAATAATAGCGCCACAGTCTCTTCCCTGGCATAAGAAACCCCTTTTGTAATGAAAATGGAATTTCTCTGGGAAATCGTCCTAGAAAGAGATAGGCAGCTGAAATAAAATAACAGAAATGTTAAATAGTATCAAATTGTTTTCCGGGTGTTTTCCCCTCGACACTTGCCTGCCCAGTTATGTCATTTACTTTGTTCACTTGCCACCTGCAGCCTGGGCCCCTCGGTCCCAAAGGAAGAGAGACCGGTGTGTGCGTCCAGAGTCGCTCCTTTACCTCGAGGGTGCCCTCCACACACCCGCTGAAGCGAGAACGGGGCCATTAGGGTCAACGCTGCTTTCGGGGTGGCAGCCTGTGGTTTTCTGGAAGGAAGGGTGGTGAGTTTGGTTTCCCCGGTGGCCCACGAGCCAGAATCTGGGCTCCACGACGTTCAGGTGTGTGTGCCTGCCTGGATCAATACGACCCCAGCAGAGGCTGTGTTTTCGGGCCACAGGTCAGAGTCATAGAAAATAAACTCTTGTCATAACAAAGGAGGCAGCAGCCAGATGACATCTCAGAGTTCCTTCACTCGTGTACCCCAGAGGACACTGATTTTCGTGGCAGTGTGGGGAAGGAGTACATTTTTATGCTGATTCTAACTGGGGGTCTGTCTTGTTCTCCCACCCTCATAAATAGTGATAAAGCATGGGGGCCAGCGCAGCGTGGAGGAAGAGCACAGCCTGGAAAGCCAGCCAAGCTCTCTTGGCTCCAACTTTATGCAAATTTGCTTAACAGGATGCAAATGATTTCGCAGGAATATGGGACCCAGGGATAAGTGCTCATCTGTTCTCAGCCCTCTCCCTGGGCTTTTAGCAGCGGCCGCTTTAGAGGCAAGGACAAGTCTGCAGTGAGGCTAGTTAAAGACAGTTTGGGAAGCAAGGGCTCACGGCATCGGTAGAGAGCTCGCCTGGCATTTCGTCCTGAGCAGTAGCGTTTCCTCTGGCAGGCTGAGAACCAAGCCTTCCATGCTGTGAGAACAGGAAAAGGTCAACACAGGCTAATGCCTTTTATTTATTTATCTTTTGGCCACACCATTCGGTATGCGGGATCTTAATTCCCCGACCAGGGATCGAACCCGGGTCCCTGGCAATGGAAGCGCGGAGTCCTAACCCCTGGACTGCTAGGAGTTTCCCAGACTAGTGCCTTTTAAAGCCCTTTATCCTTCCTCTCATCCCAAAGATGTTCCCTCCCGTCATTTACGCATCCCACACATTGACTCACTACAAGACAGTGTGCTAGGCACTGATCAAAGGCTCATGTGCGCCATCAAAGTGTGGAACCCAAGTGCCGTGTCTAAAGTCTGCCCCCGTACCGTCCAGTTTGGTAGCACTAGCCACAGGTGGCTATGGGGCACGTGAAATGTGCCAGTCCGAATTGAGATGTGATTGGAGTACAAAATACACAGCAGGTTGCAAAGACTTAGTAGGAAAAGATGAATGCAAACTATTCATTAGTCGTTTTTCTGTTAATTGCGTGTTGAAATGATAATATTTTGGATATATTGGTTGGAATAAAATATATTCAGTGTGGCTACTAGTAAATTGAAAATGACATACGGAGCTCACATTATATTTTTATTGGACGCACTGGTCTAGACTGCTAACTTTATTACACAGTGTGGTCCCTTCTGATTCCCATATTTGGATGTTATCATAGAAGAGGGTAGAAAGACTTTTTCTTTTCTCACAGATGGCGTGCAGCATAGACAGTTTCGTGGCACGTTGTGTAACTTCACCAAGTGCGTTCGCACCCAGGTTCTAGTTGATCCTCTTGTCGGTCCACTGAGGTAGGGAGGCAAGGCCTGGCCACGCTTATTTTATAGGTGAGTAGTTTTCAAGTATAATTTCAATCAAGTATAATTTCAGACTTTTGACTTATAGTCCAATGCCGGTAAGAAATAAAATTACCCATGGAAATATTTACTTGTGTTTCTATACCAAAGATAATAGAATGGGGTCCAATTTAGAAGTAAATATGTGCGTGTCTGTGTACGTAGATGGACACAGGAACATCCTGCAGCCTAATATGATGCTTTAATCAGAGGTTGTAGCTGATACTCAATGGAAAGATTTGACTCATGTTGAATTTTTGCATCCATCAGGTCAAGGTCAGGGGAGGGTTAGGGCCTGTTGTCATGACAAGGAGGTCTTTTCTTCTGATGGAAGTCAGCTCCTGTCATGTCAAATTCCTGTCAGCACGAAGCAGGGTTGGTGGATCTCACCAGTCAGGAAGGTCTGAGATTGAGTTCGGTCATTCACAGGATGGAAGGACAGTCATCCATGGGGTGGAAGGACAAAGCAGGACCCTGGACTAAAGAGGCAAGGGATGAGATCCAGGCAGTCACGTCTGAGGTATTTTACTCTCAACACCTCGAACAGCAAACGTGGGGTTTTTCCTTACACCAACAAGTACTTCTCCAAATCTCTGGACATCAGCGAGGTGTCCTGCACTTTAGTTCAAGTTGGACACTGACCACCTGGAGTTAGCATCAGATCCCACACGTTAAGGGCTCAGTCCCACAAGACTGCCCGACTTTAGACACCAGTTGAAAGTCTGGGCCACCCAAGGGTTCCTATAACTCCTTCCTCATGCTCGATAATTTGTTAGGATGGCTCACAGGACTCAAGAATATACTTTACTTACTGTGACTGGTTGGTTATAAAAGATACAATTCAGGAACAGCCAAGTGGAAGAGCTGCATAGGGCAAGGTATGGAGGGAGGTCTGTGGACCTTCCATGCCCTCTCTGGCTGTGCCACCTGCCAGCACCTCAGTACCCTCACCAATCTGGAAATTCTCGGCACCCCGTAGTTTAGGGGTTTTAATGGAGGTTTCATTATGTAGACATGATTGATCAAATCATTGGCCATTGGTGATTAACTCCATCTCCAGCTCCTCCCCTTTCCCTGGGAGGTCGGGGGTTCCGACCCCCTAATCATGCCTTGGCCTTTCTGGTGACCAGCCTCCGTCCTGAAGTGATCTAGGGGCCCCAGCCATCTCATTAGCAGACAAAAGACACTCATCACTGGAGATTCCAAGGGTCTTAGAAGCTCTTGTGTCAGGAACTGGGAACTAAGGCCAAATATTATAACAGAAGCGCCTCTCACCCCATCACTCAGGAAATGACAAGGATTTTAGGAGCTCTGTGCCAGGAACTGGAGACAAGACCAAATACCTATTTCTTACTATGTCACAATGTCACACACCCAATATGGACAAAGGATGGAGAGGTACACTTCTAGGGAAGAAAAGAGAAGCTGTCAAGGTCAAGAGCAGGAGGTGGGTATGGCCAGTGAGATTAGTGCAGTATTGAGGGCACTTAGGGCCAAGGGTCTTGCGTTGTATCCTCCTGGTCTTCCCAGGAACCTGCTCTTTGTGTGAGTCACACACTACTCTGAGTTTCAGTTTCTTCATCTGCAAACCAGGGAGTTGGGTTAGAGGGTCGGTCACTAAACTTTGGTGATTCTATGAGTTTTGGAGGCCAGAGAATCAGCAGGTATAGTATTAACAAGCTATCCATCATAGCATAGGGGTTTGGTTTCTACCGCTGTTCTTCCTTTTGTCTAATATACTTGGGGCCACTGAGATCCATGGCAAATACAGTCCTTGGTCTGGACCATTCATTTGGTCCCGAATGAGACGGGTTGAGTCTAGGGTTACCTTACATCCGTGGCCAGTACACGTTTTGTAGTGGAATAGCTAAAAACATGTATACTTATTTGTCTTTCTTGGCTCTCTGTGTTCTCCTCCTCCTGATACTTTCTGTGATTTATAATTATTTCTCGTCTCGTATCTTGAGAGTCTAGTATTACACAGGTAGCCGTTTTCCCACATGGATCATAGGCTTTAGTTAATCACTGCTGTTTTCTGTCTGCAACAATTTTCTCTACCCTCGACTTCCTGTGAATTAAAAAGCTTCTGGGCCACAGATGAACACCGTAAGAATTTAACTACCTTTTCTTCTCAGAGACGATATTTCAGTTGCTTAGTAGGTGCGGGAGACAAAAGCCCTTGGGTCTCGAGATAGCTTTGTATTTTTTGAGCACGGCTCCAGGGCCACATGCCCCCCCCGGAGGGCCCCAGCCGTCTCTCCTACCTCATCTACTCTGCTCAGCACTGAGAAGCCTGGCAGGGTTTCTGTTGGAATGAAAAGATTGGCTGAGCCGCCCTAGACAACAGTCCCGCAAAACACTGTGGCAGAAGGTTTGGTCTACATACCAAGGCAGCCAGCGTATTAATTGCATTCTCTGTGATCACAAAAAAGGCGCTGAATTATTCTCTTCATGCTTTAAGAATGACAGGCTTTTGCTCTGCCAGCTCTAAGCATCACGGTATCACATGGAAAGGAGATGCTAGATTTGACTTTAAAAAGTGTAGACCTGACGCTCTCTGGTCGGCAGGCAGCTTGTTCTTAAAAAGGACGTAAAGTTGAACTGTTCCGTAACTGGTACCTGTAGAAGGTCAGGAGCCCGGTGAGGAAGGGTTTCCGTGAATTGATGTGAGCTACGAAAGCGTTTCCCATTTTGAAATCTTAAAATTCTGGAGTGGGACTTTTCGGGTTGCCTTGCTACCGTTGAATCCCATGTTCCTTTGTGCTTGTGTGTGAACAGAAGAAAAGTGGTCCAGGTGATTTCCGTGTGTACTTATCTTCCCCCAGGCCCTGTACAAACACACTCGTGCGTGTTCCGAATCTCCAGGGTCCTCCGGACGCCTTCCTCTTAGCTGCTGCAGCTCCTTTGAGCCCCGTGGCCCCTCTGCTGGGCGCATCCCCTGTTCACAGCCCACGCTCACGCCTCCGCCACCCCACGCCTGCGCGTTTTCTTCCTGGTCACTCTCTGAACCTGCCGAGGCTTTTTCGCTAAGAGCCGTTTGTGATGATTGAACTCTGTTGGGAGGAGAGTAGCGACAGCAGGTGTCAGCCCGTGTAGTGGGGATTTTCCTACGCTGAAAATTGTTATTCTGTGCATCACCCCGCCCTCCCTTCTCAACCCCCCAAAAAAGAGAAGTAGAGCGCTGATGTTCGGGGTTTGAGTATGTTTTGGTTTAAAATGCTCAGTGGATCAGAGAACATTTCATTCTGGGCAGTGCAGCCCAGGGAAGTATTTTGATTTCCTCTGATTAAACTCTGCCTTCTCTTCCTTCCCATCTCTGCGGCTCGTGTACTGTCTTGCAGGGCGGAGGGGTGGGGGGAGGGGGACGGCCTCTGAGAGCCTGGCTTGGCCCTGATGGGAGGAGGGGTGGGTCTGACCAGGGGCTGGCGGCAGCTCGTGAGTATGTCACGTGTCCACGGGAGTCTCGGAGTTCAGCATGACTCTTCTTTTCGGAACTTCCCCATCAGAGCATACCCCCAACCAAAGGGAGGCTCCAGCAGCCACCAGGTCGTGGTATGAGAGCCACTGTGGACATTGCTTGTTACCTGCAACAGGCGGGAGGTGCCCAGGGCCTGAGAGTCTTCTGTCTGGGGGGCCCACTTGCCTACTGCATGCGGTAGAGCTTGCTCTTCTCTCCTAGTGCGTGGTGTGAGAGGGCGCTTCACTCAATAGAACCTTCTGCAACAGAGACCTTTTCTGACAGTCCTTCCCCCCACCTACACACACCTCTTTCACTCACAGAATCACCCAGAACTTTTAAGCCAACCCTCAGTGGTGTGTCTTGTGGCTGAAGAACCATTCATTCAAGACGCTGGTGAAAATGGTTCTGTCTTTGCTTTCTTTCAAAGACCATTCTGTTTGCTGCCCATGTACCAAGCACCTGCTGGGTGCCACACGTCTGTGTGTGAGCCCCGCTCTTTATTATCAGACTGCAAATCCCAACCTAGAATTGTATATGTAAGTGCAATATAGGAAGTCTGGATTATTTATTACATATATTGCACAATCTAGAATTTTCTAAAACTTTTTTTTTGCTTGTTCACCTTAACCTGTTAGATTGCCATTCTTTCATATCTAGGAAGACCATAAAATTTCTTTTGTTTTCCTTTTTTTTTTTTTTTTTTTTTTTGCGGTACGCGGGCCTCTCACTGTCGTGGCCTCTCCCGTTGCGGAGCACAGGCTCCGGACGCGCAGGCCCAGCGGCCATGGCTCACGGGCCCAGCCGCTCCGCGGCACGTGGGATCTTCCCGGACCGGGGCACGAACCCGCGTCCCCTGCATCAGCAGGCGGACTCTCAACCGCTGCGCCACCAGAGAAGCCCGGGAGACCATAAAATTTATTGTCCAAGCTGAGATACTTCTGAGAGTGAAAAGAGGTATTAGGAATTATTACTCTGGGATATCAGGGTAAGCTGGGATGGTCCCAGGCAAACTGGCACCTATAGTAATAACACTGGGCATATCCATCTTTTTAAGGATTGGACATGATTTTTTTTTTTCCTGTTTTGTGCTGAGTCCTTCCAGCATTTTTCTGACAACCAAATGAACTGTTTTATAGGTTTCTGCGTCCTTATAAATCACCTTCCAAACTTATTCACTGGAACTACCGTAGCTGATCTGTTCAGTCTTTTACTAGGTCTTATCCGGACACTGCATTTCCACCCTCCCGATGCGGCCACCTCGCGTTTTCCCACTGCATTGCTTCCCTGTGAGCTCAGCACTGCTTTAAAGTGGCTTCTAGCCTTCTTGGACTGTAATTGAACTTCCTTCCCATGGGATTCTTCTCTTATACAAATCCACTTCTTTGTTTAGGAGTCTAAGAATAGGAGGAAGAGACATAAGCTAGACTCTGTGTCTAACTGTTTCAGTAAGGTTGTCTTCCACCTTTCCTACATGAGAAAGGAATGCATCTGAAAAATCCTTTCAGCAGTTCTTTTCTGTTTTACTGAGGGGAAAAAAAGAATACTCATGAGTACCCCAGGACCTTGTTAGTGTGACAAAAAGGGTTCCAAACATACTAAGTAGTTCCGAGACTGTTTGCGTGTCTTTGTGCTGTTGAACCTGCCCCTACTTGCACTTTCACAGGTTGGGATAGATATTCTTTGATTTAAATTGCAAACTCCAAGGGGCTCTGTTTGTTTCACTTTCTGTGGATGATGGCAAGTGCAGGGCCGTGAATCCATATCAGTGTTGGTTTCCAGTGCTAATGATGATCTGTTGAAGCGCGTCAGGCCCTATGTGACAGTAGCTGCCCAACTAGGTAATGTTCCCGTCAACACCGTTTTGTGAGTCTTTGATAAGAATGAGTGATGACTTTTTGAAAAATGTAGAAATTTTCTTTTGTGACCACAAACTTCCATCTGCCCAGTCAAAATAATACTACATTTAGGGAGCAATTTAGAGATTCTTTCAACAAATAAAGAAGAATGGAAACCAAACAAACATGCCCCAAGAATTTGATACTGGAAGAAAATCAGCTTCATCTTCCTAAGTAACTCTTGTGAAAACCTTATCCATGTTTTGCTTTTTTTCCACTTTTCAATCTGCAGCCCAAGTAGGCCACGGGAAAAGGATGGCGTACCTTCGAAGAGCCAGAATGGCCATCATCAAAAAATCTAGAAACAATAAATGCTGGAGAGGGTGTGGAGAAAAGGGAACCCTCTTGCATTGCTGGTGGGAATGTAAATTGATAGAGCCCCTATGGAGAACAGTATGGAGGTTCCTTAAAAAACTACAAATAGAACTACCATACGACCCAGCAATCCCACTACTGGGCATATACCCCGAGAAAACCATAATTCAAAAAGAGTCATGTACCAAAATGTTCATTGCAGCTCTATTTACAATAGCCAGGACATGGAAGCAACCTAAGTGTCCATCAACAGATGAATGGATAAAGAAGATGTGGCACATATATACAATGGAATATTACTCAGCCATAAAAAGAAATGAAACTGAGTTATTTGTAATGAGGTGGATAGACCTGGAGTCTGTCATACAGAGTGAAGTAAGTCAGAAGGAGAAAAACAAATACCGTATGCTAACACATATATATGGAATCTAAGAAAAAAAAATGTCATGAAGAGATTAGTGGTAGGACAGGAATAAAACACAGACCTACTAGAGCATGGACTTGAGGACATGGGGAGGGGGAAGGGTAAGCTGTGACGAAGTGAGAGAGTGGCAGGGACATATATGCACTACCAAATGTAAATTAGATAGCTAGTGGGAAGCTGCCGCATAGCACAGGGAGATCACCTCTGTGCTTTGTGACCACGAGAGGGGTGGGATAGGAAGGGTGGGAGGGAGGGAGACGCAAGAGGGAAGAGATATGGGAACATATGTATATGTATAGCTGATTCACTTTGTTATAAAGCAGAAACTAACACACCATTGTAAAGCAATTATACTCCAATAAAGATGTTAAAAAACAAAACAAAACAAAACAAAAAAGAGCCAGTTGGGTTGGCTACGTTCTTTGTATTCGTGGAAAACAGCTGCGGGTGCCGATGGTAGAAGTCAGGCTTTTGTTCCGCGCAAAGGTGGGAAGGTTTGCTCTTGAGACACTTCACTGTTCTGTGGAGGAGGAGTTGGCAGATGTTGAGCTGCTTTATCAACATCTTCGAGGTGTTTGATATGTGTTGCTAATTACCTGGGAAAGAGAGATGGGCGGGTGACAGTAGGAGGAGGAAAGAAACATCCATCCTACACAGTACTCTCACATCTTCTCTTGTTTTTGTGTCTGTGCTGTGGCAGATTAAATGAATTGGGTTATTTGTTTCCATTGCCTTCTACCAAGTAGAAGTACTGGTATAAGCCCTATGTTACATTTTTTTCCCTGCCGACTGAGCGTGAATGAAGTCTGTGAAAGGAGAGCTGTCCAGAGCAATGGGTTATATTTTCCTCCTTCCCTCGTGCTCTCAAGCGAAATGCCAGCCGTGGAGTTTAGCCTGAGCTTTGTCGTAAAGAATCGCAGCTCTCGCCCTTCTTATGAATGAGGTGTTGAGGTGTTTTCTTTATTTCAAGTTAAAAACGAGTTTTAGGAATTCTCTTTTGCTTTGAAAACCGTGTTCTGGAAGAAAATGTTGAGTAAATGGTTTGGAAGGTCCGTTCATACTGCTTGCCATGACACAGCTCTGTCTGTCAGTCTCTCTCTCTCTCTTTTTTTGACTCTTGCGAGTGACCTCCATCCCCGCAGCTTGAATATCACTCATATGCAGCTGCTTCTCAGATGCGTATCTCCGCAAACTCCGGTTCTGCTTATATACTATTTCCTGATGAACCTTTCCACCTGGACTGCCTGTTGGCAGCTCACATTTTACCGGTAATCACAATATTTGATTCAGGACTGAGCTCATCATTATCCCTCCAGCAGCTTTCTTGGGCCCCGTGGTTTCTCTTCAGTTGACCCCTGTTCTCCTGGCCTCCCAGGCGCAAAACAGAGGCTGCATCTCCCTGCTTTTCCTGCTCCCTCACTACGCAGTTCCTCGGTTCCTCACTCATCTTGCACCCCTAATTCGTGCCCAGGCAATTCTGTTAACCCGCTTCAGTTTCTCCTTGCTCCAGTTTATCTTATGCTTTGTAACAGATTTGATCAAAATCTTCCCTGATTAAAAAAAAAAAAAAAAAGGCTCCTCCTCTCCTCCAAGATAAAGGATTCTGCTGCTTAAGAACTTTTGATCGTGAAATTTCAGCATTCAGCAGCCCCTGCTACTCCTGAGCAAGATTTCCTACTCCTTAAACCCATCCTGTCTTCTCTGCTCTGGGCATTATATTTTCCTGCTATTTTTACATCCCAGAAGGCTCTGCTTCCACCCAAGTTTTCCGGAAGTCTCTATCCCTTCAGGCTCAGACCTCCTGGAGGAAGGTAACCCCACTGACTTCTGCATCTCTACCTCCTTCCAGACTTTGTTGTGACTCCCTTCAAAGCTTTGTGAGATGTTCTCTGATATGGCTTTGATATACAAACATTCGCTATCTTTTCTTTCTTCCTTGCTGAGGTTATAAATCTGTTGATGTCTTCTGCGTTTCTGTATCCACAACGTTGCCTAAAAATAGTCTTGTACCTGTAATGATATTTGCTGAACGAATGAATGAACAAATGAAGTATAGTAGCTTGAGGTTATAAACCTGTTGATGTCTTCTGCGTTTCAAAAATAGTCTCGTACCTGTAATGATATTTGCTGAACGAATGAATGAACAAATGAAGTATAGTAGCTTTGCCATCTCTTATTTAAGGCCTGTTTACTTCTCTCTATGCTTCATTCATTCTTTCAACAATCATATATTGAGAACCTGAGCAAAACAAAAGATCCCTGCCCAGAAGTTGCTTACATTCTAGCTTCTTCCTAAAACAAGCCATCCTTGAATTCACCCTCCTCATCTCTTGAAGAACAGGAAGCAGTCATTTTAAATGAGTGATTAACTTTATAGTTTGTTGTTCTCTGATTAAACTTGGTTTCCAAGAACATTATGCCTTCTTGGTCGTTTGCACCTTTGAGGATCTGGTTCTTAAAATTGGTTCCATATCCCAGTGGCTGTAAGGATGTTGAAAACTCTACTTCTTTTCCCCACCTGCCTGTGAGATCGAGTCATTTTGCAAATTGCTCTGAAACGGTGACAGAGGTCTCCTAGATTTCAGTCTTATCTGCAGCACTGAAACTCTTGCTAGGCTGCTGCCGGTTTACTAGTAGCAAGTCGGTGCTCATCTTCCTTTGGTTATTTGCTACATCTTATAAAACAAAAGCAAAAATAAAACAGCAGTGAACTATATCCTGGCATCAATACGATGGAAAGCAACTGGTTTTCAAAGTTTGATCTGTATGTTACAGATGAGGAAGAAAAGACTGTTGTGTGGGTCCATGAAAATATGGTAGCGTTAATGGCAAATGCATTAATGGAGAGTGTGCCTAAAATCTGGACTGGATCAGGACAACTCTGTATTTGTGATTTTGAATGACTGTGGGTCACACACTCACAAACTCAGACTACTCTAAAGTACATTTTCATGTAGGACTTTATAGTCATGAGTTCTTTTTTTATTGTAATTGCAGTGAAACTGTATTTGTGGAGAGAGATTGCTTTCAATGCCAAAACCCAACAGTTTGGTTTTCAAACTCCTGAAAACTAAAAAAAGAAATCTTGGTGACATCAATGTTCCAAATTCAAAATATCCGCAAGTGGCCTCATCAGCTTCCTCCTTGAACCCGCTGCTCCGTCTCTGCTCTGTCTGGTTAATGATATCCCTGTCCACCCAGACAAAGCCCAAACCCTTAAGTCATTTTCAGCTCAGTTTTCCTGGAGGTAGATCTTTCTCTTAAGATCCTTTCCAGCTCTAAATCCCTGTGCATCTGTAGCTCTGTGATTCCTTCTTTATGCGTATACTCCACGCTTTTGAACCCCACCTCTGAAATCTCTCTCACCTAAGTCCGCTCGCCCCCTCTTTTTTTTTTTTTTTTTTTTTTGCGGTACGCGGGCCTCTCACTGTTGTGGCCTCTCCCGCTGCGGAGCACAGGCTCCGGACGCGCAGGCTCAGCGGCCATGGCTCATGGGCCCAGCCGCTCCGCGGCATGTGGGATCCTCCC
>NC_041232.1:75615336-75668362 GCF_002837175.3 Physeter macrocephalus | reverse complement strand
CCACTGCGCCACCAGGGAAGCCCTCTCATTACTTCTTGACTATTCTGTAATCTCTCAGCTGGTTTCCCTGTCATTTTTTGCAAAATAATTTTTAAATCGACATACAGAAAAATTCACTTTTGTGTACAGTTGGTGATTTTTGACAGATGGATAGAGACATGGCCACCACCATAATCAGGACGCAGAACAGTTTCCTCACCCCTAAAAAAATGTTCTCATGCTGCCCCTTATGGTCAAACCCTCTCCCACCCTTAGCCCCTGGCAACCACTGACTCTTCTCCATCCCTTTTCCAAAATGTCGTATAAATTGGTCTTCCTCTCTTTGAGCGCCTGTTCCCAGCCCATCCCTTCTTTCCATCAATGCCATATCTTCCTAAAATACATCTCTGCCCTAGACCTCGAGAAATCCTTAATTTCTCTGAGCTTCCATTTCCTCGTGACAGGGCAAGAGTATAAAATGATTAGCCTGAAGAATTCTAATACTTTCTATGAAGGTTGGCTCCCGAAAAAGACCCTTTGTCGTGCTAATTTTTTTTTTTTTTTTTGGTGATAAACAGAACAAAAGTTTTATTTTTATGGACACTCATGGAAAATCATATTGTCCTGCTAATTTGAGTGACTGATGTGGAGGCCCGAAACGCAGTTAAGTTGCTCTGAGTAAGAAATGGTGCCCTGGAGCTACTGGGGTAGAAGAAACAGAGGGACAGATGGAAGCAGCTGGGGGCAGTGATGTCTGCAGAGGAAGTTGAGGATGAGTGTCGTGGAGTGTGCAGGTCACCTCCCGGTGCCCTCAGGACCCCGGCGTTAGAGACCTACATTCCCTCAAGTCCCCCAGAGCTGTCGGGGTGCCTTTTGAATGGGTCTTCATATCGAGAAGGGAGTCAGGGGACCCAGGTCTACAACGGGAACAATAGCATCCACTGCACGGGGCTATCATGAAGGTATCAGGGTTTAGTGAGTGGGCGCCGTGCCTGGCAGACTTTGGATGCTAAGGAAATATTGACCCTCTTCCCACAGTTCTGTGCCATCTCCAACCTGTCCTGCCCCTCTTCCCCAAATTGCCCCAAATCCCAAATAACTCTTTAGCTTGGTGTACAGGGACCTCCTGGGCTGACCTCCTGGGCTGGCACCAGGTCTCCTCCCAGCTCACCTCTCTCTCCTCTGCTTCCTGCCCCGATCTCGTGCTCCAACTGCGTTCACCTCCATTTTGTTGAATCCTCTCCCCGCTTCAATCCGAATTAATCTCTCCTTTGTCTACGTTCTTTCTCTGTTTTTATAAAGTACATAGGTTTTGTATCATAGTTATTCATGTAAATCTCTCTCCTCCCTCTTGAGCTGTGTAAAAGGGTCTTAATGCATGGCTAACGAAATGAAGTTAATTCCTAAGTAGCCACAGCAACTTTGAGAGTAGTGAAAGGAAAGTAAGGCATTTTTCCCCCCATCGCCCTCCCATTTTTATGTTCAAGTAGCAGGCCTGTGATGGGGCAGGCTGTACTCTCTTACAGATTCCCTGCAGTTGTGAGTACATCAGGCGGTCTGCTTTCAAAGAGCTGTCATACGGTCAGAGCTCCTCTGGTGACCCTTTAATGTGCCCAAGATTAGGACACAGTCCAGGTAGACCCAGAGAAATAAGGGTATCCTTGCACTGACAAAGCCAGGCAGGCTGCTCTTGCAGAAGGTTGGGGGAGAAGGCCCCCTTAGGGCTTTGGGAACCTGACGCCACGGCCCCTGCCCCTCCATCCCCATCCAGTCATGTGTGTGCTGTCAAATTTAAGTTGCCAGCAGAAGGCAGGGAACACAGAGACATGCTTGCTAAGGAGGTTGAGTGGGTGACCTTCCAGTATCTTCCAAGCCCATGCTGAGATGCAGAGCACCCCCATACACACACACACTCGCCTTCCGTGTAAACTGGTACCACCTTCACTTCACTGTCTCCCCAGACACCATGAGCCTGTCTGTGAAACCCAAGCTCAGGATTGCGTTCCTGGGTAAGAGCCGTAGCACATGGCTGACATATGTTCAGTCAGCGGCCCACACAGGCCTCCAGAATACTTCTCCCATCCAGTGCCTCAGCATCAATTACCCATCTCGTATTTGCATATGTTCCCTCTCCCAAGATTGCGGGGAGGATACAGTCTGCAGCTGCCTCCCACCCAGATCAGCTTCAGCGAAGGCCGTGCATCCTCCGGGAAGTGTCAGGGGAATCGCAAGGGCCTCTTCCCACTCTGGGGCTCGATTCCAGAGGTCAGCTAGAGAGAGAAGGCAGCAAGACAGAGACCCCCCTCCCTGACATTTCTCCTTCCACCCCGCCCACCTCCAGGGCAATGGTCTCCAGTGGCGAAGAACAACCCTCCTTCCTTGCCTGGGGAGCTGAATACACAGGGCTCTTGGACGAATGAGAAGTTCCCCTAATGATCTTTATTTTTCCATTTAAAAAGAATGCTTGCTCCAGCCTCCTTCCCTCCAGCAGCTCACAGAAGCCCCACCTCAGTCCCTGGGGTGGTATAGCTGCAGGTGAGGTGGCCGTGGTGAACCCTGAAAGACAGAGCGGGGCAGGTAGCCTGGGCTGAGAGACCTCTGGAGGCTCCTTCCTTAGGGATGCTCTGCAGCCTGTTGCCAGAAACACCTTCCCCTTTTTTCCTGACGTCTACACTCGCTGGAGTGGAGTCTGAGGGGAGCCAGCCCCTGTCTCCTTCTAGGGTTCTCATAGTCTGGAGCCAGAGCTGCTTAAACCTAACTTGGGCCTGGTGGGGGAGGAGGGTAGTTTTGAGTAAACACATTTCTCCCTTCCTTCACCCAGAATACACTGCAACCAAAAATTTAATCAAGATGCCCCCATGCCATTTTGAAATAAGATGCTCGAACTACCAGGGAAGCACAGAGTTCTCTGCTCTGAAGTTTTATGCTCTTGAATCATGGATTTGAAGCTACCTTTTTTGGATTTAAAATTTCAAAACGTTACCTATGGTCCCTGTTCATCGTTGGGAGCCCTGCCAGGTAAGCGTTGCAAAGGCTGAGTCTGTTCCAGGCATACGGGGCCCAGGGCCCACCCTAGCAAAGACCACCTTGCTGTGAATGACCCTTGTGAAGAGTCTGAACGTTTTTGATACAACTCAGATCCTAGGAATGTCTACTTCTGGGGCCCCAAATAGGGGAGAGTGATGGGCACAGCATTTGGATCCTTGCTCGAGAGCCAGGACTATTTGTGACCCCCTCCAACCTGCCCCCGAGCCCCTGCCCCCCGCGTCTGGGGGATTCTTGGCCTTCTTAGCCAGGAGGAAACCGTGGCTGATCATGGGATCCTCCCCTTCCCAGCAGCATCAGCTCAGCCCTGGTCCCATTCATCTCATAGGGTTTCCATGAGCTCCGTGCCCAGGGGGCACCCCCACTGGCCCATCCTACAGCTTAGTTTTAAACGGCCTGGGACATCTTGACCACATTTTTGGTTGCTACAGACTGAACGTTTGTGTGCCCAGCCCCGAATTCATATGTTGAAGCCTAACCCGCAGTGTGATGGCATTAGGAGGTGGGGTCTTTGGGAGGTGATTAGGTCATGACGGAGGAGTCCTCGTGAGTGGGACTAGTGCCCTTAGAAAAGAGGCCCCACGGAGCTCCCTCGCCCCTTCCCACACGTGAGACACAGAAGACGGCTGTCTGTGCACCAGGAAGTGGGCTCTCCCCAGACGCTGAATTTGCTGGCTCCTTGATCTTGGACTTCCAGCCTCCAGAACTGCGAGAAATACATTTCTGTTGTTTATAAGCCACCCAGTCCATGGTATTCTGTAATAGCAGCCCGAAAAGAGTAAGACACAGGGGTTCTCAGCCCTGGCTGCACATTAACATCACCCAGGGAACATTTAAAATCCCAATGTCCAGGCCACTTCTCAGACTAATTTAGTCAGAACACCGGGGGGGGGGGGCGGGGGGCTGAGGAGTGGAGGGTGGGACCCAGGAATCAGCGTATTTTAAAGCTTCGAAGATGCTCCCCCAGGCAAGGCTGAACCATCACCTTCATCAGGGCTCTCAAGTGGACATCGTACCCTTTTTGTTGACCTGCTGCAGTTCCTGTGACAACTGGGTTCTGGTTGCCCAGGAAAGTAAGGCTTCTTTTCTGTCACCGCAGAGTCTGAAGTCAGATTTTTCCACTGGGCTAGGAAACAAACGCCAAGTTTATTTTAAAAGTACTCTTGATCGACCTAAAACTAGGAAGTATAAAGAATCCTGTGGGAGCAGTTTGTTCTCACATTTGGATGTGTCTTTGCTTCCTCTGAACCAAGCCTTGTGGTTTTATCCATCACCGAAGGAGCTGTGACTTCCTAGGTCTATAATTGAACTGAAAATTCTGGGGTCGTGCATTGGGTGACTGGGAAAGTGATTGAAACAGTTTTTTTCACCAGGCAGTGAACAGTAATTTAGAGAGACTATGGGTCCCTATAAACCACATTCTTTTCTGTCGTGTTTCTAGATGGGGGATACATGTCTCACAAGCAGAGGATTGTTCCTGGTTAATTATGTCCAGTGATTGTTTGTTTAAAACTTTAAATGAAGAAGAGCAGATACAGCACATTGGCACTCAGTTAAACATGCAAACATTTTTAAGCTAAGAAAATAAACAACTAAATCGGTTGGTTGTTTTATTACCAAACTGGTCAAGTTGCAAAGGCAGGGAAGAGTCTAGCTCCCAGACTGGTAAAGGTTAAGTATTCTTGTCAAGGAAGACTGAAAACTCAAAGAGCTTTACTATTGGTTGAATTTCACTGAAATCAGAAAGTGGTCCGTTTGATACCTACCGACCAAAGACCTTTACTGGTAATGTGGAATATTTTTAAGTCTGAGAGGGGGGCTTTTCCGAACCCTGCAAATGACATTTGTTTTGGCGTTTGGCATTTTTGGTGCCATATTTATGGCCTTTAGGTCCTAGTGGGAGTAGTTTTCTGCTCCTTATTACCCAGAAGGCAAGAAAAACAAATCACTTGAATAGAAAAAAGGGGAGGGGAAATATGTCTTGAAAGTTTCATTAATTGCAAAATGAAGTTAAATGGAGCATTCACTAAAAGTACTTCTCAGAACGTGTGGAGGGTTTCTCAGAAAGAACCCATTAAAGCCGGATCCTCTAAAGCAGTGGAAATCCCAGGAACAAAAGCCAAATGCCTGGGAATTGAGTTTCAGAAGAATTTCCGAATTGGTGCAGCTCAATAATTTACAAAATAGAATGGAATCACTGACTGTTGTAAAATCTGTTCAGCTAAAATGAGATAAGACATTTAGCTAACATGGACCATGCACATTCAACTCTTGCTATTATTATATATATATATATATATATATATTTTTTTTTTTTTTTTTTACTGCCATTTATAAAGCATTTTTCTGTGAGCCAGGGCCTGTGTTTTGACATTCATGATCTTACTTTTCGTGATTACGAAGATTCAGTGCCTTTCATAGAAGTCATCATGGAAGGGTCCCAATGCCAACTCTTTAGTGTTTGGAGTAAGTATAATCTGTAATACGATTCTGTAAAATCTGCCATCTGAAATATTATTTAGATGTATGTGAAAGCTAACCTTGAAAATCAGATTTCCGTTCTATCGACCTGCTTTACAAATTGGACCTCCATTCAGGAGGAAAAAAGAAAAATAAGTGAAGTCCACTTTCTTTTTAGCTTAAACCATGGGTTAAACTGGGTGTTTGGACAGATTATTTTCAAGGCCACTATAGGCTATAGCATGCAAATCTGGGGTTTTGAAGATTGGAAGCAATTCTGATAAACTTCCAGGGTAAATTCTGATCCTTCGGCACATGAGAGAAATAATTGCTAGCTGCATCTCATGGACTAGAATTGCAGTTTAAAGATAATCAGAATAGCAGTTAAATATCATCAAAGGGTGACTTGGAGCTTAACTTTCTTAATTAGACATAGCAAGATACCAACACTTATTGAATTGAGTGAGTAAGTCAGGTAATATCAATGCCCTTTTACTCAACGATAATCTTTAATTTACCTGATCAGCATTGAGCTCACCTTAGCTAATGAAGGCTACGATCAAAGTACAAATAGAATACTTAGTAAATCTGATAGCATTAGTTACTGCTATGGACTAATTTTAGTTCATACTTCACTGTAAGAAACTCCTGTTGGTATTTATGTTGAGTATGGGATGGAATTTAAAAAAAAAAAAAAGAAAGAAAAGAAACTACTGACAGCCAAATAACGGTGAGCCCATGTGGATGTGCTGGCTTCTCTCTCTTGGGAATATGTTAAAATTAACTTCTGGTTTGGGGATGTACCTTACAATAACAGTTGCTGCCATTTCTTTTTTTCATTTGCCTAAACAGAAACTCCGTACCCATTAAACACTAACTTCCCATTCTCCCCTCTCCCCCAACTCCTGGCAACTGCCATTCTACTTTCTGTCTCTTATGGATTGACTACTTTAGGTACCGCATGTAAGTGGGGTTATATTTGTGACTGGCTTATTTCACTTAACATGTGTGCAAGGTGCATCCATGTTGTAGCATGTGTCAGAATTTCCTCTTTAAGGCTGAATAATATCCCATTGTATTTATAGACCACGTTTCTGTTGGGTACCAGTCGAATGGTAGAATTGTTGTAGATGTAAAATGCCAAACAGGGCTTCCCTGGTGGCGCAGTGGTTGCGCGTCCGCCTGCCGATGCAGGGGGGCCGGGTTCGCGCCCCGGTCTGGGAGGATCCCACATGCCGCGGAGCGGCTGGGCCCGTGGGCCGTGGCCGCTGGGCCTGCGCGTCCGGGGCCTGTGCTCCGCAACGGGAGAGGCCGCAGCAGAGGGAGGCCCGCATACCACAAAAAAAAAAAAAAAAAAAAAAAAAAAAAAATGTCAAACAGTTTTCCAAAATGTTTGAATTAGTTTACACTCCCGCCAGGTGTATGAGAGTTCCTGATATTTTGCTTACCCTCCAAACTTAGAATTGTCAGTCTCTTTATTTTAGCCTATCTGCTGTGTTTATAATGGTATCACAGTGTCATTTTGTTTTTGTTTTTTTTGCTCTTTGTGTTTCTCTTATTATCAATTACTGATTACTAATTGTTTTTCATATGTTTCTTGACTGTCCTCTTTTGTGACATGCCTTTTTAGGTCTCTTAGCCATTTTTCAACTGTGTTGCCTTGTCTTTTACTTGTGCATCTGTAAGCGTTCTTTACATCTTCTGGACTGAACCTTTCACTTCACTAGTCATATGGGTTGCAAATGTCTTTCTCCCCCTCTGTGACTTACCTTTTTACGCTCTTAACAGCATCCTCTGATGAAAAGAAGTTCTTAATTTTAATGTAGCCTCATTGATCATCTTTTCCTTTATGGTTAGTGCTTGTTGTGTCCTGCTATCCCGAGGTCATGAAGATTTTTCTCTAATATTAACTTCTAAAAGTTGTATTGTTTTGCCACTTAAGTTTACGTTTATATAGCACACCTGGAATTGAGTTACATGAAGGTTTTGAGCTGGGAGAGCAAAGTTTTCTTGTTTCCCACGTGGTTAGCCAATCAACTCAGCCCCATTTACTGGGGAAAGCATCTTTTCCTAATGCTCTGTGGTGTTAGATTTTTTTCAAAAATTCGGTGTCTCTGTATGTGTGGGTCTGTTGATGGGCTCCCTGTTCTGTTCCATTGGTCTGTTTGCTTCCACTTGTGCCAGCGGCACACTCTCTTACTTGTTATAGCTTTATGAGTCTTGACATCCGGGAGAGTAAGTTCTTTGCCTCATTTTCTTTTTCTTAAGTGTATCGTAGCTGTCTCTGGCCTTTTGGCTTCCATATGACGTTCAAAGTCAACTCATCAAGTTCCACAAAAATACCTATTGGGATTTTGATTTGAAGAGCATTACTTCCTGATAATTTCTGAATACAATTCATTTCAAAGAACAGGGAGGTCAAAAAATGAAGAAAAGAGTAAAGGAGGACACACTTTGGCCATCACCAGTCAGGATCTAGCCATCTTAAAATATCTTTTGCTTTGAGTTGCTTTTATTGGGTATGGAATTGTAGAAGTTGGTTCTTTTTTGAGGGACTTTGGGCTCTTCAGGAATCAAACCTTTGCCTCCACAGTGTGTGTCTGTACAGTGGGTAGGGAGGAGGGGCAGGATGGCCTGAAGATTAGGGGGAGTCCCCTTGTTAGAGTCCATCCCATACAGCTTGTCCTGCAAAGATGGTTATTTAAAAGAATTTACCCTCCTCCTTTTCACTGGCTTCTTTCTCTTTTACTGCTCTTTGGCTAAGAAAAGGGTGCAGCGTGAGAAACACGGCCAGTGGAAGAAAGAGCACATTTTGCAACACTGGTCATGGGAGGATTTGCTATTTCCCAGGGAATCTGAGCCCCTTGGTAGGACCAAACTTCAGTTTGTCTGTTGGTTACTTTCTTTGTCAACAGATGTTGATAAGTGCCTTCTCCGTGTCAGGCAGTGTTCTTGGTGCTGGGGAACAAGATAGAGAGGTCCTTGATCTCACAGACTTAATTCTAGTAGCAGAGAAAGCCAATAAACGATGAAGGATAAAATTTAACATCGAGCAATGATAAATTCTATAGAAGAAAAAGGAGAGTAACGGGATGGTGGAAGGGAATGGAGGAAGGTAGCCTTGAGGATGTCTGAGAGACGTGCCTTCCAGGGAGGCCAAGGTGAAGTCCTAGGGCGGGAGCAGGGCACCTTCAGAGCCTAACAGAGGGGCTCAGAATGAGGGGAGAGGTGGTGCGAATGGGCCCTGGCCAGACCCAAACCCTGCTTTTCATAACAGATATTTAGTAACACTCCTTTTACTCTCCTGCAATGAAATTTGTAGAAAATACAACCTGTCCACCCACATAAATTACAAACCATCAATATAATGCCTTAACCATACTATAAAGAAAATACAAAAGGACAGTCACTTATAATAAGCATCTCAGCGTGTCAGCGGAGGCATGACTACATGGGAAATCGTAACAGGTGGTCACATTTTTGCACGTCCTTGTAGGATCCCTGGGAACGTGGCAGCAATAAAGGCAGGGGCTGCAGATGTGTTATATTGCGATTCAATGACAGTCAGTGTCGCTATTAGTGATGTGTTATTTCTGATATGGTGAATACTTCTTAGTCAAGTTCCCAACAGAACAAACTATGTTGTTCCCTGTTGCATTCCTAGCATCTGGGTGCTCATGAAAATCGTGGACAAAACTCTTCACATTGACATGAAGTGTAAAATGGCGTTGGGAATGTCCAGGGGGCGTGGGGAGCTCACAGGGGGCGTGGGGCGTTTCTGGGCTGAGTGGGACCAAACCATGCATTTCAGGTTGTCCGCCCCCCAGAGCACCACTAATGACCCCGGTTGTCGTGTGACGTACAGAACCGCCCCTACGGGTTCCCCCGGTGCCCGCAAGGGTGGTTCTTTTCCCATCGGGAACCACGGTAGGGCCTGGTAGACTCTGGCAGGGATTTGGATTTTGTTTTGTGTGTGATGCGAAGTCAGCGGACAGCTTTGAGCAGGGAAGTGAAGTGATCTGGGTTATAAAGGAAACTCCTGCAGAAGAGCAATCGGGGTAGACTGAGGTTTCAGAGTATCTCGGCAAGAGCTCATGCCCCCTTCACCCCACGAGAGAACGGCAGGGGTGCGAGCTGACCTTAGTCTTTCCCGCCCAGAGTCTGTTTGTCCCAGAGCATCTAAGCCAACCATCCCAGGGCCTCCGTAAAGCATCTCAGCAGAACTCTGCTGGCCACTGCAGGGTGACATCCCTTTATGGTCCTCTGAGCCCCAAACCCTTTGTAAGTACAGGTGTTGGCTGTCACCTCAAGCAGCTTTCAACAGCATCACCCTCCCATACACACCCCTATTCTGTTTTCACTCCCCTTCCTACAGTAAAGATCAGATCCATGCAAAGTGGTTGGAAGTAGCTTTGTAGTTGAACTTCACACTTGGGTTGTTTTGCCAGGCAGCCTCTCCCTCCCAGCCGGAAACCCTCCGGCGCATACGCGCCCTCTGGCTGAGCTGCCATCTGCTCCAGGGTTTGCTTTGGGCCTGCGATTGCAGAAGCGTTTCCTGTAATTGGAATCCCCTGTGCCAGGCCTACCAGACAAAAGGTCGATAATTGGATAAGTCCTAAACTGGAAACTGCAAACAATAACAAAGAAAACTACATGTACTGTAGTGCGTGCGCTTCTCCGAGCTGCGATGTTTGCATGTGAAACTACTTAAAACTTGTCCTTTATTTCTCAACAACAGGGAAACTCGGTTAGTCGTGTAACCCAGGGCGCTCTCACAAAGTGTTCTAGAAAAGTCAGGGCTGTATGGTATTTAGCACCAGAGTGGAAGGGCACGTTCCAAGTTCTCTTCCATCTTGTGGCCCCATGGGTTTTGGGTTGAAGGCCAGTAAGGGTAGTGCCCCTTGGAACCTGCCATGCTTGGGTACAGGTGGGGCAGGGTTTGGGGGTCAAAGGACCCCACTGGGACGCCACCCTGCAGTGGCCAGCAGAGTTTTCATGAAATCTAACATTATTGACCGTGGCCTCAGTAACCGAATGGTCTTCAGGTCACCCAAACTTTGGCCATCAAAAATTATTTCCCCGGCTTCCCTGGTGGTGCAGTGGTTGAGAGTCCGCCTGCCGATGCAGGAGACGCGGGTTCGTGCCCCGGTCCGGGAAGATCCCACATGCCGCGGAGCGGCTGGGCCCGTGAGCCGTGGCCGCTAGGCCTGCGCGGCCGGAGCCTGTGCTCCGCGACGGGAGAGGCCACGGCAGAGGGAGGCCGGCCCGCGTACCGCAAAAAAAAAAAAAAAAAAATTATTTCCCGATTTTTGGATGTAAAAGGATATTGGAGCCAGAGAGTGGATGTGTATACCATAGTAGTTGAATAAATACTTCCTTGAGGATCACACTCGGACTTTCGAAGGCAGAACCTGTTTCTGTTCTTGAGTATATGGAAGAACGAATGTTTGGGTCCTAGAATGTAATGATAGCGGGGCTATGCTCTTTACGGCTTGCGTGTAGCTGGACTTGGAATTTTCTGTTTTAAAAAATCAAGCATTTATTTAGATGTACCAGTTAGGTTGACAAATACCTGGATTCAGCCAGGAGCCTGGAAGTTTCTTCTTTTGCGGCAAGGTGGGGCTTGTGGCAGAAATCACTGCCGGTTCCGTACACAGGGCCTTCACTCATATGTGGCAGCTTGAAGAAAACTTTACTGCTCCAAAAATAAGGGTGGGAAGAATCCAGATATCAGCCTTTGTGGATATCCAGTGTGGGAAAAGTGTTGTTTAAAATACCTTTACAGAAGGTCCAGTCCATGGTAGGTGGGCCTAGTCAACGTTTACCAGGAGCTCTCAGAAATCAGTGTATGAAATGATAGTCATGAAGAAATGATCCCCATTTGGCTAAATCAGAAGATAGTGAGAAAAAAATTCTCTGTCCATCTTTCCTGGTCTTGTGAGGGATGGGGAATAAGAAGAATCAGAGCCTCAAAAATCAGGACTGAGGGAGTAGAGTATGAAAGCGTCCTCTTAGATCCCTTCTTGAAAAAAAAAAAAAAGCCCAGAATTTCCAGAAGTGGCTTTGTCCTCCTCACAAATGTGTTTTTCTTCCTTTCGGAGGCATGTCATCTTAATCATCTTAGTTCATCCTTTGGACCCTCTCCTTACTATTCATCTGATCTGAGATGTTTGTAAATCCAAGAAACAGAAAGCATCTTGATTAGGAACGTCTAAGAAAGATCTTGTTTTCGTCTGCTACCATTGCTGCGGGGTCCAGAAAGCCGTGGAGACCGAGCCTCGGAAGAGATGAGTCAGGCGAAAGGCTTGGGATGGGGGGACCAGAGTGCGTGTGGGCACAGCCTTTGATCAGAAACCATGGACGGTTAGAGCTGGAAGGAACCTCAGTCACCTTGCCCAGCTCCCTCACTTCATAGATAAGATAAATAGAGTCTCAAGAGTTAAAGAGCCTGCCGGGGTTGAGCCAGCTAATTGGTGGCCAAGCCAGCAATCTAAGGGCAGATTTTTGATGAGGCGCTTTCTGAAGATAGGCTCACATAAGTGAAACGTCCACTCCAGAATGGCCTCGGAAGTTCTTTTTTTTTTTTTGGTACGCGGGCCTCCCTCTGCTGCGGTCTCTCCCGTTGCGGAGCACAGGCAAGTTTGTGAAGGCCTCTTTTTTTAAGGAGTTAGCAGGGTTGAGAAGGGAAAGTGTTTGCTGTACATTGCATACCTCTACTCTGTGATCCAGTCCAGAATGGCCTCGGAAGTTCTTTTTTTTTTTTTGGTATGCGGGCCTCCCTCTGCTGCGGTCTCTCCCGTTGCGGAGCACAGGCCCCGGACGCGCAGGCTCAGCGGCCATGGCTCACGGGCCCAGCCGCTCCGCGGCATGTGGGATCCTCCCAGACCGGGGCGCGAACCCGGTTCCCCTGCATCGGCAGGCGGACGCGCAACCACTGCGCCACCAGGGAAGCCCTCGGAAGTTCTTAGTAGGCTGACACAAAGCAAACCCCGGACTCTGGTCTGCAGAAGTTTGTCTTTTGCGTCTCCAGGTGCACTGGTTGATTGGTTTTGCAGGAGAAGCTCACCAAGACAAAGCATTCTGACACTGGCATGAGCCTCGCTCTTTATGCATCCAATTTATACGCTCTACATTGTCTATAAAATTTACCACTTAAAAAGAACTATCCTTTCGTTGAAAGTGGACTTGATTTTTTACAAATATATAGCATTATGGAAATGTTGCTGCATTACCAAACCCTGCTAAAAGGTTGGAAAGCTTATTTTTATTCGATCCCTGTCTTTCCTGTGATTTGAGACGGGGTTGTAAACAAGCCATAATGCAAGGGGACCTACCAGGAGACATACAACAGAAGCAGGCTCAGAAATAGAAATTGAATTTATAGGCAGTGAAATAGGATAATTACTTCTTATAGTTAAAAATATCCTCAAACCAGAGGAGTCTGTTGTCTCAGATGGAGAAAGGAACTGAGTTTGAATCCAAATACTTCAAATAATAGCTTAGTGGAAACTGTCTGCTTTGTATCAAATAGATACATAAATCTATGTATGTGTGTATATATGTATGTAATAAATGTATATTCCTCTCAAACACAGGAACTAAATTGTCAGTTTAAATCCAAAAATTGAGATTGCACAAATCGTTTATACTTATAATTCCTGGCCTTAAATGTTGTTCATATAGCTGGTTACCCCACTATATGCATTTTTTCCTCTGAGTAGTTATTTGGAGTTCCAAAATCAAACAAACAAAAACCTTTTCTGCTTTTTGCCTGGAAAGCAGGAACCGTATCTGGTGTTTACTCAAAGTTTTATGTTTTTTATCCAGCTGTTGTTCACTACAGAATGTACATTTAAAACCCTAGATGTAGGTAAAACAATAAAAGACAGGAGAGTATGAAGTGTCAGCTGCTGTTAAATACGTGTAAATTCAACATACCTTCTGTAAGGACAGTGTCTTAGCCACTGGTCTCTGTCGTTCTGAATTGGCAGAAACCAGATCCTGGTTTTGGATCTTGAACAGATTTTTTTTCCTTCAGGGTTGCATCACGACTTTGGGAGGGCATCCTGTCTGAAATGTGCTGTCTCCCCAGTCTGGGTCAATGGGGACAGAGAGAAATAGCATCTGTCAGCTGGGTTGGAGTCTCCCACGTGTGGAGTCGGTCACTGGTTCTTTGCTGAGGGTTCAGCTAATGAAACTGCCACTGCTGTGGCATCCTTGTTTCCACAGAGGATAGTCTAAGAATGGGATGAACTTGTAAACAAGAGGAAACCGTGCCTCCTTCCTTACTTGGCCTGCCTTTGAGCAAAGAGAAGTCAGAAGCACAAACCTCTTGGTACCTGCTCTGTGCATCATAAGAGGGTTTCATCCACCCTGCGATCTTTGTCTCTTTCTCTGCCTCCTGTCATAAATCTCTGTTTCAAAGGAAAGAAAAGAGAGGGTTGTTAAAGCATAACCCTCTAGGTCAGCTCTTATTACATCAGACTCCAAGATGATGTCCAAAGCCTTTAGTTGAACTGAAATGCTAGATTGATTTGAAATGAACTGAGCCATCCGTTGCCCGGGGATAGGAAGTCTTTCTGTTGTAAAAAGGTGGCTGCCTGGTTGGTGTGTGGGTGTGTTTGCCTATGTAGAAAGTGGGACGGGCTTTGGAATAGTATTTGCCTTGTGGGGACTGAACACAGAAAGCAGCAAAAACCCCCCCAAGTGCACCTAAAAACTAGAGAAAGTTAGACGGGGGAGCTCGTTCGTCTTTTCAGAGCAATTTTCATTCAGGTACAATTTCTTCCACTTGCTTGAAGTTTTCAGTGTCAGATCAAGTTTTCCGTCTTGCACCCCAATACCTCATATGCTTGTTTGCCATCTGTTCATTTCCATTGCAAACTGCTCTTTACACAATGTTACTCGGTGTTAATTAGAACATGTGTCTCTTTGTCATTCATCTGGGGAAGGGGTTAATGGTGATTTATGTCCCTTTAATTGGTTTTCCTCCAAACTGTTATATGTCATTTATTATTTTACAAGAGCTCCAAGAGAATAGAAGGAGGAAGATCACCTCATTTTTATTCTCCATAGCATTATTTTAAAAACCCAATCTTGGCCTAAATGTTTTGCTGTTTAAAAAATATGGTCCTTCATGTTCGTATTAAGAAGTAATACATATGAGTGTGTATTTACTGCTTACCCGTGAACAATTCATTATTATTTATGTTTGTCAAGTTATTTTTGAATAGGTAACATGTTCACATGGTTCAAAATTCAAAAGGTCCCGAAAGGGATTAGCAGATGCAAACTATTATATATAGAATGGATAAACAACAAGGTCCTACTGTATAGCACAGGGAGCTATACTCAATATCCTGTAATAAACCATAATGGAAAAGAATATGAAAAAGAGTATATGTGTATAACTGAATCACTTTGCTGTACACCAGAAACTAACACAACATTGTAAATCAACTAGACTTCAATAACAAATGAACAAACAAACAAAGACCCCAAAAGGCCCCTAAAGGTATGCAGGGGAGGGACTTCCACTTATTCCTCTGCACAAGCACCTGGTTGCCTTTCCCAGAATCTGTGTTATCAGAGTCTTGTTATGTGTGTGTATATTTATACTTACGTACACACATATGCATCCATATATGTGGGTATACATATATGTACACGTATGCGTATGTATGTGAATATATTTATTTTCCCCTTTTTTATATATGGCAAACATAAATGCTGTCTGCATATGCGCTTTTCACTTAAACACCGTCTGGAATTCAGTGCATGTTAGTAAGTTGAGCGAGCGTCCTCTTTCTTTGTTACTGTGGCTTATTCACTAGTCCCTTACTGATAGATATTTAGGCTGTTTCCAGTGTTTTCTGGGACAGATAATGATGCAGTGAATAGCTCTGTATTAAATTATTTTGTGTGTCTATAGAAAGAAATCCTAGAAGCGGAATTGCTGCAACCAAAAGTGAGTGTGTTTGGCATCCTGATTGGTTCTGTCAAATCGCCCTCCATAGGAGTCGGTGGTTTGCAGCTCCACCAGCTGTCTGACTCGTCGTCAGCCTTTTTTACATTTGTGAAAATAAGAGGTGAAATAACTCAGTTTATGCTTTAATTTATCCTGTCCTTTCTCTCATTTTGAGTGACGTTGGGTATAGTGAACAATTTAAAGATAAACACTAGTGTGTGTGTGTATATATATATATGTATAAATTTCAAAGATGGAAACCTATCTGTGCATCCCGTCAAAACACCAATAAATTATATCTGGTTTCTAGTAAATCAGACAGCTAATTTCTGTATTGCTGTGTGATTAACAGCAATTACTCTATGAATGTTGTAAGATACCTAGTAGTCTCCCTTTTATATGATTACTGAAAGCACACTGCTGAAATCAGGTTTCAACTGAAATTATTTTTGAGGATGATGCATTTCAAACTAATCTAATCCAGGCTTTGGTTTAAGAGGGTACATTACCTGATATCTTTTAAGATACAATATTTTAAGTCAATTAAACTCTGACATACTGCTTTTTACTAAAAGTACACAGATTCTAGGGAAATCACATTTTGACAGACATGATGGGGAAAAAAAACTCTTTTTAGATAAAAAATGGCCACTTTCTCCTGGTTGGTTTTCTTTGTGTTGAGCTCTACATGAAACCTCTTGTGGCTGTTTGTGCTGTTGCCTTGCTATAATAACTGAATTCATCTGGATGATCCCACGACTTCTATGGGAGAGAGAAGGCAGGGAGTCTGTTATCAGGTTAGGTCTCCTCGTTCATATTCCTGGCTTGTTCTCACAAGTCACATAAATCTCTGTAAGTGGGAAAATACATTGTCCATTTTTTTGTAGACTGAACTACCTTGCATTTAAAAAAGGCAGGCCTATAATTTACATAGTTAAAGACTGAGTAGTCACCCATGCCTTGTGCGGCATTTTTCTCTCCCCTCTGAGTCCCTAGCTGTGGTTTCTTCAGGAAAAGAGATGGCTTCTTTGGCCAAGTATGCATTTGAAAAGTGAGTGGCACTTGCTGGGTTATAGCAGTTGGGGTTCCCTTCAGGATAAGTATATGGGCCATTGCAACAGACTTGGTGGATGATAAAATTGGAATATTTCTATTGTCCAGTCAGGAAATCAACTAATCTCTAAAACTGAAGTTGCCTTAATTGTCTAATGGCACGTTTGAATTGCTGAAATAGTCCATACTGTCATGAGACCAATTTCCATCCATCCTGGCTCCAATCTAGACTTCGCAACATTTTAGAGCCAGAAGGAGATTTGGAGGTGGTCTAGCAATTGACCCCGATTTTGTAGGTGAGGAGACCAGAGCTGAGGGAAGTTTAGGATCATGTGAACGGGTGAGCGAGTGAGTAACAAAGCTGGAAACTCCTGAATCCTGGCCCCAGGATCCTGCCTAACTTGTTCCAGAAATCTTGCTTAAACATGATTTTACTTTTAGTAGAAAAGTAAAAAGAGCGTACTTTTAGTATGCTCTTTCAGAAGTCAGTTCTAACATCTCTTAGTAAAACCCTTTGGGAGGTGGTCTTTACGTGGGGCTGGATTCACTGAAGCCCCTCAGCCGGAGAGAAAAACCACAGGATGCCCTTTCTAAGAAACACCTAGACAGGGCAGCCGTTGAGACAGACACGTGGAAAAATGAGGTCTTCAGGGATGCTCCCCGTCTCGTGGAGAGGCGTCTACAGGACAGTGACAACTTTCTAGAGACTTCTGCTGTGTGTAAAGAGAGAAACAAGAGCAGGGCAGGGATGTTGGAAAAAATAAAACCTTCATCACCAGTTAGCTGGGACTGTCAGAAGTGGGTTGCTTCATGTGAAGCATTTAAGGAAACGTCTTATGAGAACTTTTTTCCATTTTTAGGAAGGAGGGAGGAGGGGGGAGAGAGAAGAAGAGAGAGGAGGGAGTATAAGAAGGGAGAGGGGGAAGAAGGGAGGAGCGTGGATGGGTCTTACCTGCATCACAGGTCATGTGTCTTCTCAAAAGTCTCTTACTTGGACCAGAGGGACCGTTGCCATTTGGTGGCAGCTGCCTTAACCATAGTCCAGAGCCTTTAAGTGTTACAGATTTGTCTGGTACCTCCCAAAGCTGTATGTGCAGTCAGAGTCCATCATCTGAGGTTTAGATGCCTGTAGCTAGCCATGGATTACCTAGGAGACATTTGAACCTCAACAAACCTGGGACCTAACCTACCATCTTACCTCCACCCCCAACCAGCTCCTTTTTCTGAGCTCCTTTTCTCACTGAGTTGCGTCTTGGGCTTCCACGTAAGCTGAGTCAGACCTTTGGGAATTATCCCTGGTTGCATCTTCTCCACCCTCTCCCCGGCCAGGTCCACAGGCCAGGTTGATTTGGCCTCCTTTGTGTCTCCCGAATCCTTCCTCTCCTACTTCCCCGCTGGCACCGTTTGGGCTCACAGCCTCCTCATTTTTCTTGAGTTGCTGCAACAATGGTTAAGTGGCCTCTCTGCCACCCAGTTTGTGCCTCTCTCCAACTTGTCTTCCAGACGGTTGCCAGAGAACTCTTTCTAGGAAAGCCTGTCCAATCATGGGATTCCCCTGCCTGAAATGCTCCGTTTGCTGCCCGCCCCCCACAGAGAAGCTGTCCGGACTGGTCCACGCTCACTCCTTTAGCCCCTTCTCTTCGGTTCCCCCTCCCCTCCAGGATGCCCTCTGCACAGCAGTGTGCTTTCCTACCCCCTGATCTTTGCATGTGCTCTTCCTTCTGAGTGGCACATTCTGCTTCCCCCTGCTTCTGTCTTCCTGGTCTAATTCCTGTGGATCTTTCTGATCTCGGCCTACATGGTGCTTATTTAACAGACACTTGTGTACATTTGCTGTGTGCCAGGCACCGGTCTAAGGGCTTTATGTATATTCATTCATTTACTCCTCAAAAGCGCAAGAGGCAGGAAGAAGTATCCCATTTTATGGATGAGGAAACAGACTTTGATGAAGGAGCTTTTCTCACTAACCCACTGGCTGCAAGGCTGGGCCAGAAGCCAGCTTTTGCCACTGCTTGGCACTCGATTTTGATTTGTACGCAGTATATCTCTATACGTGTGTGTGTGTGGATAACTTGTTTTTTGAATAGGCATAAGTACATGTTATTAAATTCAAAAGATACAAAGTATACAATGACAAGGAAGTCTCCTTCCTACCCCGTATTCCAGCCACCCACCAACCTTCTCCCTGGAAGGACCTAGTGTAACAAGTCTCTTGTGTGTCTCTCCATGGGGTGCACAGAAATACATATGTATACTCTATATAATTGTGTTTTGACATTTGTGAAAGCATATTCTGCTTGCCACATTTACTTTGCTTTGTTTGCTTAGCAATATTCCTTGGGGCTTGTTCCATATCAACCCATTAAGAGCTTCCTCTCCTCTTTGCTGGCTAAATAATAGGCCATTATAGGGAGATGCCATGATTTATTTAATCCGTCTCCTTTGGTTGGATGTTTCGGTGGTTCTCAGACTTTGCCTGGTACAAACATTGCTGCAAATATTGGCTTTCTATAGGCATCACTTTGCATGTGTATGATTTATCTTCAGGATAAAATCCTGGAATTGGAATTTTGGGTCAGAGGATAAAGACAGTTATAATTTTGATAGATAGCGCCAGATTGCCTTCCTAACGGATGTATCCATTTAGTCTCTCATTAGTAATTTATGAGAGCGCCTCTTTCCTCATATCCTCACCAACGCTTGTAGAATAAAATGTTTCAGTGTTCACTGTTCCTAATATATTGTTTAGTCTGCATTTCTCTTACGGGTAAAGTTTAGTATCTTTTAATGTGTTTGTGAACTATTTTGATTTTCTTTTATATCAGCTGAATGTCCTTTAGGTCTTGTTGGATGTTTTCTTATTGATTTATAGGCATTCCTTATATATTAATGAAATTAGCCTTTGCCTATGATTTATGTTCCCAATAGTTCTCTGGTTTGTCGTTTGTCTTTGTTTACGGTGTATTTTTCCCAGGCAGAAAATTTTTATTTTCATGTAATCAGATTTATCAGTTTTTTTCTTTTATAGCCTCTGGGGTTTGAGTCATAGTGAGGCCGGCCTGCCCCACACCTAGATTATAAAATTCTCCTCCATGAGCATGCATGTATGTATCAAGTTCTGATTCTCAGAGAGATTCTCAGAGAGAGAATCAGTAGAGTATAGGAGCTTGGAAAACGAACTCTGGAGTCAGACTGATCTGACTTTTAGCCCTGGTTTCATCTTTAACTAGTTCTGTAATCTCGGGTGACATCTTTAAATGGGTTATTAATATCTACATCCTAGGGTTACTATGACGATCAGATGCAAAAACACGGGGAAGTGTCTTGTGTTTGATTACTGATGGCCGCCTTTATTGTGTTATTGTTTCTCTCCGAATTCCGTAACAGTTGCGCGAGGACAGAAGCCCTTTCTCCTCTTTCCTTTGCATTCCTCTGGCCCCGTCAAGCCCTGCCCTTACCCTCCCCACTCCCAGTCTGAGTCTGGGGCTCTGCTGGAAGCGCGTGAGTGCTTGTTTGATTGCTTCAGTGTTTATTTTGATTCGAGCGGGAAAGGGCTGGCGTTCTGGCTGGAGCCACCTGGAGTGTCACAGGTGCTTCTCCACGGCGTCCCCACTTGTCACGCATCTGTTCTCGCAGCCCCGGCGCCTCGCTGGATCTTGAAGCTTTGTTTCTCTCTATGGGTCACCAGTGAGAGTTCTCGGTCTTCCTTTGAATCCCCTTGCGGCCCCTCGCCTCTGTGCCTTCCCCTCCATGGACAGTCTTCCCCGGGTCGCGTACGCAGTCGCCTCCTCTCCCTTTGCTGTATCTCAGTGGGCTGGTGCCTCTCCCGTTCTCATTCACAGGCGGAGAGGACTTGATATACAGTGCACTCCACATGCTACGTGCCCAGAAAAGACTGTGACCAAGTGGGTGGGAGAGTGTGGGTATTGATTGTAAGAGCCGTAAGCCACTTGGTGTGGTCTCCATTCCCATGGACCACACAGAAAGGATAATCCCAAGTAGTAAGGTTTTTAGTGGATGATGGCCCTAAAAATTTCCATAATGTCAACTTCGGTTAATATTTACTAAAATTTTAGTTAGTTGTCACGGATGCTAGCTCCTAGATGCTAACTCTTTAAAAAAGGCTTGAGATTATGCAAGCTGTTCGAAGACACGGGTATTTTGGAGGCAGAGCTGAGAATTAAGACTTAATCTCCTGACTTGCATCTCTGTCACTCTCTTTAATTCCTCCTTTGCCTCTTTAAGTATTTCCTTTGTGTACTTATTTTAACATTGTCCCCTTGACATTCCAGTGGTAGGAGATGCAGCAAAGCAGTAAGATCATCTCATATTTGATTTTGCCACTGTCCTTGCCATTAATAAAATAATGCTTGGAGTACGGTGAGCTGTACCAAATTTTAGTCATGACTAATTGGAAGCATGCTGGTACACTGCCCGGGGGAGGGTTCAAGGGCAAAGTGCTATGGGGGATAGATACCAAGGTGAGTAAGTCACAGCCCATGAACTCAAAGGCAGGACCTACTGTGTGTAGGCACTTCACTTATAATTTTACATTTGGGATTTTCCACAGTCCTAACAGACGGGCATCTTTTTTCCCAGTTTATGGGTAAGGAAGTTGAGTTGAAGAGAAGTTGACACTGACCCCGTGGTGGTCGCAGAGCTAAGATTTAGATGGTGAACCTGGTCTCGAAGCCGGGGGTCTTCGTCCATTTTGCATTTCCTTCCAGGAACATCCAGCCTCATAAAACGGACAGAAGGACAAACAGCGATGTGACTGTTTTCAGTGAAACGTAAAAATAATGACATGAAAGTAAGAGAAACCGACCGATACCCTTGCGTTCTCTTTCTGGTTGGCGACTCTGGCTCTAAATTCCATCGTGCAGCTCGTATGGTGAACATGCCAGAGAGAAAGGTCACTCATCCGCTGTCCTGCTCCCCAGCTCCCACCTTGATAAAAGAAGGCTCCTTGCCACCTGACTTCCCTGCAGGTCACAAAACAGGTTTTTAAAATATGTACTAAAGAAGCCCTGCTTGTTCCTTCCTGGCAGCAGTCCCGGTGGAAGTACAGTTACGCTGGCGCTGCCTGGAACCCCGGGCTCAAGGAGTTAATTTTTAAAAAATGCCTGAGGTTCCTGGGTTCCCATGGTATGTTACTAGAATGTTCTGTAGCTTTAAGAACTCTCAGCGCTCATTTCCCCCCCACATATTAGGGGACAGGTCGGCTCACCATCCACACTGGATGCCCCTAAACGCTGACATTGGCTGTGCTTTTTCTTGGAAGTATTTCAGCTCCTCTGTGAAGGAGCTCAGTTATCTCCTCTCTTGCTTCCAGAAGCAGCTTCTTTACCCCAACTGGAAAACTTGCTGTAGTCCTAAGTGTTTTGGAAACAAAATGTACAGTGGGAGAATTCCTGCTTTGTGAATACTGGATCACTTTGTTCCCTGGCACAAGAATCTCTCCTTTGTATTAAACATCTGAGAACAGACGTTCTCAATAACATTTTTATATTCCCTGTTGATATGAGTTCTTTGTTTGGGAACAACGGTTTGGTGCCGGTTCCTCTGTCAAGTTCTGATGTCCTTTCCCCTTCCTAAGTGACAAGGGTGCTCCAGACCCCCAGCCTGGAACTGTACTTGTGTTGTGGCGATGAGAGGGTGCCTCCCCCCCTGGGACTTTCTTATTGGGTCTCTTCTGTATCCAGTGAGTGGTCCATGTCATAGTGGGATGGATGGCTGCTCAGAGCAAAGGCACCTCATCTGCTGGCCTGACCTTGAGCTGAGTGGCTGAGCTAGCCGGATACAAAGGGACCAGATGGGCAGACAGACCGAAATAGCCCCTTATCCACCTCCTGCCTGGAAATGCAGAAGGGCTACCCCAGAGGTCCAAGGGGGCCTAATTTGGTCAAAAAAAACCGGCACTTACCCTGAACAGGAGGTTGAGTCGTGACCCTGGCGTGAGTTCCCGACCTATAGCGTTTTATCGTCACCAGCTTCATTCTCACGTTCTCAGGTCCATCAGCCAGATCAGCAACAACTAACTGGTAACAAATACCCTGAACAAGAAAGCACTTCTGATCATTTCCCTTTATTTTGTACTTGTACAGGGTACTTGTACTTTTACTCCAAAGAAGAGAAGTAGGTGCTCTCCCATCTTTAGGCAAACCCAACGTTATAAAAATTCAGTTTTGTAAGACAAAGTAGGATGGACGTTCCTTAAAGAACTAAAAGTAGAATTACCATATGACCCAGCAATCCCACTACTGGGCATATACCCAGAGAAAACCATAATTCAAAAAGACACATGCACCCCAATGTTCATTGCAGCACTATTTCCAATAGCCAGGTCATGGAAGCAACCTAAATGCCCATTGACAGGCGAATGGATAAAGAAGATGTGGTACATATAGACAATGGGATATTACTCAGCCATGAAACGGAACGAAATTGGGTCATTTGTTGAGACGTGGATGGAGCTAGAGACTGTCATACAGAGTGAAGTTAAGTCAGAAAGAGAAAAACAAATATCGTATATTAACGCATATATGTGGAACCTAGAAAATGGTATAGATGAACCGGTTTGCAGAGCAGAAATTGAGACACAGAAGTAGAGAAAAAACATATGGTCACCAAGGGGGAAAGTGGCAGGGGGTGGTGGTGGTGTGCTGAATTGGGAGATTGGGATTGACGTGTATACACGGATGTGGATAAAATGGATGACTAATAAGAAAAAAATAAATAAACATTAAAAAAAACCTGTGAAATCTAAGGTATTGTGCATAGCTTAAGATATCTGATTACTTGTACATTATAAAAAAAAAAAAAAAAAGACAGGGGCTTCCCTGGTGGCGCAGTGGTTGAGAGTCCGCCTGCCGCAAAGTAGGACAGTTTGTTTTTCAGAAAATTTACCACCATGTTCAAAATGGTACAGATAGAATTATAAAAATATGATTTATTCCCCAAGATGTTTACATTTCTGTGTAAGTTTCAAGGCTATCCCCTTTTCTTATTTATTGGACTAATACACGTTGAGTTGTCCTATGCAAGGCAGGTCTGCCCTGCGTGGCTGTCCTGTAGCTAATACAAGGAGCTCATTGGCTCTGGTATTTTATCTCTTTGGGTCAGAGATATCTTTCTTGCCCCTCATTTCTTCAGTAAATATGATTTTTGTGCTTCCTTTGGGCCAAGCACTGCACTGGTTTTCTCCGAGTCTGCCTTGTTCCTGTTGGGAGCGGTTGGAACAGCAGTGCTGTTTTCGCCCTTGGAGGAAGGGGCGATGTCTGGTCTAACCCACACCCTGGCAGCGGGGCCTTGGTACAGCCAGGAGGGCTCCTTGGAAGCTGATACACCCACAGAGGCCCCATGAGCCTTAAGCACTGGGATAGATTGTATTATCTTCTAAGTGAAAGACATTCTACTCCTCCTATTTAACCTTTCCTTGCAAACTAAAATGGGAAAATCACTCTCTGGACAGACCAGCTCAAGTGATAATAAAAAATATCCTTTGCTAGGCAGCCTGACAGTACCTGCATTAGTGTTTGGATAAGAACAAGCCCCTCGAGGGGGAACGGAGCCCTAGTCTGGACCTTAATTGATATTTGCGTTTGTTCTGCTTCTTTTAATTCTTGGTGGAAAAGTGATTTGCAGTGCAAAGTGGCTTTCCATGTTATAGGCGCTGGATTATGTAATACCGTTCTTATCAAAAGATCATTTCTGCCTGTTTTGCCTTTTTTTTTTTTGCTCCTGATGCGGCTCATGTTTATTTTTCCTTTTTGTTTTATTTCTTCTTCTTTATTCAATTATTGTTCCTCTTACTGCCCCCACTTCGTCAATCCCCATCATCTGCCAGGGGGATGGGAAGAGAGGATGCGCTTGGTCCTTTTTTTTTTTTTTTTTTTTTTTTTTAAATTTTAAAAGTCAATTGGCTGGACATCTTTAAGAAATAGTCACCTTTTCCCTAGTGAGTTTGTTACATAATGTGGAGCCTCATTAGTCATAAATCTGACCCCCAAGAAGCTGGGTTATGTTCCTTCCTAGCGATTAAGGAAGCATCCTGGCTGGGTTGTCCCTTTGGGGTCTGTGCCATCATCTACCCCTGCTGACCAAGGTGAGCCTGGCTCCTGAAGGGGGCAGCTCCTTTCAGAGGTACCCTGCAGTGTAAGAATAGGAGCTACCAAATTCTCTTTTCGTAAAATGAGGTTGTGAAGCCCTCCGTTATGTGCCTCTTAAACAGTTCACCTAATAAAGCCAGAACCTGGTGATCCAAAGGGTATCGGCATATTTTCAGTTACATTGCAAGGGAACTCCACCTGCGTCCTCATGTGGTACGTTGCTGTGTGCGTGCGCGTCTGTGCACACGTGTGCGTGTGTATGGATTGAGCAAAAGGAGACAGTCCAATGTTAGGTGCTATAGGGCAAGACTTGTTAGGCTTACATCATAACTAAAATGACAATTTGTTTATGGCAGTATTGATGTGATCAAGAACAAAGCAGATGAGAAGGAGCTAGATGTGATCAAAGCACATCTAATCTCTCAGGTTTCTGGAACATCTGAGTCTCAGGGTTTGGTCTTCATTATGATACGTTGAGAGGTGATGTTTTAAAAGCAGAAGCGGGGAAAGGCCAGCTGTGGAGAATGGTAACTGAGACAGTGAGAAAGCAGATGTACGCGTGAATGGAGCCCCTTCTAAATGGAGCCGCACTCTCTTCTGTCCGTGGGGCTGGAGGGAGAGCTCCCTGAAAGGCCACATAATAAAAAGCGAGCCAGCCTGTTCTGTTCAGTATAGATTCGCGCATGCAGTGGCTTTGCCAGTTGTGACTTGGTTTCTCGTGGGCACAATTCGCACCTGTCTTGGGAAGTCCACTCGCGGTGACCTTGCCACCTGCAACACGGAAAGAACAGCAGCGCTCGCTGAGTCTGGACGTCTGATAGCCGGGAGGGCAGGGCAGGTAACCCCCTGGGTGGCTGGGAGGGGTCACCCGGAAACTGAGGGCTGGGACGGGAATGAAAGCGAACACTTTCCCCCGGAGGCGGGGCCTTGACTGCAGCCAGGATCCCAGTGCTGATAAAACGCCGCCCTTTGTTCTCCTCCCTGCGTGTTCGTCCACGTGATGGCTGGTAGGTGTTTCATTCAGTGTTCATCCACCTGGCACGGCTTCAGCGCCAGCGCGTGGCGAGGTGCTCGCCAGCTGCCACGGGAGCCGCGTGCCCATGGACGTGAGTGGAGACCTCTGGGGCACACACACCGTATCTGTCTTCTGCTTTGTCTCCCTCCCTGGGCGAGCCGGGAACACCGCCCCTTCTGGGACGGGGGCTGGCGCCCTCGCACTCGGTTCCACGGACATCAATAGGCCTATTCATGCGGGAGGTGACTACACACTTTTCCACAACATCCCAGGCGGCTGGGCTCCATGTGACCGGTCTTCTTAGAGCGAGCAGAGGGCATGGGACCTCTTCCGGCCTCTGTCCCTCTGGGAAAGTCATCGCTCGCAGCACAGATCCAAGGGACTCGATCCAGGCCACCGGGGAGCACTCGGCATTTCTTTTTGCGGGTTAAATAAAATTCGACGAGCAAATGATTGTGATTAAGCTCCATTGTGAGGTTTCCCAATACTGTGTAGCGTAATCATGGAAATCTTTGTCAGGCATTGTTTTGCGTGTTAATCTGAGAAGGAAGCCAGTGACCGGCTTTCTGAGGTTCTCCGTTTTCATTGTCGTCGAGTCTTAATCATCCAAGTCAATAGGGAAAATTACTGTCATTGATGATACAAACCCACAGAAAGTCCAACGGTACTTGAGAGGGGGCCGGCAGGCGTGTGAGCGCACACGCGTGCAGACATGCAGCCGCTGTGCGTCCCTGAGGACCGACGGGGACGGTGTCCAGGGAGTGTCCACTGCAGGGGTGAGGACGGGGCCCGGGGGTCGGGCGGAGGGGACGGCCATCAGTCCTCAGAGTACAGCATCGGCTGTGGAGAAAGCTGACCAGGTTTCGCTGGCATGCCATCCCAAGGCTATTTTATTTATACTTTTTAAAGGTCAGAGTAACCCACCTGCCTGGTTAAAAAGCCAAATATTGCTGCAAAAGGCATTTGATACAAAATAACGGCCCCTATGCTGCTTCCTGTCCTCCCTTAGACCTGCTTCCCAGAGGCTTTCAAGCCTTAAAAGCCCAGAGGCTTTTAAGCCTCCCACACTTTTTTAAAGTTCTTAGGGTGATTACCTTCATCTCTTTAAATAACATATGTATACCATTTGGACTAAGGTCCTAGGGCTGCTGTAACAAAGTACCCCAGAGAGGACGGCTTCAAGCAAGCGGAATTTCTTCTCCCACAGTTCTGGAGACTGGAAGTCCCAAATCAAGGTGTGGGCAGAGACATGTTCCCTCTGAAGGCCCCAGGGGAGAACTTTCCTTGTCCCTTCTGGCTTCTGATGGCAGCTGGCCATCCTTGGCATTCCTTGGTAGGCACCTGCATCTCTCCAATCTCTGCCTCTGTGGTCACGTGCCTTCTCCGTCTGTCTGTCTTCACGTGGTGTTTCCTGCTTCTTGCGGGGGCACCAGTCATTGGATTCGAGGCCACTCCAAGGACCTCATCTTAATTTGATTACATCGGCAAAGGCTCCATTTCCAAAAAAAGGTCACATTGGCAGGTACCAGGGTTAGGACTGGAATGTATCAGAAGGGGACACAATTCAACCCCTAATACCACTCTTTCTCAGTCTGTAAACATTTGGTTTTATTAACTTCGTTCCAGGGTAAAATGGCTTTTCTCTGCCTTAATCAGCCCCATTTCTCCCACCAGCGTCTTCCGTCCACGGGTATGTCATCCTTCCCAGTCCCTCACCTCAAAGGACAGTGCTTAACATTTCAAACACAGTCTTCATTTCTTATTCCATTAATCATAGAGATTATCACTTAATGACCCATTAAAAAATGAGAACATTAGCTCTTCTGACTCCCTTCCCCTCTCCCACCTCCAGCCTCTGTCAACTAGTGCCAAGGTTGGTAAGACCTGGGTTCTTTTTGGTTAACTGAGTGGTTAAACCCTTTGCCATCTGTCCACAGATGCAGAATCGGTGTTTGTCTATAGCTTCTATAGAGAGGATCTACAAGTGGAAAACCAGTAAACAGAGTTTTCATTCTTTATTATTATGCTTATGTCTGTTGGATTATATTGTCTTTGTATGCCCTCTGGGTTTTGTTTTGTTTTGCGGTACGCGGGCCTCTCACTGTCGTGGCCTCTCCCGTTGCGGAGCACAGGCTCCGGACGCGCAGGCTCAGCGGCCATGGCTCACGGGCCCAGCCGCTCCGCGGCACGTGGGATCCTCCCGGACCGGGGCACGAACCCGTGTCCCCTGCATCGGCAGGCGGATTCTCAACCACTGCGCCACCAGGGAAGCCCGCCCTCTGGGTTTTAACGAAAATGCTTTCTACCTTTTGAAGAATGACAATGTAAGTGTATGTTTTATGGTACTTTAGAGTCTACATTTCATTTGATTTTAGATGGCAGCGTACTTTTCTAGCTTAGTTTGGAAACTCCATTAGTACAGCTTGAAATCCTTTTGCATTACAGGTTGAAATGAAGCTTTGTGCCTTATTAGGAAACATTTGATCACATGAAATAATACCCACTCTTTATGGGTCTCTGCTCTTTAAGAGTTTCTAACAGCAGGTAACTCATTCTCAGGCAGAGCTAGCCAAACCTGCGGATTTCAAAAGTCTTTTTATTTTACTTTTTCTATTTAAGGGCCAATATAGAGGTGGTAACTTCTTATTTTGCCAAGTTGGGATATTAAGAAATCAGCTACTGTTTACTCTCGCTGGTAAAATAAAGACTATTTAACACCAAAAATAGGAAGGGCATAATCTTAGAATAAATTACACTATTTTAAATGGAATGAATTTAACTTAAAAATAAATCACTACCTTCCCTAGTTTCCCCATTTTGTTTAGACTGGTAAAACCAGACTGGATGGAGGGTATCCTAGATCAACCTTGTTTCACGGACACACGTTTCGTTTTAATGGATGTTTGAACGTAACTGGTTTTTTTATATACATTTATTTATTTTATTTATTTTTGTCTTTGTTGCTGTGCGCGGGCTTTCTCTAGTTGCAGTGAGGGGGCTTCCCATTGCGGTGGCTTCTCTTGTTGTAGAGCACAGGCTCTAGGCGTGCAGGCTTCAGTAGTTGTGGTGCACGCGGGCTCGGTAGTTGTGGCATGCGGGCTTCAGTAGTTGCTGCGTGCCGGCTCAGTAGTTGTGGCTCGCGGGCTCTAGAGCACAGGCTCAGTAGTTGTGGCGCATGGGCTTAGTTGCTCCGCGGCATGTGGGATCTAACCGGACCAGGGATTGAACCTGTGTCCCCTGCATTGGCAGGCGGATTCTTAACCATTGCATCACCGGGGAAGCCTCTGAGTGTAACTGTTAATTTCTCCACTTATTCTTGGCTGGTTAGGTTGGTTCATTAGCACCTGCTATGAAAAACACTCAGCTCCTAGGGACAGGCTCCATATGGGGTGAAAAGGTTGTGCTCCCTATTCTGTGACCCCAAGCTAGAAATCAATCCCTGTATCCCTAACTGTGTACCCCTAGTCCAGGCCACCAGAGCCAACTCATAAATGTGGGTGTTGAGCCTGGGAGCAAACAGGTGGAAGGGATTTCAGTCCACATATGCAGATCTAGCACTTGTATGGAGCCCTTGAGTGAGTCACCCTCTAACCCGGCCTTAATTTCTTTTTCCGTGAAGCGGTCACAAAACAGTATCTGCGCATCTGTGTTCTCCCAGTGTCATTTTGTAACGGAGGTTCTGTAACTGGCAAACTTAAGTCTTCGATGGTTGCACAATGACAGCATTTTTATAGTATTCTTAAACCAAACTCAACCTAAAACAGAATGAGATTACCGGCTATATTTGTCCCATTAAATAAATTTGATTAATTAACCATCTGGTTAAGTTCTTTCTCTCCTTGAAGTCCTTGTAGATGGAATATAACCACTGCAAGGTTTTAGTATGTTCCCTTGCTACATACAATTGAATTTAGTTTTCAGAATGTTAATGTTTTTAATATGACATTTTGTGAAGTCCCTCAAATAAGAACAGAATTAATTTCTTACTGGGAGGTTTTTTGTTTTTGTTTTTCTTTTTGGTAAAAAATGTTGGTGGGTGTGCCCGTAACCGACCACAGACGATCATAGTGAGGGTAACGTATAGCACATCGTGCTGCTCTAGGACCATGTGGTTTAGAACACTGATTAGGTGATCTTTACAACATCCCTGAGAAGTAGTTAGACATTGTCTTCCCACGTTTTTTACAAGGGGAAATCCAAGGTAGACCAAGGTTAAGACGCGAGTAGGCCAAGTTTACTCAGCAAGTCAGTTGCAAAGTGAGATAAGGAAGTCCAGTCTCTTGAAACCACATTGCCCATCCTGGTTAGCAAGTGGTGTCTCTCTGAGTCCATATTCTCGACTTGCAGGATTCACACTAGACCATTTTGGTTTTTGAAGAACTGAACAACTGACAGTTGAATGAAGGAATCAGCATGGCTTTCCAAGTACAAGCACAGAGTTGTGTCCCTGGAGGTTTCGATGCTCCAAGAAATGGAGGGAGAGCTGGCTGTCGTGCTCCTGAGGGCAACCCAGCCCCCATCGAGGGGGAAGGGGCTCTAAACTCGCTGCATCACTGAGCTTGGTCTGTTTATTAGGAGTGATGGCCTAGATCGAGCAGTCCTCATTACCACCCTGTTTCATTGGTGACCAGTACCAGATACTACGGAAAAGATCTGGCTATAATTTATGGAGCTGAAAAAGGCGACAGGCGCTGGCCTTACACTGCTCCAGCTCTGTGGCACTTGGCCCTTTTGGACCTCAGCTGTGCCATCAGTAAAATGGGAAAGCGATGAAACGATGAAAGCAGAGGATCAGACCAGACTTTCCCACTGTATGCACTTTGATTCGTCCAAACGCCCCCAAGAGGAATCAGACTTGCCACCAAATGCTCTTCGGGTCTAAGCACTCAGCAGCCGGGGTCCTCAACCTGAGGACCAGATCCAGGTACAGGCAGGACAAGCCTCAGTAGCTTCACATTCTGCTCCTCTACGTTTCGTCTCTGCCCGAGTTCCACGTGACCTTTGGAAGACCTCATCCCTCGCTGTCTTTTTGTTCCCATCGCATGGTTTTTGCTGAAATTCAGGGAACGTGCCACAGGTGTGCTGTCAGGATGGTGCCTTGTGGCAAGCTACCTGAAGATACGATCGTCACTGGAGTTGAAGTCCAATTCTTAGTGTGAAGAATGAAGACAGTGCAACTCAAAGGTTTGGACCACCTCATGTTGCATCTTTTCCACAACCCATATTTGGAATATATGTATTAACTCATAATACAAACATTGGGAAGTTTCACATAACACCGGACTATTAAAAACAAACCAACTGGGGCTTCCCTGGTGGCGCAGTGGTTGCGCGTCCGCCTGCCGATGCAGGGGAGTCGGGTTCGCGCCCCGGCCCGGGAGGATCCCGCGTGCCGCGGAGCGGCTGGGCCCGTGAGCCATGGCCGCTGAGCCTGCGCGTCCGGAGCCTGTGCTCCGCAACGGGAGAGGCCACGACAGTGAGAGGCCCGCGTACCGGAAAAAAAAAACCAGCAAACCAACTGGCGTTGATGATCCTGATGCCAGTTATGAGACGTACCCGTCAAAGAAAAATGGAATTCAGTGCAAGCACGTTTTCGTCCAGTCATGTTGTACATGGGAATTGTTATAAAGTAGAAAAACCACCAGGCATCACTTTATCTCCGAAGCAAACATTCTCAATAGTTGGGAATTTGCTGCACATAAAAGGAAGCTTTCTCTCACGCCCAAGCTGGCCAAACCAAATGTAACTCCTAAAAGTAAAGCCCAGAGACAGAATAATTTAAACAAACTTTCAGTGGGTGGAAAATGAACATTAACTTTATGTGTATTTCAAAAATGTAAAAGACACAGGTGGGAAATGAATCCTCCTTGATAAGAAAGAAATGCTTAGTAGGGTAGGAAAAAAAAAGAAAACATTCAGTAGTTTTTGGAACTGTGCAAGTCCAGACAGTTTCTTTCCTTTTTTTTTTTTTTTTTCTGGTTAGCTGCTCATAGCCACAAATATGTATATTATTTCCTTCTTGCCCACAATTATACTAAGAATCATCTTTCTAATATACTGGGGAATCCCAGATAAAAATCTCGTTTTCCTAAAAAACAGACAAGTCTTTAACTCTAGCAATTAAATTATTCAATTATTCACATCTAGAAGGTCAAAGAAATAATCAAATTGTTATAATAACAGAAGTCTCTAATGTTCACCTCCAATAGTTTTCTCCCCAAATTTCTACTGTAAACGGCTGATGTTCTTAGGGACGTTTGGTTTGCCCCGGTCACTGATGTTTGGAAAAAGCACTTAGAAACCTCCTTCTCTCCAGTGATTAGGCTGTCCCAGTTATGCGATGTAGTGGTAGAATCACAGAATATTTTAACCCTTTCTTGTATATATATTTTTATATGGGATGTGATTATTAACTACTTTGAATGTACTTCTAATGCAAGCATGTCAGAATAGGAAACCCAGCTTAAGCTCCATAGTTGGTGGCAGGTCTTAGCAACATGGACCCAAGACAGCCTGCCTGGATTCAAGCCTCAGCTCTGCCCTTTTCGACCCAGTTCTCGATGTTTCCTTTTGCTCATCTGCAAGGTGCCAATTATAATAATAACACCTCCTCATAAGTGCTGTTGTGAGTTAATGTGAGTCAAGAGCTTAGAACAGTGCCTGGCATGCCCTAAACCCTATGTCAGTGACAGCTATTGTTATTTTCACCATGAGGGAAACAAGGAACTGTGTTTTCCTCCAGGGATGATTTAATTTGCCATTAAAATATGTTTTTGTTTATAGAATTGGTAACTGTTGTCTATGCATTCATGTAAAGAAAAACAGATCTGAAATAGCAGATGCTAGGAAGCTATTTATTTTGCCTATTCTGCTTCCTTCTTAATTTCTACCTGCTGTACCTCTTTTCTTCTAGAACTAGATCTATAGACTTCCTAGGCAGAACTTCTCTGTGCCGGACCTACACAGAACTGACCCGTTCAAATTTACTTGGATGTGGGAGGAAGTAAATACCACTTTTGTAAAAAATCCATTTATTTATTTGGCTGCACACTGGGCCTTAGTTTGCGGCACACAGGATCTTTGACCTTCGTTGCAGCATGCGAACTCTTAGTTGCGGCATGCATGTAGGATCTAGTTCCCTGACTAGGGATCGAACCTAGTCACCCTGCATTGGGAGTGCAGAGCCTTAGCCACTGGACCACCAGGGAAGTCCCTAAATGCTACTTTTTTTTTTAAGTCTTTTTTTTTTAAAAATTTTATTTATTTATTTTAGTTGTGCCTGGCCTCTGTTGCGGCAGGCGGGCTCCTTAGTTGCGGCTCACGGGCTCCTTAGTTGCGGCATGTGGTATAGGCGCTTTCCCACTAAGACATGAGGACTTGTGCGTAAAGTGAATAAATTAAGCGCGTTTGAAATGTTAATGAAGCGAGTGATAGAGCAGGTGTCGTCAATTTGCTTGTAAGTAAATTTTCTGTCGATAAACTATGACACGAATGATCAAGATTTAACAAATTCTGTTTCCTTGTAAATTTTTGCTTCTTATATCTAATAATCTTAGTGAACGAAGAGCTCATGGATGACTTTTTAGAGATATAAGAAAAACTAGCATTTTTCATATTTGAAGGATAAAAGATTGGTAGAGGCATAAATTCACTCTTGTAACTAACTTTTGTCTTTTTAAAAAATTTCCAGGTAATAAACCTAATGAGTGCACTATCTAACACTGACTGAAAAATGTATCTTGACATTCAAGTATAAAATACCCTCCTTAGTCATTCTTTTTCTTAAGGTTACACAGTCATGGTTGACTTTTATGTACTAAAATAAAAAATTTCCCCTTCTACCAATATTGAAACTCCATGTTATCCATAAGCTGAGTTGCACACTAATTATTATAAAGAGCAATATAAATCCTCCCAGGCCAGTATTTTGTCTAATTTGATTTTTCATGGATTTGTGACTATTATTATTTGTTGTTAGTTTATTGTTGTCAGTTTTACTACTTGGACTTATGGGCCACATTTTGCTGCAGAAGGTCCCCCACAGACGCTGCTTCCACTAGTACGTGGAAAAATCACTTATTAGTTTTCAAAATACCTCAAAAATGCAAATAAAAAGTTTTTGATTTTTTAAATTTAGATTCCTGAGAAATGAATATGAGAAAGTACACTCATATTTATCAGTTGATTATATCTGAAAGTCTTCTTTCTTCATTAGAACTGTAAGAGTTTTGAAGAATGTATGTTTTTGATATAAAATGAAAATATGTCACCGCCACCATCATTATCGCAGTAACTGGGCTTGTGCCCCTGGTAGATTTCATGAAACATAACCAAACACTTAACGAGAGAAGCCAGTAACTTCTGATGTTAAGTGGTCGTGCAAAACTTTGCAAATATATTATGTGTGATAGTCAATACTAGCAGAATGTAGTTCTCATTACTTGATTCAGTTGGTTCAATTTTCATTAAATAGAAAAATTTTCATTTCGTTAACAGTGCATTCAAAAATTCACTCTCTCCTTCACATTCACAAGTGATAGAGTCTTTTGATGGAACAAAGGCTTGCTGTGTGTTCTTTCTTCCTTGCAGCACTGGCCATAGTCTCTGCCACTAATTTCAGATATGCAAATTCCTGGTTTCGTATGTAATTCCACATGCTTTTCTTGAGGGCCTCTTTGTGGAGGGAGTGTAATACACTAGCAGGAGGATGTGTTTTGGAGTCAGACTGTTCTTGGCTCAAACCCTGGCACAGTTTCTTGCTTACTGTGTGGCCTTGAACTGCCTCGTCTTTCAAATACCTGACCCGGGAGTTGTTGAAACTTTTGAGACAGGACATGTTTGAGAGTTAAGTGGGAGGATGGCGGTGGAAGCGTATGGCATTCGGAGGGTTCTCTAAGACTTCCCTGCTTCCCTCTCCTTCTCTCCCCCAGCGGGGACCCGCTGCTGTAAGCCCTGACTGCAGTGTACCTGGACGGCGGAGCATAGGTGCCTGAAACCACCCTTGCCTTTAGAGAGCCAAACTGTGTTGTACTGTGACATCTTTGGCTGGTCCCTTCACCGTAGGGGCCTTGGTTAACAGCTCTGTTAAATTCAGGGGTTGACCTTTACTTTGTGATTCTTTTCTAAGAGCACTTCCAGATCTGACCTTCCGTGAGTCGATGGTATTATGAAGCAATAGGTTAAAGAAGAGGAAACTCACAAGAGGGTGTTAAATGGGCAGAATGGACCCACAATAACGTATCGCCAAGGAAGAGTCAATTAGACTTAAGGACAGATGAGTTGTGATTAGACATGAATCAGAAATTGCTCTGAAGTCGAATTCCCCAGTATGTCCTCTACAAAACACTAGTTCCTCAAGATGGTAACACGTATGAATCGAGAAAAGCTTTCGGAAAATCACGTGGGGAATGCTGACTTAAACGGGTTTCTTTTCCGTAGGCCCTTTCTGAGTCTTTCAGACGCTCAAATGCTTTCCGATTCTGAAATGGGGGAATATAGTCTGAAGCTTTTCCAAAATGTATTTCTTCATAAAACCAGAATTATTTTGCACCCAGGTAACCTCTTGCTGGACTAGTATTTCATGGGAGGTGTTCTGCAAAACGCTGCTCTATGGTTTTAAACCAGGAATGTGGTAGAACACAGGTACCATTGACTCAACCTGCTGAGCTGAGTATATACTGAGTATGTACTGAGCGTTGACCAACTGCCAGGCCCCGTGGAGGCCAGAGATGAGTAAGATCCCGTCACTGCAGCAAGTCTGGTGACCAGGCTTCAAGTGTGGCATTGGTGGCACGGCTGCTGCAGGAATGGCCTGAAAGACAGTATCCCAGCAGGTTGCTGACGCAGAATCAGTTGAGGCAGCATCCTGAGGGTGAAGAGTCCTGGTTTATGCCTTGTGTGTGTTTTTCTCTTTCTCTAAAACTCTTATAATGGTATTTTTTATTCTGTTCACATTAGAGAAATTCCAAAGGGAAAATGAACATTCGGTGCCCCACCTCAGGCAATGGTGTCAAACCAGTTGGAAGTTCATTCAGGAGATTTTACAAAATTGACTCTGAGCTTTTGTGAGGACGGTCACCCCTCGGGGGGGTCGGTTTCAGGACCTCCCCACAGAACCAAAATCTGAGGATGTTCAAGTCCCTTATATAAAATGGCCTAGTGTTTGTATATAACCTACCACAGCCTCCTAAACACTTGAAATCCTCTCTAAATTACTTATAATACCTAATACAGTGTGAAGGCTGTGTAAACAGTTGTAAATACAGTGTAAATGCTGTGTAAATAGTTGCCAGCCTAGGGCAAATTCATGTTTTGCTTTTTGGAACTCTCTGGATCTTTTTTTCGGAATATTTTCCACGTGCAGTTGGTGGAATCTGGGATGTGGAACGCGCAGACCCAGAGGCCACCGGCGCCCGGTTGTTTCACCATCACGCTGACGCTCGGCTCTCATGTCAAAATATAATCCAAGGAGAGGAGCCTGTAAAAGCAAAAACACACATAGGCAACCGATTCCTTTATGCGAGGCGTGGTACTTAAATGTCGATTGAACCTGATGGCATAATCTGCATGTGCCTTTCTAATGGATGAAATACAAACTAGGGCCTCGTGGCAGATTTTACTGAGATGAACCTTTCAACCTCTCACGGTCAGATCTGTGGACTATTTCACCGCTGGATTGTTCGGCGGTCAGGCCTTAGGAAACATTTTGGCAGGTTGTGCTGTTATTTTGCTCATGTGAGTAGCGTTTCTCTTGACCTTTTGTTATTTACTGAAACAGTCCGGCCTGTTTTCTTTTAAGAGAAGCGTGAAATGAAGGGGAGTCAGCACAAGCTGACTTTGGTATCAGAAGACGGACTTCAGGCTGCTCGGCTTCAAGGAGACTTTTCAAGGGAAGGGGTCGTTGGCCTCCTTGTTTCTTATTCCCATGATTTTGAGGGGTCTTTTGGGAGGAGTTTTTTTTTCTCACTGAAGCAGATGCATGTACAGTTACTCATTTATTTTAAAGATTTCACCACCTCTAAAAATACAGCCCTCTAAGAGTTTTCTTCTGACATCTTGGGCATGGTGGGCGTCCAAAGCCTCTCCTGCTTTGAACAGGGATGTGACGTGTTTCAGGGGAGGACAGCTCTGGACTCACTCCTGACCTCTCACGACTCTTGTGTCTCACGTGTTTCTCAGTATCTCACAGGGGTTCTTTCTCCCTTCTTTCTGCCTACATGTGCCCTCCACACCTGTCTCACTGGTACTTTTCTGCCTTGCCCCTGGTAGAGGACTCCCCATTCACTTCAGGTAAAGGAAGTACCAAGATCCCATTACATCACTGAAGACAAGAAAATGTGTGTGTGTGTGTGTGTGTGTGTGTGTGTGTGTGTGTTTAGATACACGTTTGTTCCTATCTCCACCAACTACTGGTCTCTTTCAGCCTCAGAGAGAAAATTCGACAGGAAATCATGTCTTTTCGTTGGGATCCCCATGGCTCCTGAAACTCAGCTGCTCACTTTAAAAACATCAGTCACATTTTTGTCATGTTTATTCTCTTGGCCAAACAGAATGACCCTGACATCCATAAATCCGCCTGAATGATTTCTGTGTCATTTTACAATGACCTGTGGGTTTGAGAATTGCCACAGTCTTAAGAATGGGCCGTTGCTTTGGAGATGTTTCATTCACCCTTCAGTCATTCAGTCAACAAATACCCACTGTACTTTCCTTGGTGTTGGGATTCACCGGTGAACAGAAGCCACAGGCTTCTCATGGAGCTCATATGTGAAGGCAGAGATACAGATAATACATAAGTAAACCAGAAGGTTAGGAGCCGGTAGACATCAAAAGAGTAACGCCAGGTAAGTGGGGAGGGGTGGACTGGTTTAGATGGGAGCATCCGTGGAGATGTTGTTGGACCCCAGCCCTGTAAGATGAGGAGGAGCCATAAACGTCCTGGGGGAAACTTCCGGAGACAGAAGGAAGAACAAAATCTTGGCCTGGTTCCACCCCTCTCCCCTCCCTCCCTCCCTGTTCCTTATCCGGTGACCTCAAGTGTATGTTTGCCTCTTGAGGCTACGACATGATTGCTCTTTAAACCCCTGTGTCATTGGGAACACCCAGGAAACAACAGAAGGACGCTGTCTTATTGTAATCCTGGTCGTAATACACAACCTGCTGAATCCAGTATGAAGCTTTCAGAAACCTAGTTACCCCTCCCCACGCCCCCAGCTCTCTTATTCAGACAGGCTGCAGATCAGAAGCTAGGTTGACTTCGTTTCTTTTCTGTTGTGGTTATTGTTGAAAGATAGTTGATTTACAGTGTTGTGTCCGTTTCAGGTGTACAGCACAGTGATTCAGTTATACATACGTATATACATATATATCATATATATGTATTCTCTTTCAGATTCTTTCCCCTTATAGGTTATTACAAAATATTGAGTATAGTTCTCTGTGCTATACAGTAGGCTTCTCAGAGAAAAGTCGTGGGAAATCCTTTAAAATCCTCTGACTAGAAAAAGAAGCAGCCTAGAACTTCAAAAACAATTAGGCGAAGTTGCGCAAGCTGCTGCCAGACAAACACGAACTTTCTCATGGCACTTTTTAAACTTTTTATTTTGCAGTAAATATAGACGCAAGAAGTTGCAAAAATAGCACAGAGAGGTCCCATGTACCCTTCACCTTGCTTCCCCCAATGGTAACATCTTGCATAACCATGGCATAGAGTATAATGTTTATGGTATATACATTAGCAGCACCAGGAAATTGACATTAGTATAATCTCCAGACCTTATTGGGATTTCGCCGGTTTTTACACGTGCTCATTTGTGTGTGTGTGTGTGTGTGTGTGTGTGTGTGTATGGGTACTTTACCCCATGTCCAGATTCCTGTAGCTACCACTGCCATCAGGATACAGAACTATTCCATCACCTCTAAGAAACTCCCTTTGTCTCATGGCACTTTTCGTGTATGAGAAATAGCAGCAGATGTTATCCTGCTTCTCGTCTGGATCATGTTCTGGATGAATCTGCAGGGAGAGAGGCTGGATAAATCTCTGAAATCTATCGCTTGGTCTGGCTGCCATGGAATCTGCATAACTGACTTACCAATGGGGATCCTTGGTCTGACTTGTAGGAAGAGCATGTATAAGCCCAGAACAAAAAAAACCACAGGTTTGAATAAATAACCCCAACCTTAGCAAGGAAGCCCGTTAGTTGATTTAAGAGGCTAAGACCAGTCATGTGACCTCAATACCTTACTTCCAAGAATAAAACCCTTTTTGACGCCACATAACTTTGGGGACTTAAGCTATAGGGGACTTCTAGTACAATATTTCTTGAAGATGGCCGAGTAAGGAAACACACCGGTAGTGGGTGTACAAGTTAACCTCGTGAGTGGACGCATTCCTTATAGAAAAGAGAAGAAATTATAGAAAGATGCCCCTTTGTATGTGGAGGGAAGAAACCTTTAGGACGTGCAGCTAGCGAGAACTTGAGGTGCAGGCCGAATGGGAAACAGCTATAAACAGATTGAGGGAGAGACAACGGATTTAAGGGAAAACATCTGCCTGCATCTGACATCCAAAAGCTGCATCTGCGGCCTAGGATCAATCTTGTAATGCTTAAAAAAGGAATGCGAGGGGGCCCGAAGCGGGCTCTGAAAGTTTCTTTTTTTCCTCGAGATTTTCTGTTTGCTTTGCCCAGAATGCTGCCAGGGTCTGATGAAATAACTCATATGGTCCTGTTTCTTGATGCTGCAGTAGCATTCCTTGGAAGCTAACTTTAGAATGATTGATTTAAAGGACATTTTACCTGGATTGTCCTAGACACACTAATCAGAGGAGCCCATTTACTTTGCTAAACAAAACTTCTGGAAATCTCCAGACGGACTCTTTAAAGATTTCGTATTTCAAGTAGAATTTTTCAGTATTAAAGAAGCTGGAGACCAGAAGTAAGGAGCAGATAAGTTCTTGTGAAGCCTCAGAAGAGATGAAGAGCATCTCTCTCGATGCTATAGATTGAACTTCAAATTTGGCAGATAAGTCCCTGACCTAAGTATTATTTTTCTCCCTTGAGTCACTTGTTTGTATCCTGTAGGCACAGCCCAAGAGGCTGGTTTAAAGGGAATAGGGACACAGATGCAGAGAACAAAAGTATGGACACCAAGGGGGGAAAGTGACAGGGGGAGGGGTGGGGGTGGGATGAATTAGGAGATTGGGATTGACATGTATACACTAATATGTATAAAATGGATGACTAATAAGAACCTGCTGTGTTAAATAAATAAATAAACAAACTTCAAAAAAAAAAAAAATGAACAAAGGGAATAGAGATCAAGTGTTCCCTGTAGGTAGGCCCATTCTCCGTTTCTCTGAGAGGAAGCCAAAGAGGATTGTGAGTAAAGGGTCCTACTCTCCACTCTCACACGTCACCTTTCCTCCTCACCCAGTCTGCACAGCAGGAGGCCGATACGTTTATACTTCACGTTCCGAGATTTTTCCCTTGAGGGATGTCAGGGACCTGATCCGCGCTACCGGAAGATTGTCGTCACGAAGATGGAGGAGGTCGCCCTCCATTATTGTCAACAACCTTTTGGAAATTTCGCAGTAACTACCTTTACGCTCCCCGCTCAGTGTCTCCTCCATGTGTTCCCTCTTTTTAACTCTTGTCTTTATTTTTATGCGTATTACTCCCAGCCAAGATCGAAATGGGCTTTGCATGTGCCGCTGCCACATATGTTGTCAACAATTCGGAATTGTATCAAATAGAAATTAAGTTAGTATAAATGATATCACTTCACGTACGCGATGCTGTTCGCCAGAGCTCCGTTCTCAATGACGATGACAGTGGCCTCAGTGTTTGGCAGCGGAGGGTGGGGGTGGGGATGTTGCAGTGAGAGTGACTGATAACAGGCCTGGTGGCTCTAGAGTGTTGCAGGCAAGCAGTAAGTGATGATCACCTGCTTTTTGTGCTCAGAATCTGTGGCATATTCATTTTCCACTCTCCAACGCAAGCACGTAATAGACTCAACACTTGCAGAAATAAATCGGGCCAGAAACAAGAGTATCCCCTGTTTCCCAGCTTTCTCCTCTATAATGTGGATGTCCTAGCCCTGGGTTGAAAGTTAGGGCAAGTTACAGTAACATCAGATCATTTGCCTCAAGTCACGTAGGTGACTTGAACTTGGTACGTGGTAGATTTGAACTCAGCATTTTGACCCCCGCAATGGTACCTTCCGTTTGTGAGTCAGAGGGTCTGGTTTTCTTAAGGCACAGAGTCTTTCTGCTTGTTTGGTCTGGGTGTTGAGGAGACGCTTGGCACAAGGGAAAGGATCCAATTTCATTTTTCTTTCTTTCAAGAAGTCTCTAGAAGGGAACATGGCACCCTGGCGATGACTGGTGCAGTCTGAAGACCCCCCCCCCGAGAGCAGCCGGCCTCACGGATTGTCAGCTGGGGGGTGCTCATTTGTGTGCTGTTTGCTGTGCGTTTCCTCATACCTCGAAAAGCACTAGTTGAATTTTTCCAACCCAAGCAATTGACCTTAGCACTTAGCATCCTTTGAGTTTACACCGTAATTCAAATCCAGATCCTTTTTAAAAACACCCTGTTGGGACTTACCTGGCGGTCCAGCGGTGAGGACTCCGTGCTTCCACTGCAGGGGGTGCGGGTTCGATCCCTGGTTGGGGATCCCACATGCTGTGCGGCCAAATAAATAAATAGATTGCAGATTAAAAAACAAAACAAAACAAAACTGTATCGCACACAAAAGGTGGGCTGATAGGCAAAGAGTAATGACGGGCAGGGCACTCTCAAATCAGGCCGGGTGACAAGCTGGACATCTTGTTTCCATCAAATTCTCGTAGCTGCCCCCTACTACTCTGAGTGTTTGCCGGGCTTTTCAGATTCTGTTGTGCTCTCTGTAGCTGGATGTTTTCCAGAGGGTCATCAAGAGAAAGGCGTATCCTCTGCATTAATAACGTTTGGAAGGGTTTTAGCTGTAAAATCAGAGACCAGGTGATGTGGTGGAGAACAGGGATGGCGGGTTTGCTGGGTGGGGGGGGCATTTATTCCCCCTTCCAGGAAAGTGTCAAGTTCACCATGCCCCAGCACCAGACCCTTCACCCAGTAACTCTGAGATCTCATATCAAGCTTACTCAATAATCATGATGTAAATGGCAAAACTACTACCCTCATTTGGGGAATAAGAATCGTTCCTGTTAAAAGGCGTACAATATACAAAATAAGTGACTCCAAGCTCTTACTTGGAGTAACAGCTAATTTCTGTATGTGCTTTCCTATTTTTCTGGTTTTTGTTCTTAATGAATTCAGTAATGTGGAGTTCCAAAGCAACTCTTGAATGTTTACATCTAATTATTGAAAAGTACAGGTGCCATATGAAAATTTAAAGAATATACTGAGATGTATGGCAAAGATAAGCACCATAGATGAGGACTCAGAAAACTATGGCCTGTGGGCCAAATCTGGCTTGCCACTTGTTTTTGTAAATAATGTTTTATTGGAATACAGCCATACTCATTTGCTTATAGATTATCTGTGGCTGTTTTCCTATTATAACAGCAGAGTTGAGTAGTTACAATAGAGACCAGATGCCTTTGCTCTCTGGTCCTGTACCGAAAGTTTGCCAACCCGTCAGAGACATCTCTATGATATTTATTTACTCCCTCATTCATTTATTCATTTGTTCAGTGAACACCAACTTTGTTAAAGAAATGTGAGAAATGTAGAGATGAAGAAAGCAGGGGGAGGGCGGGTGGGGGAGGGATGGATTGGGAGTTTGGGATTAGCGGATGCAAACTAGTATATATAGGACAGACAAACAACAGGATCCTAGTGTATAGCACAGGGAACTATATTCAGTATCCTGTGATTAGCCGTAATGGAAAAGAATATGAAAAAGTATATATGTATAACTGAATCACTTTGCTATGCAGCAGAAATTAACACAACATTGTAAATCAACTATATTTGAAGAAAATAGATTAAAAAAAAAAACAACTAATACACGTTGAACAGCGGTGGGGAGAACAGGCATTTCTTGTCTCTTTCCCAATTTCACATGAAATGGAACTGAACAGTGCTCTTCATCAGATTCAAAGCGTTCTCTCCTAGTCCTGGTTGGCTAAGAGATTTTATAATAATGGGTGTTAGATTTTATAATTTTTTTGCATCTCTTGAAATAACCATATAATTTTTCTTTCATTCCGTTAAATGGTAAATTAGAATGATTGATTTTTAAATCAGTCACTTGTTTTAAATTAATCTTGCACTTCTGGAATACAAAAACTTTTGAGGAATTAAAAAAAAAAGAAAGAAAAAAAGCAGTCCCTAATGTCCAAGAACTTACCATGTACCGGAGACGAGTCATGGGCCCAAATTGCCACCTCCGGCAACATGTATGCGAGAGGAGAAAGAACTAAATTGTAGTTCTGTGTAGTTCAGAGATGGCGGAGGCCCTGGACGAAGGGAAGGAATTGTGATAAGAAAAAGGATATCGCTTTCATAACTGTGGCTCCCCATGATTTCCCAGTGGGGACTTCATGAGAAATAAGAGTCATTTCCTTCATGGAATTTTATAAATTGTAGTATCCAAAGGGTGGAAATGATTTAGGATATTACTTAGCGTCCAGATTTCTTTATCTGGAAGCATATTTCCTCTGTAACTATGAGGATAATCGTATTTCTAGAAAATGTTTAAAGACTTGAAGGAAGGCTTCCTTCTTCAGAGTGGGAAGACAGAGGGAATTCCTTTTCTTTTTTACTCTACTGTTCCCTGAAGAAAGTAATATTAAATGGTATGGGTCTTAAGGGAGGGATCTTGGCAGGAAACCCCTCAAATATCAGATGGATTCAAAACAAGGTGCAACTGTAGACCCCCTGCCATCAATAAGCATGACTCGGTGACTCTCAGAAGGCCACAGCCAACAAGTGTGAAGGGAGCTTTGGGTGAAGGTTCGGGTCAAATGCCACCTCACCCCGGAAGGTTCCACGCGGGAAGCCTTCCCGCATCCTTCAGTTGGGGTTAATGTCTGCCTCTTCATTTGTGACCTGCTTGCGGGCAGGGTTCCCTTTCTGACTTCTGTATCACCAATAGCGCCCACTCCACTCTCTCTGTTTCCCAAGGATCTACTGAGTTAGCGCGAGCTGAATGCCGACTGACGCTGTATTCAAAATCGAGCTGGCCGATTTGGGTAAAGGACCCAAGAATTGCGGGTTTATCTAAAAATGAAGCAAGTGATAATCTTTCCATTCTGCTGCCATCAGAGGATCAAAAACGTTGGCTAAATTCTGGCCACGCATTCTCTATATTCATAACAATAACGCTGCCACAGAGCGAGTGCAGCTTATTTAGGTTAGAACACAACCCTGGGACGTTTCACCCACTGAAATCATAATATTTTGACTGATAAAGTGAATAAAGCTTTCGGTGAGGAAGCTACTGAAAGAAAAATGATACTGGACCCCAACAGGTAATTTTAATCTTAGGAAGCACCAAGCCGAAATATTTCATATTTCCTCCTTCTGAGCCACAGGGCCCCTGAAGTTACTTCCCACCCTGACAGCACCCCCTGGAGCTCTGGCCTCCCGTCACCAAGGAGCCCGAATCAGCCTTCCATGTCCTCAAGGGTTTCCTCAGTGCCTGGCTTTCACAGTAGCCTGGGTTCCAATTGACAGGGGTGTCCCCGGGTAAAGACTAGAAGAGGGGCACACGTTCTGGAAGCTCATCTTGCTTGTCCCCTCCTCTCCCTCAGCCCGAAGAGGAAAATGCAGCCTTGGTGTATGAAGAACACACTTTAGGGCATTTACTGGCAAATAGATAAAGCCACTGCAGACACATGCGGGTGCTGTCTTCTATCAAAACCGTCTAAAAAAACACTGACTCTACTGTCTCCTTCAGGCCCCGCCGTGTATTTATGAATGGGATTGCTTCCTCATTTGATTTTCGTGTCAGTAGCTGGGAAGTCAGAAGGCATTACCTCTCAAATGGGGAAAGAACACTGAATCCATACATTTGCAGCCAGCTGCGGCAGGAACCAGCACATAGAATCACTTCACCCCGTCCCTACGGGATTTTTTCCTGAGCTTCTGATTTATAACGATCGCTTTCGAAGGCCTAGAAATGCTTAGGTGAGATGAAATTACTGATTCTCCTAAAGTTCTGTTTGCACTGGAGTCTTTCCGGACGGCTGCTGGTTCTGTCCTGTTTAAAGCATTCGGTGGCGTGTATCCACGGTTTCTGCCCACATCACCGCATTCCTGGGATGCCTTTCACGGGCCTTCGAAAGATCATCTGACAGCCGCCTGTGAGGTCAATGAACTTTATACATAATTGAACCTTCGCAGTTAGAAGAATTAATTTTTTTTCTCCCTGAGAAGCGGAGAAACAGGACATGTTGTGTTGCCTTCTGTTACTGAGTAAAAGTTCTGTGGAGTCATCAGGCTAGTTTCACATGATTTAATGCTGAACCGAATAAGAAAGTGGTTGCATCCTCTACTGGGCCTCACAGAACAGTCACCACCCACACTGTTTATTCAGACTCGGATCTTGGCCATTTGGGGTTTAAGCCAGAAGAAAAGGGGGGGGCGGAATCTAACCCTGGAATGAACGCTTTTGAAATTCTGTATTCTTGATGAAATGCGGCCAAGGATTCTTTAAAAAATCTATTTAAAATCAATTACTGGGATCATATTTTCATTTACAGTGGATTGTTAGCAACAGCTAATTTTCTCCGTTTCCATCCAGCTTTGGAGTCCAGGCTGGAATTGGAATCATCGGTCTGTTTTGCCTGGGTGTCTGATGCCACCACCCAACTATGTGTGGGTAACTGGGCAACTCTGACCTTTGACCAGCTCTCCATAAAATAACAAGGAAAGGTGTGAGGAGGAAGGAATCGAATGAAAACAAGCCTAAGGGATTGTAGCAAGTGTGCTCCCCGGGGGGGCGGGGGGGAAGAAAATATACAGGAGGCATCTGTCATATTGAGAGGAAAGAGAAAGCAAAGGGCAGGACTGGGTATGCCTGGGAAGACAGGCACCAGCACCATGTGGCAGGCTTGCAAAAAAAATCATCTCAGATATGTCAGATCGTCTCGGGTTTTTAAAGATCTCCAGAGGAGATTCTGGAACCTCCTTTGGTTACCCACCCTCCTCTTTGGCAATTTGCACTGTCAGGAAATTCTTTCTTATTTCCAGCCTAAAATGTGCACGTGGTGCTGCTTCAGAGGCTAAGCTGTTGGTGGGGACCACCACGTCTCCCCACAGCATATGTGACTCCGAGGGTGGGATGGGGCACATGAGTTGCTGCTTAGTTGAAGCCACAGTCACTTTGACCTCCATGTCCATCGGTCCCCAGGGCTCAAGAATGGGGCTGGGGCTGGTGGCAGGCAGGAGTAGCGCTACTGAGACGTCCAGATACCAGGTACTGTTACCCAGCATTTTGTGTACGTCACCAGGAAGAGAGGACGTTGTCGTGACACGTCCAGGCATGAGCCTCACAACCATGTGTAACTATTAATACGAACCTCCTCTTTTGGATTGTAAGAGATCCAATTTTTAAGGAAAAACTCCTTCAGGGAGATAGACTGTAGAATTTCACTGGCCTCGAGATGGTAGCTCAGCTCCTCAGTTTTATAAATAAGGAGAGCTGCAAGCCAGAGAGCATGAGGGACCAATTGCGGACCAGACTTCAGGCCTTATGCCCCCAGCCCAGCGACATCCCGCCCTTCAGAGGCTGGTGCCCCGGGGGCGAAGTGATGCTGGCACCGAGGTCACTTTTCTCACTTCCTCCAGCCCCTTCCTCCTCCTGGGCAGATGCACGGGGGACGGCCTCCACGAGTGAGTTACAGATTCATTGAAAGGCTGTCAGATGACCCGGACAGTCCGCCTCCTTCCCTTTTTTGTCGCGTTATGCCATTGCCCTACCTCAGGCTGCGGTTTGTTCCAGACGGGAAGAGGTCGTCTTCCCCTTCATCCGCCCACCCTCATTTGCGCTGAGTTCCAGTTCCCTGTGTGTATAGGTGACTGAATGGGTGGCGTGAGCATTGCAATCTGATGAGGAGGGCTTCGAGCCTGCAGACCATAAGCCCTGGGCCCACTGCTCCCAGCCCTCCCTCGCCTCTTCCTCTGTCAAGTGATCATAAGGACACTTGCCCTACCTGCCTTAGGGGCACCTAGGAACAAATGATCATATCTGTCGATATCTTTAAACTGTGCAAAACACGGGGTTCTTACATGGTGAAATAGTTCAAGCAAACAGGAAATGTAGAGAATAAGATAGCAAGTGCATGTGTATGTACCATCGCTCTGTCATGTCTTTATGCCATGTTTGCTTCAGATCTTCTTACCTACCTTTAAAAAGAGAGAGAGAGAGAAAGCACTTTCCCAGTCCCATTCCCCTCTTCTGTGAAGCATCAGTTTAACTTTGATGTACATTATTACCATGCATGATTGCATCTTTTACACATATGTGTATCCATAGACATTTACATTTTTAAATGTTTTCAAACTTTATCTAAATGATATCACTGGCTTTGTGTTCTACATTATGTTGGTAAAATTCATCTGTTGTAAAACATGTACTCTGCTTCATCCATGCTGCATAGTATTCTACCAAAGGAAGGACGCTAAGATTGCTTCTAACTTTTAAAATGTCTGTTTGAAGAATATTATAGCTGTTTCCAACTTTTTGGCATTGCCGACAGTGCTCCAACACGTACACGTTCTTTGCCCACATGTGGGAGACTTTAGCTTCTCTTGGAGACGTATCAATAGATAGACAGATAGATGGATACATACATACATACACACACGTACACATATATACACACACGCACCCAATAGCAAAGTCATAAAGTTAGCACATCTTAAACTTCCCTACATGTTGCCAAATTGCTCTCCAAAGTTATGGTACCAGTTCATCACCACATGGTCTCTCAGAATGGGTCATCACCATATTTAAAATTATCTTATGCCCGTCTGATGGCCGGGTAGGTTTTAGATGTGATTTCCTGATTACTAGCGAGGTTGAGTATCTTTTCACTTGCTGACTGAAGTCAGGTTTCCTCCTTTACGAATTCTCTCTTCTTACCCTTTGCCCATTTTTCTTCTTTCTTTTTGTGCTACGCGGGACTCTCGCTGCTGTGGCCTCTCCCGTTGCGGAGCACAGGCTCCGGACGCGCAGGCTCAGCGGCCGTGGCTCACGGGCCCAGCCGCTCCGCGACACGTGGGATCCTCCCGGACCGGGGCGCGAACCCGCGTCCCCCGCATCGGCAGGCGGATTCTCAACCACTGCGCCACCAGGGGAGCCCCCTTTGCCCATTTTTCTGTTGGTGTGTTCGTTTCCTTACTGATTTATTGGAGTATATAATGTATTCTTGATACCAATCCCTTGTCTATTATAGGCATGGCATGTATCTTCTCTTGGTTTTGTAATTTTGTTTTGTTGATGATGTACTAAGAGTTTCCCATTTTGTTTTATTCTTATAACAAGTTTGTGAGCTAAATACTATCTCTATTCCTATTTTATAGATGAAGATAGCGCCTTTTAGAGTGTTTAAGTAAATTGACTGAGGTCTCACAGCCCCAGTGGTGGGGCTGGAACAAGTCCAAATCTAATTCCAGAGTGCTCTTGAAGACATAAGCACTGTGACTATCCCCATTTTACAGATGAGCACACTGAGGCCCAGAGAGGTTCAGTGATTTGCTCAGTGTCACACAGTGTAGTAGTGTTAGAACCAGGACTATTCTTCAGGTCTCAAGACTGCTAGCACAACTGTATACCTAGATAGAAAGATGGGGGAAACGGGCAAATGAATACCACATCCACACATCCTTTTAAAATGTAACTTTAAAAAATGACGAACTATTTGAAATGCAAAAGAAAAAAGTCACAGAGAATAATACATCAACCAGTAGTCGCCCTCTACTCACATTTAATATATGGTGACATTTAGCCACATTTTTTAAAAGTTTTTTTTTTTTTTGCAGAAAATGTTACAGTTCAAGCCTCTTTTCTAACCCACCCTGATCCCATTCCCCTACAGCTTTCCTAGAGGTAGCCAGTCTTCCAAAGTTGTGTTGTTACATACATGTTGTTGCATTTGGCTCCTGGCTATGTGTCATGAACAACAGCTAGTATTATTCTGTGAGTTTAAAACATTTACCGTAGTGTTCTTAGTAATCCATCTTTCTCCAACTTGCCTTATCACTCAAAATTATGTTTTTAGGATTTATCCTGATTAATTGATGTAGAGCAAGTTTCCTTACCTGCTATATTAATTCCTTTTAATGAATATATCATAATATATCCATTCTCTAATTGATGGGAGTTCAGATTGTTTCCACCTTTTCATTTTACAGACAGAGCTGTTGTGTACTTCTTTGGGCTTGTTTCCATGTGGACATGTGAGCTTCTCAAAGGGATGGATGCAGACATGGGTTTCCGAGTCTTAGGGGACAAACATCATCCACTTTGGTAGATGTTGCTGAATTGCTCTCCATTTACACCCAGAACCGTGTATGAGAGTTCTTGTTGCTCTGCATCTTCTCCAGCTCTTGGCATTATCAGGCTTTTACGTTTTGCTAATCTGATAGAGTGAAAGGTATCTTATTGTGGTATTTATTCATACTTCTCTGATTTCTAGTGACTTAGGCTTTTCTTTCTCATGATTGTTGGTCGTTTGGGTTTCTTTTTCTGTGTATTGACAGTTTATAGATTTTGCTCATTTTTTTGTAGTGGGTTATTTGTTTTTTTTCCTTACAGTTACCAAACGTTCACTATATATCCTGGATACTTAAAAAACAAAAACAAAAACAAAAACAAAACTACTGTCTCCATTTCTTGCCTTTATCCTTTGTTTTCTGGTGTCTTTTGTCACATGAGTTTTAAAATCAAATTGGTCAACATTTTTTTCTTTTCTTGCTTCACAGTTTGTGCTATTGTGTCATTGCCTAGTCTGCGATTATAAAAACAGTGTCTGTATTTTTTCCTAAATATTTTAAAGTTAACTGTAATTCTCTTGGAATTCATTCTTGGATATAGCATGAGTTAGAGATCTATTTTTTTTTCCCTGTAAATAACCAGTTGTCCCAGGACCATTTAATAACTAGTTCAGTCGTTTCCCACAGTTTTATAATGTCACATCCCAAGTTCCTATACGCAGAGGGACTCTCTCTATTATGCTGGTCTAGTAATCTATATCTGCACCAATTCTATTGTATCTTAATAATAAGGCTTTAATAAATGTCTTGATATCTGGTAGGACAAGTGTCCATCTTACACTTTCTCAATATTGTCTTGGCTGTTTTTTGACCTTAATTCTTCCATATGAATTTTAAAACCAGCTAAACATGTTCATGAAAAACCTTCCTGGGACTTTAATAGGAATTACATTCAATTTATGTATTAACTTAGGAGGAACTGATGTTGATGTTGAATCTTCTCATCTCTGAGCATGAGAAATATCGCTGTTTATTTACGTCTTAGGACTTTCAGTGAACTTTTATAATTTGCTTTCATTTAACTCTTGCACCTCTTTCTTTAGATTGAATCTAGGTTTGTCATAGTTTATTGATATTGCTGATGGGATCTTTTAAAAATTACATTTTCTAATTGGTTGTTGCTGATAAGGACGCCATGGATATTTGTATATTAATCTTATCTCCAGCATTCTTACCAAACTCTCTTACGACTTGTAATTGTTTGTAGTTTCTCATGGATTCTCAACGTAGACAATCTTATGTGCACATAATTCTTCTTTTGTTTCTCTTTTTCAAATCCTTATTTCTCTTACTCCTTTTCCTTTGTTTATTGTGGCAGCCAGATATCTCACACAATGATGAGTGGAGTGGTGATAGAAAAAAACATATTTGTCTAGTTCCTGACTTTAAAGGAAATAGGTTCCTAAGGTTAACCATAGATTTTTAGTAGAAACTGCTTAGTAAAAACTTCCTTATATTCTGGGTTGGCTAGGTATTTTATTGTACTTTTGAATTGTGAATGGGTACTAAATTTGATAAATGTTTTTTCTGCATCTATTGTGATGATTAGTTTTTCCTTCTTAATCTGTCAGTGTGGTGAATTACAGTAAGACTTTCTAATGTTGAATCTTCCTTGAGCTTCTGGGATAAACCTTACTGGTCATCACAAACACACACACACACACACACACACACACACACACACGCACACCATATATTTACCATGTGATAAATATGATACATGCAATCATGATATATATGATACCTGAGGTATATCATATCAAAAAACATATTTGAAAATAAATATACATTTATACACACACTACGCTGCTGGGTATGTTTGCTAATATTTTATTTAGGATTTTTGCATTGATGTTTTTAACTGAGATTGACCTATTGCTTTCCTTTTTTGTACTGTCTACTTCTAAAATATAGCTTTAGACTGAACTTATAAAAATACATTCAGGAGCTTTTGTTCTTTTTCTGGTTTTTTGGTGTCAATTTTGGTAACATTTTTCTAGGAGATTTTCTATTTCATCTGTTTTTAGTTTTACTGCTTTAAAGTAGAGAATCGAATTCTCATGCTTAAAAAAAAATCTTTAGTTATGGCTCGTTTTCATGCCTAATAGTGTTTATTTGTGCCTTCTTTTGTTTCTCTTCCTCATTCTTGTGGAATATCTACCTATTTTATTAGTCTTTTTAAAGAATCCACATTTGTTTTGTCCCTATGTGTATTGTTTCTTTGTTTTTATTTTATTGATTTGTTATTATCTTTATTATTGCCTTCCTACTACTTTATCCATTTGTGGAAAAGGAATTTTCTCCTATTGTCTTTGAGTTTACTTTATTGCTTAATTTTTTATTTTCTTAATCTAAAATTTTTCTTGTTTTCTGATGTTGCATATAATGCTAAACATTACTTCTACTGATACCTAGGGTTTTAATTATTGTTCAGTTCCAAGTATTTTGTTACTTTAATTTTGATTTTATTTAATAATTTAACAGCATGTTTATGAAATTTCAAGATGTACTGGGGTTTGGGGCCTGTGGTTTTGTTATTGATTTCAACTTTTATTGTATTTTGGTTGATGAGTGTGGTCTGAATGTTAGCACTTCTTTGAAATTTGTTGAGGCTTGCTCTGTGGCGTAGAACCTGGTTAATTTTTGTAAACATTCATGTTTATTCTTTATTGCGTGGAGGGTTTCTTCATATCCATTAAATGAAGTTAGTAATATGCATTATTTACATTTGTCCTATTTTTTTAGCTTGGTCTATTGATTTCATAGAGATATGTGCTAAAATCTCACAATAATTTTGAATTTGTTACCTTCACATAATTAAATCAGTTTTGCTGTATATATTTGACATGGTGTGATGAGGTATACGGAAGGATTGCTTGTGAATGTATCTTTTTATTACTAAGCAGTGATCTTCTTTATCCCCCCCAAATGCTTTTGGCTATTTTAAAGTCTATTTTATCCTATTACTTGAGTCATTCAATTAAAATAAATATTTATTGAGCATTTATTATTTGTAGGAACACTTAATATTTGAATACATTTTTTCATGTTTATCCTTCCTGTGACTTGTTTTAGGCTACACTCTTATAAACAGCTGGAGTTTTACAAAATTCAGTCTGAGGATTTCTGCCTTTTAATGGATTAGTTTAAGCCATTTACATTTATTATGATAAGTCATATATTTGGAATTCACGAGGAATCCGAATGTTTTCCATCTGCCGTGCTTCTTCTTTACTTATTTTTTCTTCCTATCCTGTCTTCTGTTAGATTACTTGAGTTTTCCTGTTGATTTTGCTTCCTCTTCCCTATGCCCATCCTTGCTCCTTGTGTGGCACTAGGCTCCCCAGCCATAGCCACGCCCAGGGCCCAAGCCCAGGTGGATATGTTTCACAAAGACCAGGGCAAAAGACAGAACCTACCTAGGAGGTATTTCCCCCGGAAGATTTCTGAGTCGGATGAATTTTTGAAGGAAACAGCTCTCAAGAAGCCAGCCTGAGCTATCTGAAGGCTCTGTTGGACATCTTGGTGCCTATCCAGTCCAGAAGATGGAGAAGGAGGAATGGAAGAAACAGCAGGAGAAGGAGGATAGGGATGAAAAGACAAAAGGGGAAGATGAAGGCAAAGGTCCTCCCAGTGGCCCAGTGAATGGCAAGGAGAGGACTGAAGTCCTCCTGCAAAGGCCTGAAGCTGGGGACCACAGATGTCACTGAGCACTCCACAGGGTCACCACCTGGTTGCAGCTGCAGATACCTCAGACTGAAGATGGGAAAAGTTTTTTTTTTTTTTTTTTTTTTTTTTTTTTTGTGGTACGTGGGCCTCTCACTGTTGTGGCCTCTCCCATTGCGGAGCACAGGCTCCGGACGCGCAGGCTCAGCGGCCATGGCTCACGGGCCCAGCC